>NC_084977.1:25846796-26169296 GCF_963691925.1 Scomber scombrus | reverse complement strand
ATATTACATGAACGTGTCACACAAAATTGAACGCTCTCCTCTCAGTTATTATCATTGGAGTGACAAAAATAAAACTGTTAAACTAGTAAAAAAAACCATTTACTTTAAAAATAATATTAGGATAATAAATCCTGTACATACTGTACTGTTTATTTTCACGTGACTCTCACTCTTTCTCAAGCTCAGGTCAAGTTTTCACTGAGGTATTTAGACAAGTTTATAGACCCATTTATAGAGCCATGTTTTGGGTTAGCTGTGTACTTAATGACAATTTGAAGATGCAGCACAGTGTACTAACAGTTCCCCACATCAAAGGCACAGTTCCTTAAGCTCTTGGGTGGAAGTTTTAATATTTCATGTGTTGATTTTCCACTCAACAGTTTCAGAGTACTTTGCAAGATGATGATTGCCAATTTTACCCTAAGCTCATTCACTTAGCATAGCCTGATGTTATGTAATTAGCGAGTCGGCCTACTCGTGGGGGTTACAGTGTTATCAATTTAATAATGGGTCGCAGATGGTGCCGTCTGCCAAAGAACTGTCAAGTGACTTCAGTTTTCACATTCATAATTAAATGATTGTAAATTTTAAGGCAGCTTCTATTACTAGAATATGGATTTACAGGGGAGTCAAATGTCCAGAGGAATGTTGTTTTTAATCAAACAAATTCATGGCTAATTTGCTGTGGAAATGCACCATATTAATTTAGACATACATCTATTCTGTATGTGCTTATCCAGATCCGATTAGTGGGTGTTCGAGCTTATTCCAGCATGCAAAGGACAAGACACAGGATATCCTCCCACGATGCCACAGGGGGTAACGGGTAAAGCTGCCAATTCACCTAAACGTCCTTGTCTCTGGACAATGACAATAAAAGCAGAGCGCTAACAAACAAACACAAGAGGTAACATGCAAATTCCACACATGGAGGTCCAAACTGGTTTGAGCCAAAGACCTTCGCAGCGACATTGGCTCATTATCTCAGTATCCACTGCACCACTGTACCTGCCATCCATAGCTTTGCATATAAAAGAGTAAATACAGATTTGTACAAAAACTTGTTACTATTTCTCATAACATGGTGAAGGCAGTATTGAAACATTTCACACAATATTCAGCCTTAATAAAAAGGTTATATGTGACAGTAAGTAATGAATGTAACAATAGATGGGAAGTGTGTCCTCAACTTTAGGTATGTGGTACAACGCACTAAAGAGGCAAGCAATCCTCACCACCAAGGGGAGAAGAAATGATCTAACTTAACTGTGATGATAGATTTATTATTTACATAATCTATCAAGCAAGAATGGCAAACATATGGTGCTTCTGTTTTTTTAAATGTGAGGATTAATTGCGTTTCTTAGTTTTTTTTTACAAAGTAAGTGTAAATTGAATTTTTGAGGGTTTTTGATTTTCTGTCAGGCAAAACAAGAAATTAGAAGAAGTCGACTTAGGCTCAGAAGAGCTCAGAATTTTTTATATTTGATTGTTTTTTAGACGTTTTTTGATGGCTGTTTTTTTATATTTTTGTATTATTTTAAAAGACTACACAATTATAGAAAATAAATGAACAGAATAATATAAATATACAGACAAATAACTGACAGTTTAATCAATCAAGCTCACATTTGCTTATCATCAAACTTCATTTAGCAATTGTATGCATATTTATATTTAACATCATGTTACATTATCTCTATGCTTAAAAAACAGACGAGGTACGTTTACAAAAGACAAGTGGTGAATCAGTTACGTTCTCAAATACGTTAGTTGTAGAAACAGGGCTTAATGTGGAGATGTTGGTGATAAACTGGCTGTAGAGAGTTTTTGTGATATGAAATTAGACAGCTGAATACAAACCTGCTTCTCTCTCTCTCTCCCTTTCTCAACTGCTTGACTAAACACACACACACACACCGAGGATCTCTTTCCCCCCCTCTCTCTCTCTCCCGCTTACTCTCTCTGTCCTGTCGGCTACTAACTCTCACCTTAGTTTACCTCAACCCAGAATTCCTTGACAAGCTTAGTCATTAGCTATTTCCTTCTCTTTCTCAGCATATATTGCCTTAGTCAGTCTCTCTCTCACATGTCCACTACTTTGCCTCCCTCCCTTACATGTCACGCACACACACACACACACACACACACACACACACACACACACACACACACGAACAAAACACACATACACACACAAAACTCTCTACCTACCTTGCATCCAAACATCAGAGATATGGTGTTGTTGGTGCATGCTACTTTGCAGTGGCACAACATGTGGCTAACGTTAGCTAGCTGGTCCCACGCTGGGGGGGCATCCTAGCTTCATACACACATTTCACACTCACACACATGCATGCACACACTCACGCACACACACACACATGCACATGCATGTGTCCTATCAACTGAGCTCCATCCTGTCCCACAATGCCCCACTCTGCCGGCCCCCCCTGCCCCCCGCCGCCCCCCCTGCCTGGCTACGGTCCTCAGCTGTGGCAGGCCAGCGTCCTCTCCCTCATGCTCTTCATCGCTCTCATTTTCATCATCATCATCATCATCATCATCTTCATGAATGTAATCCTCATAGCTGGTCAGGATGCAGGGAGCAACATGGTCGCTGTCTGCCTGTGCGTGTGTGTGTGTGTGTGTGTGTGTGTGTGTGTGTGTGTGTGTGTGTGTGTGTGTGTGTGCGCGTGTCAGAATGTGTCAGCACATGTGTGTTCGGTATGTTGTTGTTGTTGTCAGCATGTGCGGTTCAGTATGCCTGTGTTTATGTGAATGAATGTGTGTGAATGTGTGTGTGTCAGTATTGATGTGGTCTCTGTTGTCCTCCTCTGCAGCAGCAGTCCCAGTCCTCTATCTCCTCTCTCTCTATCTGTGTGAGAGTGCGCCTCTCTGGTTCTATCGCTCCCCTTCTCTCTCTCTGTCTCTCTCTTGCTTCCTCTCTATCTGTGTGTCTCTCTCTCGCTCTCCCTCGGTTCGCTCCACTGCCTCTCTTGGCCCGCCTCTCAACAGCAAGATCAATGAGAGAAAGACAGAAAGCAAGAAAGCAAGCAAAAAAGAAAGGAGGAAAGAAAGAAAACACAAACAAACCAACAAACAAACACACAAAATGAAAGAAAAAAAGAGAAACAAGAGAGATCTGCACACAGAAGTGGAAGGAGAATTGAAAAATGTGTCATCTCTCTAGTGTCCCCCTCTTTCTACCTGCTGCAAGGATGCTATGCCTTGTGTAGTCATACAGCAGTAACACACACACACACACACACACACACACACACACACACACACACACACACACACACACATACACACATGCACAGTGAGGGGGAAGGGGTCAGGGTACTGTATTATACGGGTTAGTGAAGATTGAATTGACCAAATATAACATTGGCAGAGAGAGCAGGTTAGAGACATATAAAGAGTGAATGAGTGAGGCAGAGACAATGTCATTGCATCACCAGTCACAAGCCATGATCTCTCAACACACACACACACACACACACACACACACACACACACACACACACACACACACACACACACACACACACACATACACACACACACATTACTGGGCTGACTTGTTCAATTGACATTTGAACACACACTCTGTTGTTTTGCTGGCGGCAGCACTTTGGCACTGAACCATTTAAACCACAGGTGACCAAACCAGGACTGAATGACTGACAGGAGGATCAGAGGGGGACAGAAACACTTTATAAAAACCCTAAGCATCAGAATCAAACCAACACATGACGAAGGTTTTGCATAATATGCACTTATCTTTAAAGCAGAGCGTCCCACGAGAGTGAATAACCTACACCTCACACCAAGTGTTGAAGTTAGTTGTCATTGTCTGGCAGCACATCGCAAATAAAGATTCAAAACTTGAGTGAAAAACAAAACAGTGGGTACGCTGTCTATCTGAACTCAGAAACATGCTGAAAACACAACCTGAATAATTAAAAAAAAGGTTTCAGCATATATTAATAAACACAGCACACTGCCAGCTACTGCCTTTGGTGGCATCTACTGTAAATATTAAGGTTAATGTCATTTACATGCTTCTATGTAGTATCTGTGCCAATAATGATCGTCTTAAGCAGACTAAATATTGGCAATGGTGCGACTAAGCCACATCAAATACAGTTTGCTGTGCAGCAAGCCGCCAACTCAGTTTCAAGTGCCACAGCAGTCCTTAGTCTCATGTTACATTACCTAAAAATGATTTAAATGAATTACACATTGTGATTTAGATTTAAATTTGGGAAAAGTGAACATTAATATCAGATCTTATTATTGGCAAATATCCACTTTTACATCAGCTTAATAAAAGCCTCATTCAGAGAGGTTATTCAGTTTTACAATATCTACAATACATAAAACAACAACTACACATGACATAAATTTAGCACCAAGATGTTCACAACTTATTACACAATAGTTTCTTAAATATGTGGACAAACATTTAACACTTTATATAATATCAAAAAAAGTGACCACACCAGAGAAAGGCTGCAACTTGAAATTATTTTCATGATCAATTAATCTGACGACAATCTTCTCACAACAGTTAACTAATTGGTTTATGAAATGTCGCAAAAAGTACTGAAAATGTATCATCACAATATCCTAACCTCAAGGTGATGCCTTCAAATCACATATTGTCTGACAACAGGCCAAAACCCAAACGGATTCATTTTATTAACACATAAGACAAAAAAAGGGAGCAGATTCTCAATATTAAGATATTTTTCCATGAAAAACAACTTAAACTATGAGACAAAATCAAAATTTCCTCCATAATTTTTTGTAAATTTGGTCACATGCTGTCCACGTGAACTTGAGCACAATCTCTACTCTAAACAAACTAAAATTCCTGAGATGTGCACATTAGCTGTACTGCAGAAATATTTGGAGCCACGAGGAGAGGAGAGGAGAGGAGAGGAGAGGAGAGGAGAGGAGAGGAGAGGAGAGGAGAGGAGAGGAGAGGAGAAGAGAGGAGAGGAGAGCAGAGGAGAGGAGAATAGAAGAGGCTTATGGGAGATAAAGGGCATAAGTTAAACAAGTCAAAGCACACTTTTCAGGCGGGGATCTTGACAATGGCAGCTGGGCCATCTGGACCATCACACCTGCAGACACACAGACCCAAACACACACAGTAGTGTCTCTGTGGCTGTCTCTGTGTTCTCACCTTGAGTTGAAAACAAACAACGCAGCATGAGAGAGAAGAAGACAGAGAGAGGGAAACAGCGTGAGAAAGAAGAGGGTGAATCAAGCAAAACTAGCAGAGGGTGATTCTGAGGTCACTGACAGGGAAAGATGTTGAAAGAAGGAAAGGTGGGCAAGATAAGGAGTGATAAACTGAAGAAAAGTAATTTTCTGAGTTCACTGATAGGACAATCAATCCACAATCCAAGATTATGCCTTAAATTGCATTAAAACTGATAATCAGCAATGATACATTTGTTTTAAAGGGTTTTCCAACTGTACACAGATAAACGGTGCACATATTCAAGCCTGGAGGAGCCAATTAAGTCCAGAGAATGATGCAGGTAGACAACCCAGATAAATAATGCAATGGCATGAAAGGTTATTCTGAGCACAGCTAAAGCTAAATCTTCAGAAACATTTCTTATGTTGAATATACTATACTTGCACATGTGCAACTTTGTACATATTTTGTATAAAGCATTAATAATTCATTCATAATTGATGCATTAACCATGTTGTAAAGCTTTAAACCTCTCCAAACACCAAATCTCTAGAAAAGTGTTCTTTATTTAGACTTGAAAATAAAAGAGCATCTTGAAGTGAACAATGTGTTTTTCATCCAACTTTTTCAGGCTCACACTCACAAGTTATTTTTAGCAATATGTGATATTTAATAATATATTTTTGTGTGTACTTTTTTGTTTTTTCTACTATTGGTAATCTGAGATCCTCTATTGTGTGTTTACTTCTCCACTGGTGACATTTTTGGAGCTCCATGCTTGCTTTGAGATGTACTGAAAATCACCAGAGATCGCTCCTCAAACATTGAGGCCAAATACACAAATTCATGTTCTATTTCTTCCAAACAAAAGCATGCCAAAGTTGAGAATAACAAATACATAAAACTGCATACAGGCTGAATCACTCCTGTTTGATATCATCTGACGACTGACAACAGATAAAAGGACATTCATTTTTACCAAAAAGAAAAAATAATGGCATGTTTTCGTCTTGTTTTTTATACAGACAACTCAACCTTTATTTTTATGTTTAAAAGATTCAGCATTCAGTCCTGTGCAGGTCATCCTAAAGTCCTGGCTTATGTGATAAGCTAACTGTCCTGAGACCAGCTATATGAGCCCCTCTGTGTTTGACAAGTAACAGATGGAGATCCTGCTGATGTGTGTGCATGCACATGTACACACACACACACACACACACACATATATTCATACATCTGGGATAGCCACAGGCATTCTGGCTCATAAAACATAATGTGAGAGTAAAGATAGCATTGCATGTTACATTACCAACATGACACACTGAGTTACTGAAAGAAAAAAAAGAGGACAAAACAGAAGGAAAGAAGAAAGAGGAAGGGAAGGAAGCAAGGAAGGGGGGAAAAAAGAATAAGGGAGAGTGACAGAAAGAGGGAGAGGATGCTACCTCATGTGCCTAGAAGGCATGCACTACATGTTAACATTAGTAGGTCAGCCAGCACAGAAATAACTACTGTGTGTGTGTGTGTGTGTGTGTGTGTGTGTGTGTGTGTGTGTGTGTGTGTGTGTGTGTGTGTGTGTGTGTGTGTGTGTGTGTGTGTGTGTGTTTGTGCGCTGTAACCTCATACACTCTCTACTATCCAATCGTGGCAGATTCTCCATCATTCACAGTGACCAATCAAAAAAGACTCCATACATCAACATTTCAAATATGATCACATGATCTGCTTTTACCAGCTGTGAGTTCAGTTTCCACATGAGTGAATTTTCCTCTAAATATATCTCTTCGTCTCTCTAAAATGCTCCTGAATAAACCTCACAGCTGGAGGTTGGAAGTTGGAAAGTTAGAGGTTTTTCCAATTATTGAATTGTTTATTGAATATTTTACAAGACTTTAAAAGTCCAAGGGACTTGGCATTTGTCTGTGTAGTTAAATAGTAAAAGGGAAAGTGTCAAGCCTCTGCAAAACAATCCAAGCACCCAACATATTGGTGTGTTTGTCATACGTACATACAGTGCCACTATGTGGCGAAATACAGACACAGCAGCACCAGAACAACATTCACAAAATATTTATTTAATCTCAAATCATGTTTAATATGAACTTTAAAAACTATTTAAAGTATTATAATAGATATATATGTAGTTATATATGGTTTTTGCCAACACTGAGAGAGAGAATGTGGGGGCTTAGCATCTTATTATGTTCTTCAAGAAGGTCTGTATGTGCTGAAATGTTATAGCATGCACAGCATAACACACAGTAATACATATTCATACATGTAATACAATGCATGTACATAATACATAGCTTACCTTGCAAGACAGCTGGATTGGCAAGATCCCTACATCACAACATCATCAGAGATAATTTGTTTGTCAGGCTTCAATTTATGCACTTGTGTCCGAACCACCAGTTGTTCACACCATTCAGCGTTCTTCTATGAGGATTCTTGTATGATCTCGCAAATCCAGCTGCCTCACTAGGTAAAGCGGTGATAGACAGACAGTTCATCCAATCACCTGCCAAGTATTTTTTGAAAGTGCCTGACCACTGTCTGGCGTATCAGGTTAATAAATGGCACACTCTCTCTGGATCTGGACGTAGATGTAATATGGGTTTAAACGTGTATAAAAATGTGTATTACTTGCCTAATTTTTGTGAAAACATGATTAATTGATCATATGAAAAATAACAAAAGAGGGCATATAGGCCTAATGTGAATATTTTTATGAACTAAGTGTAATAACAGAGAAACAAGCCAAACATTAAGGACAAATGTTGTCTTCAAGTAAACAGTTTTCCTCATGTCATTCTCAACAAATCATTATTTCTATTGCAACTGTTGCATGTATACTAATACCAGAACTACAAACCAGCACTAGAGGGACAAAAGCAACATTTTTAATCTTTTTGACTCACAATACACATGTAGAGCGGCCTTGATCTACTACATAAACCATCCTCCCACATTCAGAGGTCAAGGGTTCATACAGTCATGATTACTCTCAAAGCAGTTTAATTTCCCCCTCCTAAAAAAACAATAAGACTGAACTGGACCGATCTGAACTGGCTGCCTTTTTGTGTGTGTGTGTGTGTGTGTGTGTGTGTGTGTGTGTGTGTGTGTGTGTGTGTGTGTGTGTAAGTACCTCCACAGAGATTAGTCATCTTCTTAATGGGATTAGCTGCTCTGGCCGTACTCAGGCATGACATAGGCTGAACTATTTAATGTTAACTAATAGCTAGTCTGTTAGCTCTCTGACTGCAGTTCATGTGAAGACTGAGGGGAATACATCTGCTAAAAACAAAATGAGACAACTTAGACAACTTTAATTCTACCTTGCCTACTTTCTGAATATGAGCAACATTACTTCAGTCACAAACTGCTACAACTTGTTCATAAGGCTGTCAGTGTATTGGCATCATGCTCGCATTCTTTTCCAGACCAGGTTATCTTAACATATATATAATATCTTTTTCAGAGCCAAGCCCTGCTCAATCCTCGCCTCCAGTAATTAACCAACCAGCCAAAATGGGCTGATTGAGGTTGAGATTTGATGTGAGCTGAGTGTGAGCTGGCAAGATCCCATGTGTGCTTCCAGATTTGACTTGATTTATGGGGGATTTGGACTTGGATAGTTTTGAGCAGCTACTGTTGGGACAGTTTTCAGTGATATAATGAATAATGCCTACCATATACTAGAAGACCATGAAAAGACTTTGAAACCCTTTCACATTTAATGACAATGTGTCATAAATCAATGAGTTTTTAGTCACACACAAAGGTTTTGCAAAGACTAGGGATCTTGCAGGGTCACTATTTCCAAGACTACAACTACAGTCCTGTTAAGATTATTTCCCATGCTGCTCGTGGCTAAATTTACAAAAAGAAAATGGTGTACAATGAAGCAAAAACAGAGGCTGCTTTCAGCCACAGCTGCCCTTGTGTGTGCAGTGGTTTGCTCAAAAAATAAATAAATAAAATAAAAAAACAGCCCAAAAGAAAATAATTGTTTAAGTTATAAGACAATCATTTCAAAAAGTGTCATCCTATACTTGTATTTTTACAACTTTAAAACAGCTACACAGTTTATACAGCTGCCCACAGAAACCACTTTCAAACATTAACTATCTGGACGCAGCACTTTCAGCTGTTGGACGTTGGAGTATTTCTGTTTATAAACCCTGCAAACTGCATGAAATACAGTAGAAACCACAGAAGCCTGGATAATTATACAGATGCAGAAAGTCAGAAACTTAACTCCTCCAACTGGCCTGAAATAGTGTGTGAAAAACCAGTAAATACTTTGCAGACACCACAGCAGCTGACAGAAAGAAGAGGTCATATTATACAGAGAAATATTCGCTTTTTCTGTGTGAATAATTGTTAATGTGACAGTAACAGTAAACGTCAGACAACTTCATCATACATTAGTAGTCACCTGGTGTTTCTATAGTGGTAATAAAACATTAAATAATGTGCATATTAGCAGTTTGAATTATACTGAAGCTCCCTACGGTCTTGGAGGAAAATATTACAACAAACTGCCTTTCAGAAAATATATAATATATATTAACATTTCCTTATGTGTTCACAAAAAACACATAAACCCTAGAAACACAAGATAAAAGGCACCATATGTTGACAGTTTTCTTGTCAATTCTGCATCATTATAATCCATACAGATAAACTGTATTTGTGTACAAACTTTACAGTTTGGATTTTGGCAGTTTCATAAATTAAGATTTCTGACTAAAATACAGGCTGGATGATGGTTCAGATACACATCAAATGAAACACCAGCTCATAACACTTTTAATTCACCATCTATCGTGTGTGTGTGTGTGTGTGTGTCGGTATTTGATGAGTTTTTTTGGGCCACCATCACAGTAACCACCTAGTTTACTCACCAAACACAGCTCGGACTGGGTTTTATGATCACCTTGCACCAAACAATCCAGATAACAGGAGCGCACCACAACTATCACAAAACTCTCATGATTTCATTCCGACACTGCATATTTGTCTGTGACAGTGAAATCAGCATAATGTTTTTTATTCACAAAAACTTTCAATAACCTTGTTAAAATGTATGTCTAATCCTTAAATTGACTACTCCTTCAATATAAAGTCCATTCTCAGTGTATGCTCATTCCACATCACACCACGACTGGTTCTAAACTACTTGATGTTACAAATCATTCATACCAACAACTGACTACACATTATTTCCTTACAACATATCATTTGACCTACTTGTTGGGAACAATAACAGACATCAATGAGAGGAGCTGTCTCACGTCAAAAAACATCTAGACTTGGTTTGAAATATATATACTAAGGCATAGATTGGTTGTCATAACCTCACTGCTTCCATATATGTGCAGCAATGTAGTTACCACTGTAGTTATACAAATGTAAGTTTAGGAATCTTAAAAGAAAAGGCTGTAGCAATGGTTTGAGAGGAATACTTGCCTGAACTGTATTTTGGCTCTATCATGTGCCTTTGTTGAACAAAGGTATGCATTTTCCAATTTGGACTGTGACAAGGTGAAAGAGTAAATAAGGTGTTCTTATGTAATTTAGTCAAGTTAAGTGTTCAACAGTCATGACCCTGCTAAGTTTGGGAAAGATGTAGTAGGGTAGCATAGACACTATAGGGAAACAAGCATTACTGAGCGGCTCTCATTAATGTTAAAGCCGTAACCTCATAATGTTAAAGCCATAACCTCTGTCCCTGGACTAATTCCTCTTAATTACTCAGCTCCTCTTGTTGTCGGCCAGCCTTCGTGATTCCTAGCACCTCTGATACAGTTCTATGGAACCATTAAGGATTGGGGATTGGATTTTGGAAGGAAGTGACACACATTCCAAGTTGCGTCAATAGGATGTGTGTTTGATGCCTATAACATGTGCAAACTTAGACTATAACACAGACAGACTTTGTAAACAGGTTGATACTGGCTAAATACAGTGTGAGATAAAGGGTATGAAGTTTGTTGTAATGTGTAATTGTTTTGATTGTTTGTTTGTCTGATTTGTTTTACAGTATATTTACATAATGATTACAGAATGTGCTTTATGTACAGTATGCATATACAGTATATGTACTATTTAAACTTAATTGACCAGTTTGTAGGATTTACTGGCATCCAGCAGGGGGGTTGCAGATTGCAACCAACTGAGTACATCTGCACTAACTTTCCAAGCATATAAGAGACACGCTTAGAAGGAAAACACAACTCTTATTTTCAGGCGATTATACCCTAAATAATACTTATGAATACTATATTCCATTTCTACCAAGTCCTTTCAGCTAGAGGCCATTGAACTTTTACTAATTCTACACACTGTACCTTTAAAACAAGCTTTAAGGGTGTAATATGGTAATTTTTCTGCATAGCCCTATGTTGTTCGGGTGTGTACTTACATTATCCCAAATATTTGACGATATGATGATCACCTTGTGCATTGCTGTTGTGATTGTCCACCACGATGGCATTTACACAAGAGTATAGTACTGTAGTAGTAGTAGAGTTTTAAGCTACAGTTTTAGGATAAACCTTCTAGAGCTGGGTCATTTTTAAGTATATCTTTTAACCGGATCAAGAATTTTCATCATTGGACGTCTGGATTTTAAGTTATCCAAGAAACAAGCTGAGCAAACGTTAGCTGCAGCTTGGCTCACACAGAGCACCGCCCAGACTTCCTCTATCCACCAAAAAGCCTCAGAGAAACACTGATTTTTAATATGAAACTGCTTCATTCAGGGTGTTCACCAGTTTTAATCTTCATGTATGTCATACAGACCTCTGTGGATAAACCAGCACCCAATAAAATCTTCTGAATCTCAAGTTATCAGAGAAACAAGCTGAGTGTCAACCGAACAGGGACAAAGAAAAACTGTTTTTTAATTTGAAACTACTTTATTCAGTGTTTTTACCGGTTTTATTCCTCAGGTTGAATTGTTTTGGAGAAGAGTAGATCCCTTCAGATATGTCAACTTCCTAACCAGGAGAAGGTAATTGCAATGATAGCAATGGTGGTTGTTTAACAATAAAGACAACAACTCCTGAGATCCCACACTATTCCACGACATCATCAAACTCTATCTTTGTAACTGTTTTGATTGAGAGACCCCTAGTGGCAGACGTTAAATATTGTGGGTTTAAAATCAAACCAAATCTTTTATGCAAAAATGCTAACAAAAATGTACTAAAATGCACATTTCACATACAACACACATTACAAAGGTGGTGGTCTGCTGTTTATTCATTACCAAAATTGATGTAACTCTAGTTGCTATTGCTATTCTCTACCGTAACTACATTACTAGAATTAGAGCATTTTTCTCAGTGAACCCCATATAAAACAGCACGTCATTCAGAAGACCACATGCATGTGAAATAAGTAAAGATACCTTACATTGCTTGAGGAGTTCCGACGGTCCATCTTCACATGTGGCCCTTGTGCTGGCCCCGTAGGTCTGAGCCCCACTACAGGCAACGCTATCCAAACATCTACAGACTGAGTCCAATTCTTCACAACACGTGTAGATCCTAGAGAGCCAAGAGGACGTTTAACCTTTTGAAGAGGGTCTCATGAAGTGAGCCAACCTGTGACAGCCGTTCTACATCGCAGAGTTAGTCCTACTGCAGATGCATAGCTCTGGGCTATGTCCTACGGCTGCTTGTAAAGTTCTCCTCCTCTCATGCCCTCACCGTTGATTAATTTGTCAGCCGTGACCCCTCCTCACGGTTACATCACAATGCCAGCTGGGCAGTTACACAGATGGATGGATCGGTGGAATGATGTGGCTGTGCGTTTTCAGGCAAAAGCGAGAAAAATAACTCACCAAAGCTCGGTATGCAAGGAACTTAGATGCTCCTGTACTCTTCTTGCACTCATCTTGCACTGTCTCTTTACCTCGATCATTGTGTGTCTCTCTCATTATTTTCTCTCTTTTCTTGTCTTTGTCCGTCCTAAAATAGCTCCACCTCTGTAAAGTCTATTAGCAGCCTAAGGTAAGCCTCTTATGAGAGACTCTTGCTCTCTTGGAGCACGGGAGGCCAGTAACACTCAGTAAGCCCAAACAACAATCACACACTGATAAAACCAGAGTGGGATTTAAGACTGGATATCTCAGAGAGGAAAAGAAGATTGGGAAAGATAGTGAGGAGTATACAGTATCTTCAAACAATCAGTTTTAACACTGATTTACATTATTTTGAGGATTTAATGAGGAAAATATGTCCCTTTCAACAAAAATGATTCCAAAACCAGTGGACACACTGGAGCAGACATCACTTTGTCTCTATTACACAACCCACATTGCTTTATTTCTCATCTATGAGTACTCTTCTGTAAACTTCAATTTTGACATTTATGTTACAATTACACAAGCTGGCAACCTGTTTGATTGGCCTGCACTTTGTGGATTGATCCATTTCTCATTTGATGACTGGATGCTCAGTTATTCAGTGCATACACCAGAATTTTAAAACTAGTCTTTTGTATGTTAGTCTGTTTTTCAAAGAATCAATGCAGGGTTAGACAGGGCTCCAAACAAATATCGGAGAAAAAAAATGAATCAAGCAGGATGAGAAAGGATGTACTGAAACATTTTCCAACAGTAATCTAGCAGCCATGAGCTCACGGAACACCCTCTGATTTTAATCCATTATCTTGATAAGATAAATGAGATTAACCAGATGAATGTGAGATGGAATCCCTGCAGCCTGTCTGTATATTTACCAACAGACTGCAGACTTAGGCATGAGAGAGTGTGTGTCATTCCTCTAACACTTTCATTCATCAGAGTTAAAAGCTTAGGCCAAAAGTTCAGGTCTTCTTTAGAAATTCGGAGTAGAGCTTATAGCTTGACAATACTTACTTATGCCAGTGACAGCTTGATTCTCTGTCCAGTTCCAAACTTAGGCTCACTGTGTTTGCCGTACAACAGAAGGTCATGCTCCTAATAGCTAATTCCTTATAAGCAAGCCCATGAACTGGCTGCAAGTCAGTATTCTAAGACGGCAGGGTTGACCTAGTGGTCAATCCTTCAAGACAAAAGGGGTCAAATAAGGGCCTGATCAAGAACCAAATAATCTGAGGACAAGTCCAATACTGTGCACAGCCTTGAGTACAGGGAGTCTCAATCAAACCAAACAAGCTTTAGGCTGAAACAAAAACCAGACTGCAAAAAAATAACCCCCAAGCCTAAACTTGGATTTTACCAGCAAGCATTCAGTGTTTTTTTGTTTTGTTTTTTCTGTTAGCTATCACAAAACATCAATAATCTCAGGAAGGATTTAAACATGCAGGATCAGGTGGTTTAGTTTATTCTAATATGGAGAAGCAAAGTCTGTGACACAGTAAAATAAAGGAGAGAACATGAAGCAAGTTCTAATGACTGATTACAATATTCAACAATTTTCTCTTAATATTCACAAATGAGTTCTGTTAGGTGGTGTTACTCTATGTAGCATTTGCACTTCATCATAAAAGGAAAAGAGTTCAGTATCACTGCTTTAAAATAGGCCATGTTCTTTTTCATGCGTGTGCATGTACATATAGTATGTGCATAATGTATGCGTTTACTTTTGCTAGCCTAGTTTTTAGCCAAGCATTTCGTCCTGCCTTGGGACAGTGGGATAACTTGTCATCCAGCGAATCAGTCAGCTCCCTCCACAGCTGGCCAGTCAGATAGCTCGTCTTCTGAAGTGTGTGTCCTATCAACCCAGTTTCTTGTCTCTCCGGGTGTCACATGTTGTCAGACTGCAACAGCTCGGCATTCCCATTAGAGCCACTTCACTAAAGCACAGTCTGTTCTGTTATATCACTTTATAGCTCATTCATTCACAAATTGCAGCAAGCCAGCCATACAGTAAGCAAATCTGTCTCCAATTTCACGTGGTTAACTGTAAGCAGGTGCACTTAGTTTCCCTTTATTCACTAAACCTGCAATTTATCGTGAAATACTTCATCTCGATGTGTTAAGTAAAATTTCCCCAAGGACTACAGGTCTAATTTTTTGTTGTTGTTGTTTTTCCTTTAAGATAATGTTCTCTGTGTGATAGGTTACAATCACAAACATCATGTGAGAACATCTGGCACATACAATAAAATCTTACTACGTACTTCACAGACAAAACTCAAACATGACAATAAAGAAATTACTGTAATGAATAAATGAATGGCACTGATCACAAAAACTTGATCATTCACATATTAGAGGGCTGTCTGTCCACTGTCACATCCTCTTTTGCCATGTCCTGATTTGTATTACTGATCTCTGTGCTTCCCCCTCTGTTCTACTCTAACCTGCTCTTTTCCTGTGTCTCACCTTGGTAGTAAGGATACAGATGCAGTCCATCCTCAACCATCCAACTGGCAAACTTTCACCAAAACATCTCCCAGCTGCAACTTTCTCGTTCCACCACCATTCAGCTGCTTGTTGCTGTCGGTGACATCCTTCTGCTGTCTATCCATCTCCGTCTCCTCCTTCTCGTCCTCTTCTTTAGTTCCTCAATCTCTCTCTCCTCCCTTTCTCATGTCATCTCCACCTGTCCTTCCATCAGAGCAGCCAAAGAGGACTTCTCCGCTGAAATAGAGGCCGACTCAGAAACATGGCAGCTGTCCCGTTATACCTCCACCCGCCCCCCTGTTTTCCAGCTGCTGTCTTTGTTTTATGGCAGCTGGTAGCCACATTTTGACCCCAGAGAGTGCACAGCACAGAATATGCATCCGCACACATGCAGAACGCACTCAGTACACACACCAAAAAAACTGATCAGCAAACATGCAGAGACAGGAGCACATACGCATACACATGGATGCACAGGCAAACACTCAAACAGACAGACCCGTTTACACAGACATAAGCACACACACAAATACATATACTACACACAAACACTCCACTCTGCTGTTTTATCAGGTCAGTCTCTGTTTGGCAGCAAGTGGGGGGTTTAGACTGAGTGAACAGTAATAGCGGTATAGCAGTGGATGCTCCACTTTCAACTTTGACTGTGGAAGTTAGAGCTCCACAGTTAGAGCCCGAAGCTTCACACAGAGATGGGATTTCACTCACTCAGGATGTCAGGCTTTTTTTAAGGGCACAACATCCACCAAGTGATGTTATAATATAGTGTACTATACATACTATACCACACCACATACTGTCACTTTTCTGGCAATGTCAACAAAAACTGAAAATGTATAAGCTTTGTAATAAGTAGAATTTATGGTAGAGTTGTTTTATTGGATTGCATTAGATTGCATGAGTGTATCTCTCAAACCCCAAATATGCAGCATAACACAAAGTCACACATACAGTATAGACAGAATTTTACATTTGATTCTGTTACTGTCCTACTCTACTTCTGTCCAGCTCCACCCTCCCCTGGCCCTGCACTCATTGTTGGGTCCCTCCTGATGCTCTTCATTGCCAACAGAAAGTTGTGCTAGAAAGTTTGTGCTAATGAACGTTACTATTTCTCAAGACTCAATTTCACTTACAGCCTCTTTTAAGACTAGTATCTTGTTCATGAAACAATTCAATCATGGAGAATTAACAATACAACATGTAAAAGGTTTTCTGTAACGTGATTTGCACTTCAATCCATTTGAACTTTGGTCACTTAACACAAGTGGGAAGGGAAGGGAAATCCTTATAATATCATTACAAATAAAAATGAATTAAAATTGATGTTCCATAGTGGAAAGCTACTGTCCACCCCTGTTTTAAATAACTATTGGAACACAAGGAAAACATTAGCAACAAATACCACATTTTCTGAATAAAGCTAATTTCAGATGAAAACACAAATGTTGCCTGGTGTATGGGAGTAATGTAAAAAAGCTTTAGTATAAGTCAAAGGAAATTAATATCAGCACAATTTCCCAAGACATGAACTATCAGATCAAAGAAACAATGAGAACAGTGTAAACCTGAAGATAAACACTACACAAAATCAACAAGACAAAATCAGTTACAGGAGCCTGACCCTGAGCTCACCCTGCTGACTACTCTCGACAATAAAATGTTAACGATCTGAATTGATTCTTCTTGTCATATTATGCAATGCAATATAAGCCAACATTCAAACAGCCAGAATGCATAAACGATCCATCCATCTAATTCTGCTATCTACAGCCAACAGAAGCCCTCCAAAAAGAGACTGGTTATCACCAACAAAAACATATTTGCCCTATATCATCAGCATTTCCATATGAGTGCAGTGATATGTTAACATAGAGAAACAAATCAGGATGATTCTAGATGAAAACCTGTAATTCAAACCACAATTTTGAGTCACACCTCTATGAAATACTATATGCAGTCGCCGATATGAGGGGGGATACCATCCCCCTTGTTAACCTGCCACCCCCTCCTCTCCACCCCCTCATAGCAGAGAGAGTGCAGGGGCAGAGGGGTTGTTTAGTTGAATATGTTTGTCTAGCCTGCCTGACTCATTGATCCTTTATCTGACTGAGGTTTGCACAAGTTAATCTATGGCCTAAACCATAACTCTGAAATATCACTAGTATAACTGTGCTGTGCATTGATAAATCCATGGCACTGTCCATGGTGCTAAAGTAGTAGACAGACTAATTGTGACTCTGTCTCTCAGTCCCACCCTTCTGCCAAGTTCTTGTGGGATCTATAATATTCTATAAACTATAAATGATATGCATAAATACTCAATTTTATACTAGGTTTTAGCCAATATACTATATAGAGTAGTGTCACCTTCATGATCATGTTCATTAGCAACGTGTAATCGCTGAACAGAGAGAGGGTATTAGAGACACAATGCTGCCTGTAGTATTCCCATAATATTCTTATAATATTTCTATGATCTTTCAGTAGTAGTGCTGCTGAAAATACAACCCCAGGACGGGCAATTCCACAGTAGGAACAGTCGGAGAGGACAGGTAGTTCAACAACAGCAAGGCAAGAAATGATGATGATGATTCAGGAAGTTCAGGCAGTTAAAATTCTTAGAAGGATCGGGAAGAAAGAGCAAATTATGAAATCCCAGAATGCTGGACAGAAAAGCATGCAAAGGAGCTATGTATCCATATAACAAAATAAATGCTGCTGGACCAGAGATGGTTGGAAAATACAAGCATGTTGCAAAGAAGTGGATCAAGGTAAAAGTGGTTGCATCAAGGATAACAAAAAGGCAAAAAAGTGCACAGCAACAGTCTCTCTGTCAGAGAATACATTGCCACAGAACCTCAGACTTGCACAAGGCAGCTGAGAAAACAGTGGAAAGGGCAAAAGAGAAAACAATGGAAACCTTGACTGCTGAGATGATGTGGGATCAGTTTATGACCACCGACAGGGTGTTAAGAACTGTTTATAAAATCGCTAAATCCAGACGGTCATACATTGACCTAGAAACAGACACAAACATTCAAGTCCTGAATGGATTGGACATGGGAAACATTGTGCAATTATCAGCCATTACATAGCAACAGAACTGAGCCAATAATTGCAAGTGTTTCTAGAAAGCAATTCAAAGGTTTCCATTCTGGTTGATGAGTCAGAGCATGTGTAGGCAACAACAAAGAGCCACTGACATTCCATTCAGATTTGTAGAGCTCCCTGCAATCATTGCAAAGGTAATTCATAGTGTAGCTTAATAGATTATTTACAGAAGACATTTTAAAGGAGCGGCCTGTTTGTTTTGCATGTTATGGTGCCTCACTCATGCTTGCAAACAAGTCAGGTGTGGTGAACAGAGTGGCCAAACAGTTTCCTGGCACTTGATCTGGCACTGTATGAACCACTGCTTGGAGCTGAGTGTAGGAGATACTGTTGATGAGGCTGCAGGTCTAAATCAAGCTGAGACCTGCATGTTGCTGCACTAGTTAACTGCAAGTTGTGAGACACATTCAATGTAGTATCAATGTAGAGCACACAATGGATGGCTTCCAGCTACAGAACTGTGAAAGCTCCTTCATGGTCTATGCAATCGGCCCTGTAGTCCAACCTTTGTGCTCAACCTAAGACTCATGTTTGATTTCTTCCTCTCTCTGCAAGATAAAAGTATGGCACTGTTGACAGATCACTCAGTCAACAGATTCAGGTACTGAAATCCATGGCTGCCACCCTGGGTCTGAAGACACAGGACGCACAGGAGGTAGTGGAGTTGTGTGAGATATGACGGCGCATTTAACCAGGGGTTGTTTTTCAAAACCCTGGTAGGAAGTCTTGAGCAAAGAATGGGGTGTCTACCAGGCAGGCTGCATGACAGCGACAAAAATCAGCAGCTCCTTATCAAAATAATCAAAACCCTGCAGCCTTTAATTGGCCAGGGGTGTGTGGGGTGAAATATGCTGAAGGAGAAATGCTGAAGCTCTGCAATTTCTTCAAGCTTGAAAGTCAAGAGACACAGAGAGGCATGAGGGAATACACTGAAACAGTCAAGGCCAGTGGTGAGAAAGGTAGGCCTCGAAAAGAGCTAAAGCCTCTGTTAAAAAACAGACAACACACTTGTCGTCTCCACTGCTGAATGCAAATTAATATTATAAATGGAATTAGGGCCACCCTGGAACTCAAAAGTTTATCAGCTTTAATTTTCAGTAAATGTGTTGGTCCTCCAGTGAACGTTTTTCCCCAGGATGTTAGAAGTCTTGGCAAGTAACCTCCAAGCAAGAGCATGTGAAAACAAACAGTAAAAGCATGACTATGAGTTAATATGGAGGTTTTCACAGAGTACACAAACTTTTTCTTTATTCATAGATTACATTCCCTTTCCTGGTGATTTCAGGGGTGCAAATGTGTTTATTTTCAATAATCTTCAAGTTTTTTTTTCCTGAGAAACATGTCAAAGCCCTGCCTGAATAAACTTAGTCCGCTGCATGAAATTTAAAGGTGCATTTACTTATTATTTTAATACACAGCCATAAAAATACAACTTTTGTATCGAGAGAAGGAAGATAACTTGAAGATAACAATGTCCTTTGGGAAGTGTACGTAGGCGGGAGTGTGTGTGTTTGTGTGTGTGTGTGTGTGTGTGTGTGTGTGTGTGTGTGTGTGTGTGTGTGTGTGTGTGTGTGTGTGTTGGTTGGTGGTGTAGGGGCAGGATGTGTGCTGCCCATCAAGCCATCCCACCACAAAAATAACCAATTACTGCTTGCATGACAACAATTCTTTTGTACAACACAGTGTTACATAAATTACAAATGACAAACTGCGCACAGGCAGGGGGCAGACAGAAAAACATGGTGTAAAAGAGTGAAAACAAAGCACTGGAACTAACACAAAATTAGAGTAAAACCATATCAAGAATCTAGTCAAAAACGCTTAGGAAGAGAAAAGACTTGTATTCAGTGTAGTTTTACAAACATACAGAGAAAGAGAGAGAGGGAACTAATGTGAAAGAGAAGCTCAGTACAAAAAAAAGTTTAGTCATTGTTGTGTCACCATTGGTAAACACTATATACTTGTCAAAAAAAACTCTTTGACTACGAAAAACTTGATTCTGATAAGGTTATCAAGACCACGAAAGCCACATGGAAACCCTTTCCATCTGATCACATAAACATCGATAACTGGAGCCTTTCACAGTGACGAGCTCTACTGGACTCTTCGAAACAACACACAAACGCACACACAAAATAGTTCCTCCAAGACCACCAGCATCTTTCTCAGATTCTCTGTTTTCTCTACCACTTCTATAACCTCAAGGTTGCCACCCAACAACCGAGACCAGCCACCTTCAGATAGGAACAATGTTTGTCCTTATCTGACTACTATCAACTGCTATTAACCATTA
Source organism: Scomber scombrus (assembly GCF_963691925.1). Taxonomy (NCBI): domain Eukaryota; kingdom Metazoa; phylum Chordata; class Actinopteri; order Scombriformes; family Scombridae; genus Scomber; species Scomber scombrus. Next base: position 26,148,284 of record NC_084977.1, on the reverse strand, counting down.
GGAGATTTCCTGCAGGTTTCCTCAGACAAAATAACCAGAGCTGTCTTACCTTGTTGGGGGTCAGTGGGCTTGTAGCTGGCCTGGGGCTGGCTAGACCATGAGTAGGGCTGGCGGATGTGACCTTTAATGGCCCAGGGCTGGTTGGACTAGGAAGAGAGATCAGGGAGAGAGGTTGTCTGGAGATGAACTCTGAAAACTGTCAGTTAGTATTGTGTCATCTACACCTGAATTCAAAGAGCAAACAAATGAATGCAGTGTTTTATGTTAAAATTAGCCACTTAACCAATGTGATGTAAATACATTACACAAACGATGGAACTAAATACATTATATAATTTCATCTTTACATGTTTTCTTAAATGTAAAATGACACGGCTGATGAGTTTAATTATCCCAAATCCAGAACGCTATTACTTTTTCTGTCCTCACAACACCCCTCAGATTGTTTAAGGATTTCGTGAAATTGGTTTTACATTTTGATTTCTTGGGGGAATAGATAGAAGAAATAGGTTAGTTTGCTTGAGCAGCATAACTAGTATAGCTGATTCTTTTATGAATAATATCACCATACATGTGTATGGTGATATTTGCTCACAGTATTTTTGATCTGAACTTTCAGGGCATCCTTTATCAATTGATTGAAAAAGATACAAAGTGTTGCCAAAGGCTGCACTATATAGTGTGATGCGGAATGTTTAATATACCTTAGATGAGACCCTTTGTTCAGTGGGCCTGGAGAACCTGTGGGGCTACAGCTGCCAAAGGTAAATTTTTCCTGGTTGAGGCTGGTTGGACTCTGGCTGGGAGTGACTTTGTCTATGCCTGGGTCATTGCTGGTGGTAAGAGCCGTAGAGATGATGGCACTATCTGTGACTCTGTTGGGACCTGGGCTGGTGCTTGGAGTGGTGATGGTGGGAGTGAATTTGTCTAAAGTGGTTGGAGATACAAGGCCTTGGATGGTGCTGGAGACAAGGGCTGAGACAGTCTCCAGATTGAGGTCAGGAGAGGCAGGATCGGTTTGTAGACTGGCAGAGGTACTAGAGCTTTCTAAAGAAACACTAGAGTTGGTGGAAGCAAGATGTGGCTTTGTTCCATTTACTGATACTTGAGTAGGCGTTTTTATGGATGAGGTTTCAAAACCATTAACTGTAACTCCAGCAGAGGGAGAGGATGGATTAGAGGTCTCCTCTGCTGTGGAGTTGGAGACCCCAGGCTGGACAGGAGGAAGAGGGGCACGGTACTTGATCTTGGCTGGCTGTGACTGAGGCGTGCTGGACTGTGTTGTAGGGGAAGATGGATTTGATGCAGGTAATCCAGATGGGATTGGAGGAGCAGGGTACTTGATTGACTTGCGTTTGGGGATTAGAGGTTTGTACTCGGATGAATCCACAGAAGCCTGAGGGCTAAGGGCACCAGAGGTTGGCTGTGGCTGTGGCTGGACTGTGGGCTCTTCGGGCTGGATGCAGGACGCAGCAGGGTTCACTTGACTGTCGATCTGGTCCACAGAGCACTTGCTGTCTGCAAGAAGAGTCAATTCATAGTACTCCTGGATGTCTGGAAGGAAACAAAGAGAGATTAGAGCAACGATAAGTGACTGAAGAGTTCAGTGGATAGGTAAATGAAGAGACTCATTGAAGGAATTGATAAATGAATACACTGAGAAAAGGCCCAACGAATGATCATATAGATTAGATATGAAACAATTAGTCAATTAATAAATAGTCAATTGACAGAAAATAATTGGCAACAATTTTACTGACAGCAAAAGCACCAACATTCTCTGGTTCTGGAATTTAAAATGTGAAAATGTGCTACTTTTCTGTGTTTTATATAATTGAATTTGGGTTTTGGACAGGTGGACAAAACATTTTGGGCTCTGGAAAACTGTGATGAAGATTTTACTATTTGGAAAGATGGATTCACTGTATGGAAAAAAATAACTGGCTGAATAATCAATGATCAAAATAACCATAGGTAGTACCCTACCGTATATAGCTCCTCCAAATGCAATAGACACTCTTCATTGCTACTGATGCAAGCAAAATGAAGCATCACAAAAGATACAGTTTTTGTTGTATCTCAAAGATAGTCATGTACATATGGAGAGATACCCAATGTACTTTTATCTTTCTCTATTCTATTATGTATTGTTCTTTGTACATAAGATGGCTTGTATGTACAATATAAAATCCTACTTTATACACTAGTGGCATCTAGTGGCTGCATGAGGATACTTCTACCATAGTTAAATGAAACAACAGCTGCTGTCCAGGGATCCCCACCTAAAAGACGTGAATAGCTCACTAGTTCCATTCTCTTTTCCCTCTTTATAAGTAAGCACTGACAGTATGTATCAGTATATATGCCTGTTGTGATCAAAGGGTTTCACTTTGTCACCTATCCAACTTCAGACCTGACTAGCAACACTTAATCATACATATGTTTATGAGCTCAGGTTGCCAAATTATAAAGGTTCAACGGTCATTTAAGAAATAATTAAGACGAAGAAATAAACGTAAAGTATGTGGGAAGAAGACAGGAAAAATAAAGGCATGCTGGAGAAAAACAGCAGAAGAATAAAGAGAATCAATAAATATAATGAATGAAAATGACCATCAAACAGGCATCAAGGACGTTAATTACACATTAGTATTACACACTCATAGCTATGGACATACAGTAAATTCAAACATATTACATGATAGATTAAGTTTATCAATGTCTTTACCATCAATAAAGGGAATAAAACATTCACTTACACATAAACCAAAATTAAGAATATGCTATTTCAAAATACAACTTTAACACTGCAGCTTGGTCAAAGGACAAATTGCACAAAACCGGAACTCAGTGTCATGTTGAGTGAACAACACATTCACACACACAAAATAGAGAAGGAGGTGTTACTGTCAGAGTTGAAAGTGTGGGCGTGGCACAAAGCAGGTAGGATCAGGAACTAAGAACCAGTTTGTCGTCATGCACATAACTACACAGACACACATGTGCCAATAAGCGACCACAGGCAGCACTAAGTTAGACACAGACTTTTAACTCTTGAAAGGAATGTATATGTCATACAGATTTTCTAAATTTGTGCCTACAAAGAGGTCTGTGTTTCTGTGACAGGCCACGTCACGCCAACATCTGTGGGTTCTGACCCTCGGTTTCTGCTGAACAGTCATGTGATAAGCTGTTTCAAACATCTTGTAGACACCATGAAAACAAGTGCTACCAGTTACATGAGGCCTTCTGTCTTTCATTCAGACCAAAACAAATTAACACACACTCCACAGTTTCAAACACACAATATATTTCCTGACTGGCTCCATGCATTCCTACATCAACATTTTACACCTGATCACTTACTAAATGGAAGAAAAACAGCATAGTGATACAGTGATCCTGATACTGTTGTAAAGAGCAACACAAGAACCAAAAGGGTCAGCTCAGCCAATTTACAAAAAACAGTGGTATCTAGCCATGCAATGAGATTTCTGCCAACTCCCCACTACAGAGGAATTCAAAGGATTTTAGTTTATGATGCCAAAAGCATCCGAAAATTAGATGAAAACTGCTATATAGCTCAGTTACTCTAGATAATCGAAATATATCACTTTAAACTTTAGTCTACTATTTTCTACTAAAGGTAGAAAATAGTGTTGAAACTCAGCATGCCAGAATATCAATAGGGTAAGACGGAAAATATGTTCTTTGGGTGAAATGACCTTTCATTTAACTTAACTATGCTGATTTATATCCTTGGGTAACATAAAATGTGGCTTGGGGCAAGAAAGTATGCAGATGAAGGCATAAAAGTGTAGATGAAGTTACTGTAATATGTATTTAATGTCAGAACAGAAAATAGTTTAAGCATAGCTTATTTTTTTATAGAGACAAGTTTAACCCACATTTACACTGCGAGCAATACAATCTACACCTCATCCAAGGAATATCTATAACTATATACAATATAGGTATAGAGGATGTGTATAGATCGGTTGACTGGCTGTGATTCTTACCAAGCAGGGCGCTGAAGAGCTGGCTCTGGAAAACATTGATGACTCTGTCCAGAGACTGCTGCAGCTGGCTGTCTTCCTCCACAGAGCCTTGTTTGGTCCGGTTCTGACTCTGCTGCCTCTGGTCTAGTTTGGCCCGGTACTGCTGCAAAAGCTCTAGGGCTCGCTGAGCATCTGAATACAACATACAAGTAAACAACATAAGCCTTTTTTCCCCACATGTTGCTCTTGAAGATAATGGAAGAGAAAAAATCTCCAGGTACTCTTAAGTAAAGCAATGAGATTAGCTACTGGATATTAAAAAACTTTTTTTAAATTGAGGATTAATATGTTCAAAACTCTGAGGGTCTTTAGCAGGGCTGAGTTTATATGAAACAGATTAATATTGTGTGTTGACACAGGTGTTATTAATCAGTCATTTGGCTTTTAACCTGTTTTATTGTTCCTAAGAATGCCTGGGTAATGTTTTCTCTCATTTTCTGCCACAGCCCAGCCCCTTTTCAGTGTTTGGCAGTCATGTTTAATAGCAAATTTGACAGCAATTAAAAATCAAAAGGATATAAAATCCTTAGTACTTTCCTAAAGGTGCAAATTAACTTCAGCGCCTAATGTAATATCAATAAAACCTGGGAGTTTAAAATGATCTTTAAATCTTAATTGCAAGCGAACAGTAGCTCCTTGAGGTAAATGTTGAAAATTGAGCCAATTCATGGCATGTTATTGTACCTGTCTGCTGCTTAGTATGAAACGCTAACAACTTCTAACTTTTATTGATGCAGAAGGGCACAAGGGCAATAGTTTATGGTGTAATGGAAAGGTGCAGACTGCATTCCAGGCTCCATGGCACTCTGAACAGCTGATTAAACCAGAAGCTCTGACAGATAAACATCTAACTCCAGACGAAATGTGTCACTTAAGCCTTATGTTGCATGCCCCCCATGGAGACACGCCGAGCCAAATGGCATTCAACATTATGCCAATCACATATGAGACGTTTAGTTTGCATGAATCAGTTGCGTCACTAATAAGATGTGTAAGTAAAAGCAGCTTTAAAATACTGATAAAGTGCTGTTTGGGGGGAAAATTGTACGCCGAATTTACCACATGGTCTGAATAATATATAAAATATCTTAAAATGTGATCTACACGTTCTGTACGTATACCACTAAACCATTTAACGTTAAATCGCTGATGTTTTAGGGAAGTTTGGTTCAGTCATTTACTAACAAGCTAAGTTAAGAGAGTTGCGCTCCGCGGAGCAGCGCCACATCAACGAAACGAGTAGGAACAACTGATTTATTCGATGATGTGTCTTCATATAAAAAAACACACGCACACAAATATGTAGCAGAGATGAGAGGAATTATCAAAAGTTTACCTTTCTGTCGCACAGGCATGGTGACAGTCACTCTCAGTCCTCCTCCTCCCCAGGGCTTGTGTCTGCGTCGCTGTGACAGTCTGTTATCTGTTATTACAGATGTGTGCGTCTGTCCCGGGACAGCCCGCCTCCCCCAAACTGGGACACCAGAGTGACACCACTACAGTCTACCAGTCTGTCTTTTCAGAAAATATAGAAAAAGGAAAAACTTTCATGAAATGTTTTTTAAAAAAAAGTAAGAGCAAATCGTCCCAGCAGGCAGAGAAAAAAAAGAAACCGTACCAACCATTGACATCACACTGCCTGTGTGGACTTAGTACCCGGAGCTGTAGTTTATTTTCTCAGCTTCTCTTTCACTTTACTTCCCTCTCTCTCTCTCTCTCTCTCTCTCTCTCTCTCTCTCTCTCTCTCTCTCTCTCTCTCTCTCTCTCTCCTTTTCTGTGTGTGCGTAAAACTAGTTCTCCATTTCTTCATTCAGCTGACTTGACTCAAAACGTTGTCCGACCGGTTCTAGGGCGGTCCTGTGGGATGACAACACACACACACACACACACACACACACACACACACACACACACTGGAAGTATCTAAACACACGCACATGCGCGCGCGCGCACACACACACACACACACACACACACACACACACACACACACACACACACACACACACAAACATTCATGCCCTCACCTCTTAAAGCAGGTTTGAGAGGCTCTTCATAAGCAGCTTGTGTGTGTGTGTGTATGTGTGTCAGTGGTATTGTCATGTTAAACAGCTATATTGTGTAGCCTGGTCTATTCCTGTATGATCCATATCTAATCCACTCAACTCTTCAGTATAGATTTATTTGGGTTTAAAGATAGTGATTAGAAGAGTATGCTACAACATCCCCTCCAATGCTCCTGTAGGATGTTACTGTAAAGTGATAGTTGACATAAACTGATTAAACAGCAAAATGTAAATGGTAAAATATAACAAGTAGCTATTTCGCTCTGTGAAATGTGAAAGCTGATGTGTATTTACGGTATTCACACAATCTGAAAGTCAAGGTGCAATAAAGAGATCCAGTTGAAATGTCACAGATGTAATCTCACCACCAGTCCATGCAAGCCCATCTCTGAGTGAGTCAGGTGGTATTGTCATGGTAAACAGTACATTGTGTTGAATAGATTAAGTCTTGTCCCTTTCCCTCAGCCTGGATTCACATAATGTAGAGTACTAGGACCTAGTTTAACCAAAACAGCACAACATGAACCGTTGTTGTTAGTGCAGAAAATACTCCTCAAATATTTGAGTGAACACTTACAGGTACATATAGTTTGGTGATAGTGGAACTTACTTGTTGCCAACTTATTTTCTAAGAAAATCATTGGTTCATCTAAAATATAGAGGGATGACAGGCATAATTACAACTCCTATTCTTGAATGAATGGACTGTCTGTGATCATAACACGTTTGGTTAAACAAGTTAAAATCCAATCATGCAAGATAATATTGACACATCACATCAATAAAGGCTTTAAAATGAAATATTAGCATTCTGCCAATATATCAGGCCAATACGTCGCCATCTTTTCTAACACCTGGCTGTGCTTCCCACCACAGCCTGTTTCAGCCTGACTGTGACTTCGCTCAGCTAACCCACAGACCCACTGCCTCTTACCACTTTAACCAAATTAACAACCCAGAGCTTGGTGCTCCAATTGGATCAACAAGGAGAGTCGAGGCTAGCCGGCTTTCCTTTGGCCATTCTGCAGCTAATGTTCAACTAGCCTCCCATCTAGCCCTGGTTCTCATATGGATCCACCCAGAGCATTGAGCCCTGGTTGTTATTCAGGTCAAACTGGGAAGAAGCAGCAAGTCTGTTGGGCAGCTGAGAGAAGTGGAGCATGCATGCTTTCTCCACATGTCTAGAAAGCACAGAAGCACCAGACCGTCAAGGTGAAACAGTCCACAGAGGAGCTGCACAGAGGAGAGGAAACACCTCGGCTGACAGGACATAACACTCTGTTTGAAAAAACTTCTTCATCTTCTGTTTGCTTTATAACAGCAGTTGGCAACTACCGATTTGGGTGCATTACCACCACCTTCTACTTGGAATGTGGACCAGAGATAAAAAATCTGACCCATTAATCCTGTCTGTCTAATAAACTCAAAGAAAACTGTCCTGTTCGACCCATTTAGCAGGTTTATTAAAGTTTTAATACAGAGCTCCTGAACTCCAGTCTTCTTTTATATTGTCTTTCTTGATCATACTTAGTACAACCTATGATTGCATGTGTAATAGTGTCTTCAGCCAGGTATATCGGTATTGGCATCAGCAATCGACCAAAATTAGTTGGAAAATATTTCAGTTTGGACTTTGACACATTAAAGAGGACTAACAAATAGTATTTTAAATTAATAATGATTATCAAAGAGGGGGTACAGCCATCACCAAATCTCTGGTTAGCGGCTAACCAGAGTAGCCTAGAGAGCAGCTCCACCGCACAATTAAGCTAACATAAACTAACAGCGATCTCATGTTGCCTGACCATAACCAAACAGCAGAGAAACTAAATGTGTGTATTTAACCAACATTTTGGAAGCACTGTTTGGCATCTTCCTACCAGCACTATGCAAAACTGAATAGCTTACATGCTGCATGCAGAAGATGTTTGTCAAACAATAGCTCTGATGCATTGGCTAACTGCACCTTAAAGGAAAGGTTCACAATTGTTCATGACTGTTTATAAAGCAGCTTTGGGTTTGTTGGAAGTCAAATTGTTCCACTTTGTATGGCGTTTGGCTAACTGTTTCCATCTGCTTCCAGTCTGTGTGCTAAGCTACGCTAAATGTAACCCATCCCTATCTGTGCACTGGATACACAAAGGGGAAATTGGTATTGATCTTCTCGTCCAACTCTGGTAAAGCCAGCTAACAAGTGGATCCCCCTAAATGTCAGGAAGTATCTTTTATATTCTTTGTCTTACTGACACATTTGACATTTTAGGATAACTGAATCTCATGGTCAGAAAAAATAAATTCTGTGGTGACACTGAGATAAAAGATGTAATAATTAGAAATGCAAAGTTGCTTCAGGATACACGTCAGTCCGATATGTCGCACACAATATATACTCTGTGTGTGTCTGCCTGTGGACACTGGAGCGATTGTAGGGACACTTCATCAGCGTCATAGACACACACTCACTACACACACACACACACACACACACGCACACACACATACATACACAGCCGTTGAATGCAGGTCATGGACTTGGTCTCTGGTATTGTTATTGATCAGGTCACAAGAGCTTATTGACTGCTTTGATGGGTTTACAAAACTGTCCCTCTGTATCTCTTACACACGCACACAAACTGTCACACACACTGATGCCAGTATATGTGAGTCAGCGTGGGGAGAAATTTATGCACGATTGTGTAAGTGGGTTGGTCAGTCAGCACACAAACGTATCATTTTGTCCAAACTAGTGTGTGAAAGACAGAGTAAAGAGGAAAGGGAACAAAGAGACATCACTCTGATTTTGTCAATGTGTGTGTGTGTGTGTGTGTGTATACGTGTACTATTAGCCTCTATTGTTAATTGTCAGCCTCTGCAACAGTAAGCAGTTGTTCCACAGAGGGCACTGATGCCAGAAGTACAGCAGGAAATGGTACAACAGACAGGGAAGACAACTTAATATGGATACCTACCTTATTATGATCCAATGATACATTACATACATTATTATAAATTCTAATATGTTTTAATCAGTGGCTAAAATGACTTTCAAGCTCCTTTTCTATGGAAAAAAATAAAAATGTGTGCACACATCAGGAAGCTCCAGCTCAACGTACAGAAAATTATCACTAATCAATATTTGATGTTCACTTGCAAGTCTTGTATGCAAAATCCAGTAGGACTTTTTTTTTTTTTTTTTAAATATACTTACACCACAGTGGACCAAAGCATTTCTTTAAGCTCAACACTGGAAAATAAATCCCTGACATGGTTTTCAACCTTGATGAAGAAACTCTCTTTTTTGGGCAGCTACACAAACTCAGCTGCCCCTCAGTGATCCACAGCTCAGATAAATGTCAAGAATAGATGAGATGGATGGATAAAGAGGGATGAAGAAGAGTTGGGCAGTTAGACTAATGGACAGAGAGACAAAGGAGCATCTGCTGAGATGATGAAAGCCTCCGCTGAATTTAATCCAGAGGAAACCCAAATCTACCACAGACCTGCAGAGGTGATTTTCATCCCTCCATCTCCTTTTTCCTTCCTATATCTTTCATTTCTGTCTCTTTTTCTCTTATTTTCTATCTTCACCCTCCCTATTCACCCCCTTCCTTTTACCTGTTTATATCCATTTTTCTATTCTCTTCCTCCTGTCCTTTATTTTAGCCTTTTCAACTTATTTGCTTAATTTTTGTAATCTCAAATTTGTACATCCTTCACTTTCTTCTTTTAATGTTTTGCCTGTCTTTCATGTTTAGTCTCATATGTTGCCTCCTTTCATCTTTCGTTCTACAGCTATAAAAACACATGACAAATCCATTTTACTACACAGTTTTTTCTAGTCTAAAAAAAATCTCTGCTGTGCACTGTGCCTGATCACATGACACACTGATGAGGTCTGAAAACTGCTGTAAAAGCCCTCATTTTGAACTCGCTGTAAATTGCTCCCAAGGTCCATAAGGTATCACATCACAGACAACAACTTTGTGAACAAAAACCAAGATTGGATGAAATATATGCCAAAAAAAACAATTAGATAGATGTTTACCAAACAATACAAAATGGCAGAAAAAAATTCTAGGCACAAATAGGTGTGGGCTACATCAGTAAAATCAGCTAAATCCAAGGAACACAGGGTTCAAATATTGTTTTGCTTTGCCTCACAGTAATACGCAGAAAGAGAGATGTCTCCCTCCTCTGACCCCCTAAAGACAGAGCTAAGTACACCATGAAGAGCCCAGATTACCAATAGTGACATTTTTATTATTTATACAATAGAGACTTTAGTACATTATTCAAAACACTTCTTATATACTGAAAAAATGGTACGTCCCAAAGCCCAAAATGGCTTCAGTATAATCGCTGCACAGCATTTTTTCAATTTTATACATATATTATTTTTTGTAAAAACTGTATCTTAAATAGTATGTACAGATAGCGTCTGCAAAATGCATTCTAAACACATGATATATATTATATATACTTCGGCAATTACATTTCTCCGCATTAATACTCAAACTTAAAACTGGAAGGATTTCAACTTGCATGTGCAAATAAATAAAGAAATAAATAGTTCTGTTAAATCGTCACTAAAATTTGTCCAACTTATAACTCAACAGCGGTTCTCTCTTTAGAGGTCAAAGTACTTTTTGTCACACAACAGAAGAAGCAGCATTCAAGTTGGGTAGGTGTAGGTACTGCAGAAAGCATGAGTACATTCACAATCAATATGAGTCATTTTAAATTGGATTTCATTCACAGCTATGTACAGTGACACCGTCCTCAGCATTTGTTCAGCTCTTATGTAGTTTAAACACATAGAAAATGACTGTTTTTATAGTCATATACATATATATATAATATATATTTGTATAACACAAATTCACAATTACAGTAGAAATACATTTTATACAGTTTTGGATAGTACATGTGTAGGTCTCCAAGTCATACTGTGCGTACTTCCATCCATAACTTTGTTATAAGTGTCATTATAAAATATCACAATTTTTGAGCAAAGCTAAGGTATATCAATATATTTAGAAAGAATTACCTGAAACATGTAGTAAAAAATAATTATATTATCAAACCTTTTTTCTCTGTTATCATCACAATATCTTTGATATTTCAAACTCTAAATAGGGTTGGGTGGTTATCTGTGGTTAAGATCAACCACATGACTAAACTGTGCCATTTTGTGTCCCTTATTGAATTAACTGAATTCTGATGCTTATTAGGAGACTTGACACAAAATGGGCACAGGATGACACTGTCACGTCAAGTAAAAGCAAAGGACAGTGAAGGATGTTGTTTTGCTCTGGATGAAACATCAGATGTTACACAGAACAGAACAAAACTCACTGCCATGAAACGTCTTCAGGACACTTGTTGCATTTACACAAAGACAGAAAAAAAATCTCTTCTTTTTTTTTCTTTTTGTGGTTGATTCTGTCATGTCAATACAATTTCTGAAGCGTGACCATGCAGGTCAGATTTTATAAGTCCACACTGCTGTGGCTTCAACTTTGGCCAGAAAACTCTCATACAATGAGTTGTATGAGAGTTGACATAACCTGGTTTCCCTGGTCTTATGTCATATTCCAAATATACCTGACCCAATTAACATATCATTTTCAACATTCACCAACAAAGTTGGCACATTTAAATTTCCATGTACACCTAGTGTTAATGTGTCCTCAGGTGTCAAATGTTAAATTGAGATTTCAAGTGAAGCCAAAGTCTTTGTGAGATCAGATCTTTCCCTGATTGTCTAAAAAGGTAAAATCTGATTCAAGGCTGATTTACCCATTAAGACAGACTAAAGGTGTGTGTTATACCTTATTGATTCTGCTGGGGAAAATCTCTTTTCTCTTGCTGCTTTGCACAGGGAGGCAAGAGGTCGGGGCACTTCAGCAGAGTAGATGCTCTGGATTTGATGCCGAGCCAACGGTTGAAACAGTTTACCTACTTACTAAAGCCATGCTGCTGCTCTCACTGTGAACAGATCAGATCTGGGCCACAATGAGGTAAAGCTCCGATGTTTTGGGCCTGTGTAAATACAACCAGGGAGGGTCAGAGGGTCCATATGGCACCAAGTATAGAACACCAGTCTCACTGTAAATCAGTGGTATAATACATCAAGAGTCTTCTAGTGAATACAGACTTCTAGAAGCCAACAAAAAATGGTTGGTTGACAGTGACCAATGATATGAAAGCATGCTGTGCATTTACCATACAACTCAAACAGCTAGAAAGAGACGTGACATTGCTGAGACAATTGTAGAAAACACTTCAAACTCTCAAAATGTGGCACAAATGTTAAGGGTAGTGTTACTTTGTGTGTGTGTGTGTGTGTGTGTGTGTGTGTGTGTGTGTGTGTGTGTGTGTGTGTGTGTGTGTGTGTGTGTGTGCGTGTGTGTGTGCATGTGTCAGTGTGACTGATTTAATAATAACATTTCAATTAAAAAATGTTATATATATATGCAATGCTGCATAGAGCAAACCATTGCATATATATTATGTATGGGTGTACATGAGCCTGTGTGTGTGTTTGATTGTTATGCATGGCAGTGTGTGTGTGTGTGTGTGTGTGTGTGTGTGTGTGTGTGTGTGTGTGTGTGTGTGTGTGTGTGTGTGTGTATGTGTGTGTGTGTAAACATTAGCATGAGTTGCTCTTTAGATGGCACTGCAGGACAAGTTAGGCTCTGCTGAAAAGCTCAATGGGCAGAACCTCAGAAATATTGCTTTAGCTCTTTTCAGCACAGCTGTGCAATGAAACAGTTTTTTAAAACAGAAAACAATTAGCAGAGATGGAGTATGAAAGCTGCACAGAAAAGTGTGATATATATGCTTTTAAAAATTGTCGATTTGGAGAATCCCTGTATGTTCATATGAGAGAATTGAGAATGTGGTTTATCAACAGTAATAATATTAATCAAACTTTTAGAGCTGTCTGTCCAGGCCCCAAGGAGAGTGCAGCTCTAGGAAGCTGCAGCTCTATATATGTACACAAGGCAGAAAGTCTTAAGATTTCAATTTCTGTACACTGGAGGCAATAATACCTGCAGAACAGAACAGAACAGAACACACGACAGCAGAACAGAACAAAGCAGACAACAGTGGAAGAAAGAGCAGAACAGAAGAAAACAGAAGACAAAAGGATTTAACAGAATACAATACTGCAGAGAAAAAAAAAGAAAAAAAGAACAATGAAGAACATGGAAAGTGAACCATGTGCTACACCAGAAAAATCATTGAAATCTACCATGGACAGCAAAATACAAGGCAGTGGAGAAAAGCAAAAATACCCCAGAACACTAACTAACCAACAAAACAAATTACTCAGACTGGCCAATCAGATGACTGCCTAATTAACAAACCAACCACAAAATCCAAACTGTAGCAGCCCTGTAGGGACTCAAAGAGAAGAGTCCACTTGTGGTCCGTCCAGCCGTCGATCAGGTCCCCGACCGCCGGTAGACAGAAGAGCCGATATGTTTCCTATGGTACATTTGGCACTAGTATTTGCCTTTGGTCCAGCAATAGGCAAATATGTCTGTGTGTTCCCTTAAAAAGGTAAAAAAGGCGGCTCATTTTTCAGGTCCACAAGCCTCCAGCGGAGGGCAGGTGGAGTGGCATGGGATGGCGATGAGCAGAGAAGAGAAACGATGTTGTGTTTATTTGTTTGTTTGTTATAAAACTATTTCTAACACGTGCTGCTGTCTCTCAGAACCACCAAGTCCACCGTCCGCTGGAAACTCTTCAGCAGAGAGACGGCTGTCTCGTGCTCCATGTGTAAAAAACTATGTCCGTTAGCCTGCAAGGCAAACACGCAGCACAGTCAACAGCATGTGTGTGTGTGCATGTATGTATAGATATGTGTGTTGCAGTTTTTCCATACATATGTCTATGTGTTTGTTTGTGTGTGTGTGTTTGTGGAGGGATGGAGGGTCACTGCCATCATTATCTCAGAAACACATCACTGTTGGGGAAAAGAGAGAGAAGAGGAGGAGCTACACAGTCATGCTGTAGAAAGAGAAGGGGTAAAGACAAAAAAGGGCTTTTTAGATGAGTTCATCCAGCTAAACTGTACATCTGTGGAGAGAAGACGAAAGGGAAGAAGAGAGGGGAGGCAAACATGAAGGGGAGTGATAGATGCTATAAATCATAATGGTAAAGAACTAATTATGATTACATTGTGCAATTTTCTTTGGGCCAAACTAGAAACTAGCTACAGTAAATATACTAATGTAATCTAATGCATGTAGCAAAGTGAGAGGGTTAGGTAATATTCCTGCAGGGTGTAAACATAACCTGTTGTAGCATCAACATTATAATTTGTCCATGTTTACTCATAGGCGCTCAAGTTTGCTTTCTCACAACTTAAAAGATAAACAGTCTAGTCATCTGATAATCCAACATAATTTGTTGAATTACATTTTGTTTACTTTCACACACACCATCTGCTTGCATGGCAAATTACCAATAACAATAATTCTCAGAGAGTAGGATGACACTCTTTTTCCAGTGTGGTTGAGCCATTATTCTGTTACCTTTTAGAAGAATCCACTGTGGTCAAATCTTAACCAAAGTTACTGCATATAAAGACCAATTTTGCAGTGAGAGAATGTAGAAGCAGATTGGGAATAGCACAAAAGCACAATATGTGGCTGAGGATCTGTGTTGATTAGAAACTGAGTTAAATGACATGGAAATATACAAATGTTAACCATAATAACAATTAAGTCATTTTGTGTCAACACTGCAGACCTATGGCAGTTACAACCAATGCTGCATGATGACGTAACCTCAGTTATAAGTCACGAAATGGTCTTTCACTCGGGCTTTCAACAGTATTAACTGTTAAGCTACTCAAATCCAGCTGTAATCTTTGGCTAAAAAGTTATTGGTTGTCATTAGCTAAGGAAGAAAGACAGGTGAAAAGTGGGTGGAGGGCTTCAGGGGGGGTCATGCCAGATTTCTGGAACAACAGATACACAAACAGAGGCAGAATACACAGGCAGGGAAATGCTGGAGCCTAGTATAAACCCCATGTGAGATAACACCAGTGGATGAGTTGATCTTTGATCACTGAGGCTTATCAGTGATCGTTTGCTGCTGTTTGGTAATCTGTGTAATAAAATATAACTGTATATGGCAGGTGACATGTTTGTGACTTTCTCTTTTGTCCTGCTAAATGCGCTGCCTCCTTGTTTGAAAACTAGGGGAAGGGTAGGGAAGGAAAGGGGGTAAAGGTTTGGCTGTTTCTGGCCCAGCTGATGACAAGTGAGAGGGTGTTACCTGCAGTATCTTGTCTCCGGGCTGCAGGGCGGAGGCGGCGGGCCCGTCATGCTGTACCCTAGTAACAAAGATACCCTATAAGTCAAAATGATACACCGTTAGGACAACACAGGGACACGATGGTTTAGAATCTTTGCCTTTCTCATTCTCATCTCAATATCCACCCCCCCAGAAAATCACATGTCTGCCACAAAATATAAGGGCAGTTAACAAATGCATTCTCTTTGTTCTGAATTTGGAGAGGCATGCAAATATACTGTTGACAATAAAATTGCAAGTAATACATAATGATTTAACTCTAATTATTTAAATTACTTGAGTTGATATTGAGCAGACTTGTTTTTAACTTAATGATACATTCCTCCCAAAAAGACAGATTATACATGCCAAAATGGTTTATCACCTAATTATACAGATGAAGACTTGTTGACAAGTAGACATAAAGATAGAAAAATATGTATACAGTAAATATATATATAGAGAAGGGAAGAAGTATAGGTGTGGGATGGGTACTGACTAGGGGAAAGAAGTAGGTAGCAGGGAGGGCAGAAGATATTTCATCCCCGATATTTTCCCTCAACAACCCCAAGGCAGAGATTGTAAAAACACCAACATCTTTTCACAGAGAGTTGAAAGATGTTTTTGAACAAAGAAAGTGTAGGACAATGCATCTGTACCAGCTCGACATGTTTCAACAGGCTGTGTACGTGTTGAACACACAACAGTGAGCATGACAGATAGATGTGCCACACAGACGTGACACCAGTTAATAAAGAACAATACGATGCAGTCGTGATAGTGCAGTGGCACCAACATACTACAGGCTATGAGTGAATGCAGGAACAGACACATACATTTATATTTCATATAAGTGCATATGTTAGAGGTGTTAGTTAAGCTTCTATACACATGTAATATTTATACAGTGAGCCTCATAATAACATAAAAAATATGATTTTCTTCCCTGGGTTTGTAATATTTTAGGTTCATTCATACCATTCATGCTAAATTATGGCAACATAGTACAAAAGTCAACTTCATCAAATGTGATTTAGACAATTTTAGCGCTTTGCAATGATCCCCTGACAACTCAAGCACTGAAACCTAATGAAATGACATGTATGGAGCTCACTGTACATTACAAGTGTATTTGTTAGCAGCTAAAATCGGTTAGCAAAGGTCACAACAATCAGACATTTACAGACTATAAAGCAGTTGCACACAAAGCTGCCCCACAAAAACCTTCCATCTTCAAAATGTACTTTTTCATGAAATTTAAAGCATAAGCACTTTTTAAAAATTATTTTGTATTTTGTTATTGTTAAGTAGACAAGCTCAATGGACACATTTCTACTGTTAGCAGTCAATAGAGTCTGAGGTTTTTGCAGCTCAGTGATAACATAGATACAGTATTCTTAGAAATGACAGTTGATGAAGTTTGTTATCGACAGCAGCTCAGTGTGCAAGCACAGCATATTTAGCAACAATAGGAACAGAAAATTGGATTTCCAAGTGTTAAGGACCCAGATCTTACTAAAAATCCATGTTCTGCTCCTAAAATCCCTGTCCTCTAAAACCAAGTCAGAGAGGCTGATACATTAAAGCCTGGGATCCAACTTCTGTCTATACAGGAACTGAGTCCCTGTCTCCATTCGCCACATCCTAATTAGCCAGAAGTGAAGTTAACCCAGTGGCTTAAAAGTGTCACAGTTAGTCTCTTAAGTCAAACTCAGGAAAAGATTATTGTCATTTCTTTTTTTTTCTTCTTTTTTTAAGCAACCTGATAATGATGTCAGATGGGTTTTACAAAGGATTAGGAAATCTGATTCAACGTCGTGAGAAAACTCTGTTCTGGCAAATCATTTTTTCAACTATAGTATCTGGTTAAATATGAATGGGTTTCAGTGCAAAAGATGATTCTGCACAGGATATACATTAGATTAGATCATCATGCGAAAATTGTGTTTTTTAGAGACAAAAATAAAAGGATGAATTTACGGAATAGAGATTAAGCTATTACCTAAAGGAGATTTTTCCTCAAAAACAATTTGGAGGTCAAGAGAACATGAAGAAGGGGGTATCTTTTGTTTCCGTTAAGATGGACAAAACAGGCCTTACAATTTCAAAATGGCATCTTTGAAGCCAGTGTCCACATGAAAGTATTTTACAAATATAAAACTCACTGAGTCATCAGGGAAAGATGTATGCTATTCTAGCCCAGATAAATTAGTGGAGTTGTCCCTGCTGAATTGACAGTAACCAGCTGGGTGCAAATAACAAACTGACCACGGGGGGGAGCCACAATCCTGTGAAATAGTTGTGGCTGTCAAAGGCTCATGAGATCAAAACCATATATGTATAATTTATCAGTCAAGCTGTTTTTGATACACAGTCCTTTTTAACTATTTACACTTTCGCTCCATTTAGACTTAAGTTTTCCCCTAATTACATTAACAGGAAATAAAATCAATATATGCATATTTGCCTATAATGACTAAAATATTCACTAATTAAGCTTTTCATGGAATACAAATGTTGGAAAAACCTAAATGAGCTCTTGTAATTAGGTCAGAATAAACAATTGAAACAAAATCAAAAGCTTGTTTGAGCTAAAACTGCTGACAGATCAACCCTGAGTTGACTACCATTGATCATTAAATCATGAAAGCAACTTTTAACTGCTTCAGCAAGATGCCTTACATGTGTGGATCAAAGAGGAAATGTTCATAGAGTAGGAAACAACAGAACTACAGAAATAAAAAAAGGAAATTTGGATGAAGGAAAGCAGACAGTTGTATCCTGGTGACAGATAACCATCATTAGACTCTGTGGGTGAGCTCTAAGGTGAGAAAAGTTATACTCTATACCTGACCATAATCCGGACATTAAAATACAAATGTTAACCCAGCATTTGAACCATACACTCCTATAACTTGTTTACTCCTATTGTCTGTATGCTGTATAAATGTACTGTGTGTATACTATAATTGCTTATCTAAAGAACGTTGCTTTATGGATAAGAATAAGCAGTTTTGACAAGATATTTAGTGGAATCGCTTGAGAAACTGCTCATCTTCATTGGTTCAATTTGCTGCCTGTGTAACATGGCATTAATAATGGACAAACTGCAGCTGGTGGAAGCTTTATGGATAGACAGAGATGGGAATGATTAAATAACTGTACGAGTCAGCAACTTAAACACTAGCTGTCTACTCAGAACTTAAGTGAAATGATGAATTGACAGTTCCTGTATTATCAGTTGCCACCCCCAACTTAAATTAATTCACCATTTGTCACATGGGCTGTGCAGAGGCTGAATGTTTAAAGGACTCTTCTTGTAAGCTTTCTATTTATAGGCCAGCTATCTTCTCAGTTACTCAACATCTGAATAACAGTCAGTAAGATCTGTCATACTTCCCATCCCTAGATCAAAGCGTTGAACATCTAAAATCACCCACAATGTCCCAGAACTAAGCAGCCTTCCTAAAATAGCTGTCAGAGCTCCATGAGCAGCCATGCTCCTTTAGACTGACTATAGCAGCATGTTTCTAGGACAGACTGCCATGTGCTGGAGGCCTGGGGGATCTGCAACCCCAAAAGGCTTTCAGTTACAGGCACACTGACAGAATCAGTCAAACTAAGAGGTAGACATGATAAAAGAGTTTGGCATATCTTGTAATGATCATGTATGCATGAGGGCACAAATATGTTTCAAAATACGGAAATATTCAAATTTGTGGATGTAAATTCATTTTCGAAATTACCTGACAGTGATGAGGACTCCATTAAAATCAAACTAACACATAAAAATAGACTATTCACTATTACTCTTTACTACATAAATGTCAAAAAGCGTTCTTCTTGTATTAGCAGTCCTAATAAGGCAATGTACCAAACTCAAGTGTTTTGAGTATTTCAGGAGATTTCGTTTAGATATACTTTACAAATACCCGAGATACATGAGTTCTAGGTATTTAAGTGAAGTGCTTCTTACCATTTCACATACGTAAATCCTCAATTACACTCCTGCTTTCCAGTACTTTTTAATATAACATCACAGACTCAAAGTGACTCAAAGTTAACCAAGTCAACTGCTGCCCCACAGACAGACAGATAGACAGATAAACGCAACACTGCGGTAACGAGTAGCAGTTTCCATGGCAACTCTGAGGTAAAGCTGGGGAGGCTGTGATTGGCTGGCAGGCTGGGTCGGGTCGTACCATGTCGGAGGGTTTGAAGGGGTTCCCCTGGCCACTGATGCCACCAGAGATACTGAAACCAAGACCGGGGTTCTTCTCTATTCTCACACACAACTAGAGAGAGAGAGGAAGAGAGAGGACACACAGAGAGAAAAGAGAGAAAAGAAAGAGACAAAGAAGAAAGACAAGTGACAGTGAAATCTAAAGATCATGGTCTATAAACAAGCATAGGGTACATACACAACAGGGGCCTTTCATGTGACGTGTGACATGCTCTGGCAGCTTTTTTGGAAGTCCTCCGCTCTCTGGCAACTGAGCCACAAATATTCTTGAGTTTGGCATAATGTAATCCCTCTCATGTTTGGAAGGCCAAAAACAAAACCCTCAGGAAGATTAGCTGATGATGAGATGATCTAGGTGCTACAAATGACTTCATGTTCCCACCTGTGATATATCTCACATTTAGAAATACACCTCTGTGGCCTTTTCTAGATCTGTTTCTGCACAAACAGTCAGTGTTAGATTTGTAAAATCACACATGAATGTAGTGGTTATCAGTATATATTGTTTCCTGTTTGCTAGTTGTAACATGTAGACATTAACCACTACTGTCTTTGCCAAATGTGTTGCCTGTCAACTGACAAAGCCAACAATGACAACAACAAGAAGCTAAGATCAATTTAATACGTCACAGTTACCTACATTTGGGAACAGATTTAGCTTTTTAAAACATTGTCCTTTAGTTTAACTACTAAAAGACCACAAACTAATATCCTTTTTTCTAACCTAGTTACTATATAGATGTATCGTATTAGCACAGCACATTTTTTAAATAGACCTTGTGTTGCTTCAGAAAGACAGACAGACAGTCAGATACCTGTTCTTGGAAACCATCCGTGCTCTTTTGGCCTTTAGTCTGCAACAGGCAGCGAGCGCTCTGAGGCCGCGGGTTGGTGTGAGTGGTCATAACAACCTGATTGTTATGGACCATGCCCTGGTTGCCGTGGTACTGGGGGTTGGTGGCAGGCTGATGGGGATTGTGGGAAGAATGAGGGTTATACTGGGGTTGGTTCCCGGATGAGGAAAGACCCATGGACATGCCGGCACTTGAGTAGCCCTGGCCAGGAGGAAGAGCTGGATGGAAAAAACAAATAACTTATCTTTTCACACTAAATTGAACTAAAACTTCACACACTTTCTGACTTTTACTCCCAACTACTTTCACACTATTACTCTATTAATGTGTATCTTCATATTTAAAATTTACAAATTACAAAACTAAAGGCTAATCTAAACTATATTCGATTTGATGCTACCTGGAACTGGGTATATAAAAAAGAAAATAACAGAAATACAAAAAGTATAAATAATAGCATATTTCAGTTTAAAAAGGAAGATACCTGAATACAGTTTTATTACAATTTAATGCCTTACTCCGATCACAGCACTTACTCCAATTACATACAATTAATTTTTAACCCCAAAATAAATCTATACAGGCTGCAAATTAACTATTCTTAATTCACTACCTTATTACCCTGAGTCATGGTACCTTGATATTGCCCCGGCCCCCCACAGGGAACGAAGGATAGGGGCACCCCTGGCTGGTATTGACCCCCCTTGTTCCCACCATCGTAGACCTGCTGCCCAACCACACGATGAGGGGTCGTGGCCGAGGAGGAGGAAGAGGAAGTGACGATCATGGTGTTGTGTGATTGGTGGGATTGGTTGTGGGGATGGCCCCCCTGTGGAAAGAGGAGGAGGGTTGTTCATCTGAATTTAAAACAAATATATACACTGTCTTTCCTTACTTCCTTAGGGGAGTATGATTGAAAGGTACACTGATTACACAGCAGCTCTCACCTTTTTCATGAGGTTGTCAGGTGGGACATCCCTCCTGCCAAGTGAGTAGGGAGCCCACTGATTGCTCCCTGACACCCCCTCCTGGTCATTGTCCAGCATGGCAGCCTGCTGGGAGGGGGTCTGAAAGGGAGACAAAAGCAGAAACAAAAGAAGAACAATTAACAATTACTAAGAATGAACATTTAACTTTTATAACTTTAATGTACAAGTAGATGTTCAGTGTGTCAACCTTTGTCTTGAGTTTCAGACATCAATGTTAATTGCGATTTTGTTATTGTTTTTTTGGGGGGTTTTTTAGGTATGAATGGGATTGTACCAGCTCGGTAAATAGATTTCCTTTTTTATTGAAGTTAAGTTGTACAATGTGCAGTGTTACCACCTGTCAACATGGGCTGGGGGTTACAGGTGATAAATGTTGCATCTCAACAGAAATTACATTCTACACGAGCCGCTCATTTAGTAGAATTCCCCACTCAAAAATGTGACTTTTTTATTTATTGTAATTGTATTATATCATAAAGAATAGATATAAGAATATAGTTATTGCAGCAACAGCCTGCCCCACAGGAAGTAAATGGTTTACTGTGGTGTCATGTGTCAGACAACAATGATCTGCATGTAGATTGACATAATACAGTGTACTTTAGGATGGAGAGGACAGATGTCTGTTGAGCTGTTGTCATCAGTGTTAACATTATCTATCATTTGGTATATAAAGTGGCAAAAAAAATGTTGATCACTGTTTCCCAAAGCCAAAGGTGAAAGTTAAAATATCTTGTTTTGTCTCGATCGACAATCCACCACCCAAAGAGAGTCAGTTCAACAATCATAGACGTATAAAGAAACCAGAAAATTGTCACATCTGAAAAGTTGGAACCAGGTGATTTTTTTTAAATGACTCAAACCAATGAATTGATTATCAAAATAGTGGGTGATTAATTGTGGTTGATAGACAAATGATGCAGCTCTAGTTCAGTCTCTATTATTTTGGCAAACTTGACAAGTTGAAAGTGTCCAATAGCTGAATTCAAACTCCTGAATTACTGGTTCTCCAAATGACCAGTTTACACACACAACACGTGATTTTCCAGTCATTCCGAGTCAGAATCTTTAGAACACCAAAAAATAAATCATATCACCCCCTGTTCATTGATACTCACACCTTGAGATGTTAGACAATATACTTATAATAATCTAAATGATGATGGTAATATGCCAGTTAAATAATAGTTCATGGTAGCTGTAGCTGGGTGAAGAGGCAGTGGCAGCTATGTGTGCACCAATGACAGCAGTACCAGGGGTTCATAGTTCTCAGCGGGATACTCACAGCGTTGGCAGATGGAGGAGGAGGTAGTGGCAGCCAGCGGCCAGCAGGGGGCTCATGCTTAGTGTTATTGTAAACGTTAAAGTTCAAAGTGCTGCTGTGCCCCTGGCCGTGACCCCCGCCCTGACAGAGCATGCCCAGCGTGAGCGTGTTGTGCTTTAGGACACCACTCTGATTGGAGAAGACAACATCACATGACATGGGTGAATGTAGGGGGAAGGGTGGGGGAGGAGCCTGGACAGCGGGCTGCAGCGTGAAGACAACACACTGTGAGCTCCACAAACAAACAAACAAACAAACAACAATAACACTGATAAAACAACAACAACAACAACAGTGCAGAGTTGCTGAAAGCGCAGAAAAATGTTAGCTAGTGATACACACAGTGAATATTGTGTTATACAAGCAACAACTGGTGGATTAAGACATTCCGACATTAGTTAACAAATTAGTATGCTAGTACTCAAATTAGTTAGTAGTACTCTATGTATGATTATTTAAACCAGCAATAAGTCCAATCCCTAACTGAAAAAATCTACTTGCACTAGGGTCTTTTCCTTTGTAACATTGCTCATGTTTTATAAAATATAGATCAAACTGGCTATATGGAAAACATGCATTTAGTTTGAATAAATTAATTTAATTTATGTTTCAGGTACCTTATAAGGGGTAAAAAAAAAAACAATATACTCTATATCAGATTTAATACATAGTTTCTGTGTAATTGCTGAAAAATAGTCTCGTTTTTAAGAAGTGATTGTTTTAATTCTGAAGATCTTGTGTTTTTTTTCTAAACAAGCGAAAAAATGTTTTCAGTGCAGTCTCTCAAAATTACATTTTAAAAAGGTTCTCCCTTGTTGAGGGATTCACAAGAATTTTTTTTTTTCTTTGTGTTGAAACGGTCAAATTTGAAGCTAAAACTGACTAAACATCCTGACTTTTAGTCAAGCTCCAACATTGTTGGTCCATTAAATTTATGTAATGAAACTTACTGATTTCATTAGACTGTTCCTGCATGATATACACCTACATTTTTCGAACTCCACAACCCCAGTGTGATAACATCGGCTTTATAAAAAACAAAAACAAAAAAACATGACATCAGGGTTATTTTCTCAGACTTCAGAAAGCTACTCTAAAGTCATAATACATCATAAAACTGTCTTCACGGGCTCTTTAGCTTTCTTAATAACTAGTAAACATGCAGTAACCGTCTTTAACACTGCTAGACTTAAAATCACTGATTTTTCACTTGTTTGAAAAAAAGGTTTTAAGACTCAACACAAGATCAAATGACTTGCTACAATACGCATTTTGTGGCATTGTACTTTCAGGACATGTGGTTTCTTCAGCACATATCCACAGTAGTGAGTGTGCATAGGTCAGGCTGACAGAGCGACAGTGTGGAGTGGACACACATGCAGCCAGACACATATCTTGTCAACTTTACAACACAGACTTAGACAGATACAGACTCGGAGGGCTACTGAATGTGTGTGTGTGCATCTCCCTCTTCTGTGTGTCTGCATCACATTGACGTACCCTGTCCAATCGTTTGGCCTCTATGTGCCTGAGCAGCTGTTGCCTCCAATCTGCAGGCATCTTGGAGGTGATGTCTTCAGGTTTCTGTGGTACGACAGGTCTTACTTTGATGGTGTCATCGGATGGTTTCTCGGGGCAGGTTGCCAGGGTGTAGTCAGGGGGCATCTTCTCCAGCAGGGCAGCCATAGTTGGACGAGCTGACACTGGACGGGCCTGAGGGTCCATATCATGAAGATCATGAAGAGAATTCTTGAAAGTTCGACTAAATGCTATGATTTTATTTGATGGAACTGTGAATGAGTGTGTTTCTCAAAGGGGACATATCATGCTTTTTGTGTTTTTTCTTTTCTTTTCATACTGTTCTGTTTAATGTTGGATGTCTACATTAAACAGGGTCAACGGTCTAAATCTTTAGGTGAATGTATGTAGAAATGCACCAAAGCCAGCCTGCTCTGAAGGCTTCGTCTGCAAAATTACCTCTACTTCCTCCTCCAGATTAAATCAGATTGTTCGCACATGCCCACAAACAGTCAACTGTCGTTTTCCTTTGTTAACTGCATAGATGTATTTGAGAAGGCCCAGTATGAGATACATATTTAAATCATGCAAAGATATTCCAGTAGAGCTGCAGAATAAAAATATAGACCTGGAAATGATAAGATGATAAACCCCCTTTACATTAGGGCTATGTTTTCCGGAAAGCGACCTCTTGCAGTCAAGCAAATAATGACTGTAACTCTATTGGAAAATATCAGAATTACCTATTTATTAAAACAGCTACAAACAACCTGTTTATATTCAGTTTCGTGGCATTTCGGATTGTCCTCTAAATTGCTGGCCCACATGAGGAAGTTAAAGTATCCTTTGGGGAGGTGATGGTAAAATAGAACATAAAGTTGGCAGGCAAACTGGCACAGTGATTTCAGTAATGCAGATACTATATCAGACCATTGTGGGGAAGATGAACCTGAAGGTCATGTCCAGGCCTCAGCTTTAGCTATGAGCTTTGGGTAAACACTGTAAGAATAAGACTGCTGTCACAAGTGGTCAACGTTAGTTTTGTAGCTCCTTGTTTCCTTCCTGTGCCTTGTACCTTCATGGTGCAAAGAGCCAGATGAGGTGCTTAGTGCAGCTGATCCGTATGCCTCTGGACACTCTCTCTGTGACTATTTTGGGAAAGTCTGACTTGGAGCAAACCCAGAAAATGCTGGAGGAATTATTTATGGACTGGGAATGTCTTGGTTTTTAGAAAATGTAGCTGGAGCTAAGGGGAACTGTGGTACCTGTGCCACGTAGATCTGGAACCCAGGTAACTGGCTGAAAATGGATGAATAAAAATACTTTCACTCAGTCACATTCAGCCACACACATAGACTTTAATTCAAAGTCCTCGACCCTCTATGACATGATAGGTTGTCAGTGCCTTAAAAATGACCATTATAGACTGTGTTAAAATACTTTTTAATACTTTGTACTCATTTTAGTTTAAGGCACCCAAAACTACTCGGTTAAGGTTAGGGAAAGTCGTGATCATGGTTTGAATCAAGCTATATTGACTGTTGTTGGGAAACAGGTGCAGGCCCACGTAAGAAGGGTTGAATTCAAGCACTGACAGAACATATATATTTGACGTTTTAAATCTGTTTAAACAGCCAATGCTGTTATTTCTCTAAAATAGTATGTATGTAAATATGAACCCTCCTTCTGTCGTTATGAAGATGACAATTGATCTTGCCAGGTTTATATCTCTTTCAGATGGGTGATCTATAAACAAACATTTTATCTTCTGTAACTACTGTATGTATCTATTGGTTTACTTTTCCTAGATACTCTCACAATTGGTGTGTGAGGTTGTGAAACTACAATTAAAATAATACTTATTTTCCCAGTAAGTACATAATTGTAAAATAGTTATTGAACTGAAATATTGTATTTTATGGGACCACAAGTTAAAACACTATAATGAGTAAAAGTATAAATAAGTAGAGATATGAATGGAAAGACAAACAGTCAGTCTACCTGGGATGCTCCGTAGGTCTCGGTACTGTAGCTCCTGGCAGACAGGGGACGGCGCTGAGTCAGGCTCTTTGTTGGATAACCAATCATGGGCTTCTTCTGTTCCTGGTAGGTAGGGTAGTCATCATCGTAGCGACCGTTTCTCTTGTTGTGCATCATCTGGCTCTGGCTGTCGACCATGTTGGAGAGAGTGGAGTGCTCCATGGGGGAAGAGTAAGCAAGAGCCCGGCCATAAAGAGGAGGGTCCGCCTAAGGAGAGAAGAAGAAAATGCATCAGACCACAGAAATTAAGTTCAAGAAAAATAATCCACCCCATATAAGAAGTTATGTTCCTCATATGAATAGAGTGACATAACTGAATGTTAATTTATAGAAATTGCCCATAGTTTATTTCTGAAATCTCCTCATGAGTCATCTCCATATTGATACCAAGATTATATTTTCTTGGTGAAGAGCAAATATCTGTCATTATTTATGTGATGAATTCATTTCTGTCAGTAGGAATAACACACACACAAACACACACACACACACATAGAAATAAGTATAATTCTTAAAAACACATCTCGTACCTGCTGTCTGTACTGAGATTCCTGCAGTGCCTCCTGCTGGGCTTCATGGACTCTGCGGAACAAAGCGAGCTCTGTAGAGCTCACCAATGAATCAGCTCTTCTCAAAAACCCTGGCCTCGAACGCTGTGATGGGATTGGCTGCTGCTGGCTGGGCAGACCATCCTGGTTGATTGGTGACTGGGGGAAAGAAAACATCTCCAGTGGTGGGTAAGCACGGTACCGAGGACTCACTAACTCTTTGGGTAATGTCTTCCCTGGTTGATTGATGTACTCCAAGGCCTTAGATGAGTGATTGACATAATCCGGTGTGTTGGGGAAGGGTGGAGGGACCCGGCGGTCCATGGTCACCTGATTGGTTAGAATTGATGCCAGTAAGTTTGTGAACATTTCCAAATGGTTGTTTTGCAAAATGTTGTGATTTTTGATTATTTTGAGAACACAAAATGCTTGAAACCTACTTAATAAAAAACAAAAACAAAATTTAAAAGGATGTGACCCACAAAATGCTGATTATGTTTAAACCTGCATTCCGAAAACAGGTGCCTGCTGCAACTGAAAATGACAATGGTGTGACAATGCTAACCTGGGGATTGTAGTTCTGGTCGAAGTGGTAGGCCTTATGTGGGACGGCAGGTTTTTGGTTCTGTCCTAGCTGGTTGCTGGATCCATGTCCTGGGAAGACTAGGTCATCATCTAACATGGGTGCAGACTGGGACCGTGCCATGTTGGTCTGCTCCATAGAACAGGGTAGCTCCTGACGGTCCAAACTGGTCTGCTGCTCAATGGATGAACTGTAGCTGTCCACAGGAATACTGTACAAAGAGAAGACAACAAGAGAGATCAGTGTTAAAAGCTGTAATCAAATTACTGTTTATGCAGGAGAACCCACTTAACAATCACCTGATTTGTAATCAGTAACAGAATTACAATACTAAATCTACCTGTAGACTTTATAGGAGCCAATGTCAATCTCATCGATGCTCTGTGACTTCTTAAACTTGGACCTGGTCTCCTTCATCATGGGGGACAGGCGGTCCGAGCTTTTACTCATAACCACGGTTACCTTGTTGCCCCCAGTGACACTTAGCTGATCCTTTCTGTTCTGCTCGCTTTGATTGTCGTGGTATGTCCAGCCGCCAGGCAAAGGCCCCGCTCCTTGTTCCAGCCTTGGATTAAAAAAATGAAATATAAAGTCAAGAGATGTTATAATAAAATGAGCCCAAAACAATATACTGATATTCTATTCAATATTTTGATACTCAGACTAATCTGTTATTTTGTCTCACTATTTACTCTATTTTAGATGAAATGTTGGTGGCCTAGAAGTCTGAAACACTGTTAATGATATACCAGTCTCATGATTCTGATATTAAAAAAAGATGAAGGACATTACAGAGAACAGATGTGAGGAAGCAGCTTCATAACAACACGTTTAACACATTTTTTGAATACCAAATTATGCTTGCATGCCAAGTCTTTTCAAATACAGCAGTTACAATATTATGAATAGTGTAACTAAATAAATTAACACTGCAGTTTGATGAATTAATTCATTATTTAGCATAAAAAAGGTCAAAGAATGCCCAAAGTGTTCAAGTGTTCAAATAACTTGCTTTGTCCTACTGAAGTCCAAATTCCAAGGGTACACAATTAACAACAACATATAAATGAGACATTTAGAGAATCTTCACATTTTGAGAAACTGGAACCAGTGAATGTTGGTAATTTCTGCTTGATAACCACCATAAAGGTTTAATGGATTATCTGGTTATTGACCAGAATTATTTGTTTCAGAATTACTTGTGTGTAAGATGGAAGAGTTTCACACTACAGGAAAAAGGTTTTTGCAGAGCAGTCAGACATCTAATATAGATGTACTATATATGATTTATGTAGACTGACATGATCAACAACTGGACCTTCAACCAGAGTGAAGTGTATAAATGCTGCTATAGTGTTTTGGTTGGAAAAAAAACCATAAAGGCATTTTAGTGGCGACCGAGGTACTGTTATATGTAAAATTGATAATTTCTTGCTTTGGTTACCTAGGGTCCATCATTTTGCGGTCAGGGTTGGGGCTGGAGGTGGGGGTTAGGTCCAGTTTAGAAGGAAAAGCTGTCCTGTCCTCCAACGGGCTTGGGGTCCGGGTCCAATTCTGCCAAGGGTTCTGTGAAGGACCTCCAGGACCTTGAGGGTCATTGTCCGGGGTTGAGCGTTGATTGCTGTGGAAGGGGAGCGTCTGGGTGTCCAGCTCCAGGGGGACCCCTACAATTCGTTCTTGCCTGAGGAGGGGGCGGCGGCCGTGTGTTGACTGGCTGCGGGGTTTGGAGCCCAGAGGTGGATTTCCCTGACTTGTAGAGGAATGGCCGTCCAGAGGAGACTCCTCAGCATCAAAGCCTGTGTTGTCATAGTGAGGGGCTTCAGCCCAATCAAACGGCTCACTCAGCGGGCGTCGATCACCACGCTGCTGCAGGGTTCCTGATGGAGGGGTTTCTCGCTGAGATAGCAGGGGCTTGGAGTCAATGGGCTTGGGGA
Organism: Scomber scombrus; assembly: GCF_963691925.1. Taxonomy (NCBI): domain Eukaryota; kingdom Metazoa; phylum Chordata; class Actinopteri; order Scombriformes; family Scombridae; genus Scomber; species Scomber scombrus. The sequence goes on along the minus strand of NC_084977.1, from coordinate 26,118,815 downwards.
ACGACTGGGCCAGTCTAAAAAGGACAGAAAATATTAATCACAAATAATGTTGGAAAATAATAAAACAAACTGAATTATACTGAAATGCCACGCTACATTATTATTATGTACTGTGCTGTATATTTAATCACTGGTAACAGCATAACTTTCTCTGCTCTCCGTCTAAAAGATCAATTTGGCCAACAACCATGTTTGTGGTAATTAATGTTTCCAAGATCAGACTGGAACAGAAAATATTAACGCCTTTAGTTTCCCTCCTTTCCACTTGCAGCTTGCAAATACCACATGTTTCACAAGTACACAGACAAAGGGACAAGTATACAGATTGGGATCGGTACCACCCCAGGGCATGTGAAATAACAACTTTAATGTCAAAAAATACCAAAGCAAGCTTTCAACCTGGAGGGAAGAGAACGGACAATAAAATGAGTTTTCAACATTAGAAGAGATGGTGAAACAATGAAAAAGGTTCATATTCTTCCAATACAGCACACTGTCAAAAATATGGTACACAATGCAAGTTAACACATTTATTATTGTATAGCTGCAACATTTCTGATTAGAACTCAATACACTTTCCCCCCCTATGCTATTTCTCAAGCCAAATCTGTTAAACTTTATCATGAGTGCACTCCAATCAGGGTAAAAACATCAATAGAAGTACCAAGCCGCTTTATGTGAAGGTGTAAAAAAAAAAAAAAAAAAATCCTCTAGATAGTAACATTACTGAAGTCTGGACTGGACAGCTTTGAAGCAGAGGGTTCAGAGAACAGAAGTCTGCAGCATCCTAATGAGTCTCTCTGACCTTCACTGAGCAAACGAGAGAGACGAGAAATACACAGAAATGTGGAAGGAATGAGGGCGGGAGGAGAGGATGGATAGAGTGCCGGAGAGATGAATGAAATGGATGGGGGTGATAGATGGAGGAGATTGAAGGTGGGGGGATGGAATCGAAAGAGAAGAGGAGATGATGGATAGTTGGAGGGAGGGATAGAGCGAGGGACAGAGATGAAATTGAACATGAACCAAGTGTGTGTGTGTGTGTGTGTGGGTGCGTATGTGTGTTTTAGTACCTGTTTGTCCAGTGTGTTTGAGGCTGGTCCTTGTTGGGGGCCGGCAGGGCCGGTGTGTGTTGGTGCTGGTGCTGGTGCTGATGCTGGTGCTGGTGTTGGTGTTGGTGTTGGTGTGGGTGTGGGTGTTGGTGTTGGTGTGGGTGTTGGTGTTGGTGTGGGTGTTGGTGTTGGTGTGGGTGTTGATGTTGATGTGGGTGAGAATGTGTGTGTGAGTGTGTGTTGGTGGGCGGGTTGGAGGAGCCCGAGGAGCCTTGGGAGGGAGAGTAGTCGGAGTAGGTGGCTGAGGAGCCGCTGTGGTTCAGACAGTGGAGTTTATCCACCTCCTCATCTGTAGACTCTGGACAAAGACAGAGAGCTCTGTTCAGTGAAAATGTCACATCCGCTTCTTCCTGACGGCCCTCTTTTACAAGTACTTAAATGCCTTTGTGATATTTCAAAGAGAAAACCTTTCTGTACTGTACTTCTTTCTCTGAATTTTATGTCTCTTCTCAGATCTCTATCATACATAATCTCAAGAGACTCTACATGTATTGTTAGCTGAATCATTTCTGATTGTACAATAGAGACACTGATTTTCCTTTTGATTAAATTACAGTTTCCAGATCTATTGATTTAGTGTTTAAATGTTAACTCAGCACCTCGACTCGACTTATCCTCCTGCAGTGCTGTCGCTGCTTTGGCTTATCAACACCAATGAAGGTGCCCACGTGTCTAACCCTACCCCCCACTCAAGGAATGATTACTTATTATAATACAGGATTATACAACCAAGTTTCATGAGCTCAGCTGTCATGTACTAATTAGATCTCTTTTGAATGATTTCCCTAGAAAGCAACAACAATTAACAACAGTAAAAGTAAGTATCAACATGGTATACATCCAAACAATGTCTTATCAAGTGGCACATACGAATTATTCATCTCTTTTATCTATTATCTTGTTGGTACATTACATTTTTGAGTAGCCCTGATCCACTCCACACTTGTTTGATTTTTTAATCATCATTCTATAGTCAAAATTAATTTGCAGTTTAAATATTTTCTCCAAATCAGATATACAAAAACTGAACTAAAATGTGTGCATCATGTATTGCCAATTTAACAAAACATTCAACAAGTTGTTCCTTTTTTGTTTGTGTATTCGGGTTGTTTTTAGATTTTCATGATTTATTTATTTTTTGGCATAAATTATGAAAATGATGTCACTCGCCTGACTGCTGCTTCAGTGTTTTTATCCGGGTTGATGTCCAGGTTAACATGTTTAATTGCACCTGACATTGTCACATAACTGTAACAACATCCCCTTGACCTCCTCTCATCTCAATCATGGACCACCTCCCTTGTTTTTTTAACATCAAACTTTTTGACAAACCATTCTTTGTTTATTTCTGTCACAGTACAGCACTGCTGTGACATGCTGATGGAAGCAGTATTGACATTTTGCTTCAGGTCCTCTAATACAACTACAGACACTGCTTCATTGTCCCTTTTTTGTCTACAACAGCAGAATGTTAAGCTCTGCAATGTAAAATTATTCTGTTAGCACTTGGGTGACATTTTATGAGCGAGACTTGCCTAAAAACTGAGCAGAACAGGTAGCCTTATATAAGTGGTGTTCATCAGACTGAAATAAACAGTTTAAAACAAGTTTATGCAGTTAAGAAAGTTTGGTTTAGACTGTGTCTAATGTTTGATCTGAGGTACAGATTAGACTTTGAATCCTCACATATAAAACTTTAGACCTAAGGTGACTTTGTTATGACCCAACAACACTTCAAATTTCCACCTTAATATTGATTTTCAAAACTCAACAGTGAACTACTAGATACTGTTAAATACTAGGAGTTCACACTGTAACAAAGATGATGTTAAGGGCTGAATTTTATTGATGTGTGTTTATTCTGTACAGCATGTCGAGAGGAAGAAGAACCACATTACTTTCTTAGTCTTTTCTTTTAACCCAGATTCCTGCACTGTTCTCATTATGTGTTGGACAATATTGAGTCCACTGCACTGACGCAAGACATGGCCTGGTTATAAAGCATGGGTTTAACAGTTTTTTAACATCTTTTTTTTTTAAGTGTTCCTATAGAACCTAGAGAACTTTTTTGGAAGGTGGACCTGTAAAGATAGCAGCATAAAAAAACACCAAACAGTTGCAGAAAAGCATAAAGGACAAATTATTGTGTAAATACTAAAAAAAGCAGTAGTGGAGTATCAAACTGGTAGTCTATTGAGTCAAACCTATTTAAATATTGATAGAATAAACATAATAAAGCTTCTTATTGATTTTCCTTCATTAAGAATTAAGAAAACAGACAAGCTGTTTGAGTTTGAACCATTTTACAGTGAGTTCCCTGAAGAAAGAGTAGATTACATGATTACATGCTTTTCCTGATTTAGTTGCAACAGGAGCTCTGAATTAGACACAGCTACAGTTCAGCACAGAGGAGAGATAATAAACTGTTTCTTTGAGTGGATGGGATTAAGGCACTAAATTATTTTGAGCATAAAAACAGGTTTTTAATAGGGCGATAAAATTAGGTTTACCTTGGATGAAACAGAGGCCTTAAGGGCAAAATAAGTAAAAAGGGTCGGTCTTAAAGCTGAAACATCTAACTGGGAATCTGGATATTCTGCAGAGCATTATGGTATTCCCTCACTCATTGTGAAATGAATCCGCTCACCACCATGACTAATTAATGAACACTATTACAACATGCCCCGAGCGCTTTACAATAGACCACATTAAATGGCAGTGTGTACTGTATGCCCACAGCCTTGTACCTACATGTGTATAATCCTGTTTGTGCTATCTTGTATTTTTTTATGAAACTCAGCATGAAACAGTACCTTTCTTTTCCTTGCCCAGCAGTACCACCTTTGGTTTGTACATAGGTGGCTCCACCAGGGTGGGCCTCATGTCAGAGATGCGGATGTCGTTGGGTGAGCCGCCCATGGAGTCCTTTGGAAAGAAAAGTTCACATCGGTTAGCTGCAGTGTTAGTATAGTAGTACAGCATTCTTGCACAGCTGAATAAGACGTGAGTTAAATAAAAGTCAGAATAAGCTAATTAAAATTTTAAACATATCAACTTGTTTTTTTATGATTTTAGCTCTAGCATTTGGTGTGGAACCAGGTAATCTTGGGATCACCTGAGACTTAACTAGGTTTAAGCAAAATATTGGCAATCATGTATAATTTAGAGTGGAATATACACTATATGAGGTTAAAGTGCTAACATGCTAAAGTGTGATTCATATTTTGGCAGCTTTTGTAAATCCATTCATTACTCTAATGTGGTGTTGTGACATTGCCATGTCTTCATTTGAATACTCTTTTAGGTATAACTTTTATAGTTGTGAAGTTGCGTTGCCGCCTCTAAAAGAGCTAAGAACACAGCGTCTAATGTGGCTACAATCCTACAGCGTGTGTTTGTGTATGTTTGTGCATGTGACAAACCTCTGAGCTCTCTGTCAGGTCCTCTTTGTCCTTCCTCTTGGGAATTTCGATGCCAGAGTTATGCATTGATCCCTGATCCATTAGCTGACTCTGAGAGAAGTCCTGCATCTCTCTGTCTGTCACCTGGCAAACACAAAAACAAGTTCATTTTAAGACAATTTTAAGACATTCACACAGTCACACAGTTTTATGAGTGTATGTTACTGGGAATGTGTGTGTGAGTGTGTTTTCTACCTCTTTGGGAGGAAGGGGCCACGGTGGTTCGTACTGTTCTTTGCTGAGGTGTGTGTGTTCCATGTTAGTTCCTGCTGAGGTGGCGGTGCCTGTGCTCAGCTGGTGCTGGTGTCCATGTCCGGCGTGTACGCTCTTACCCACGAGGCTTTGCACCGACTTGACCATGTTCTTCAGATCCTCGGGGTAGGGTGTTGGATAGCGCTTTAGGTTTATCTCCACCTACAAAGATGGAAATGGAAGCTAAATGACTAAAAGAGGCACACAATGAGCAGGTATTTAGTAGGAATGTAACACAATGTGTCAATAAAACATTTTAATATTTCTTTTACTCATTAGTTGTTGATTGTTTTGTTTTGTATTTTTTGTTCTTATTGTTTCTTTTGCTGGTTTCTTCTTCTTCTTCTTCTTCTTATTTCTGCTTATGTGTGACATTGTCATCATCATCGTGGCGCTGCCTGATCAATATTGTTACAGAAATCAAGAGAAACATAATGACAATTTGGGGGGGGGGGGAACGGCAGATTTCTGGAAATTCGCTTTTAAAAGTGTACTTTAAAAGATCACCTCAAAGTTCAGCACAAAATTATAAAAATCTCTAGTTTATTTAACTATGCTGAAGGATGGTAAGATATTATGTTGATATATTATTCATATTTTTGTCTCAGAGAATTTTTTTTTATCACCCTTGAATGTAATTGAATCTAGATACTACAGCATTCATGAGCCTCAAGGGCTGTTTACAGAGGAGTGAAATCTGAGATGTAAAGTAATATATTTTGAAAGCTTTGAAACTTTTTATCAATGATATTTTTCCATACAGTTAAGATCATGCTAAAACAAGAGTTGGTTGTCTAAAGGCCAGTCAGTGAACATTGTCTTTGCAAAAAACGAAACCCCGGTCCCTCCCAATCAGAGACATAAACAGACAAACAGACAGACAGACAGACAGACAGAGAAAGAGAAAGAGCTGACCTTGACCTTCCCAGAGTTGTCTTCCTCTTCTTTCTTGTCCTCAAAGTCAAAGGCCACAGTCATCCTCTGCTGTCTCTGCTCCTCCCATAGAGTAGGATTAAAGCTGTCACTGTCCGATTGGTAATCTGTACACACACACACACACACACACACACACACGCACACGCACACGCATGCACACACACACACACACACACACACACACACACACACACACACACACACACACCACATGTCAATGATGCGGTTAAACTGGCATAATAGGCCCGTATATTGTCATTTACACCCACACAGCATTCAATTTACCTTACAAACACACACAACATCATATAATCAGTCATTATTTAACAACATGCTCACATTAAGACCCACAAACACAAACAAACACACACACACACACACACACACACACACACACACACACACACACACACACACACACACACACACACACACACACACAGTTTGTACCCTCATCATGTCGGGGTTGTTGAGGAAACATGTAGTTGGTCAAAACCTTCTGTTTGGTTTCAGGGTGGGCTTCTGTCTGCAGTGGGATCAGAGCCTTGGACTGCAAACACAGACACACACATTTAGATTAGTAATCTTGTATGAACTGTCACTGAACCTATTTATTACTGACTTTCACATCTACAACTAATCTGACATCAAAAATATGCTGTGCGCTGATAAGTTATTATAAATCTCTCACTCTGATTGGCTACGGGAAAGTTGATTAGAAAACCAAATCTGCCTGACTGACTGACTCCCAAAGTATTAATGTAAATAATTTGCAGAGAAAATTGCTAATCAATTATGCCATTTGCACAATGTGACATGGTCTATGATAATGGTCCAATATCTCTTTAATTTGCACATTCAGCTTATAAAAACTTAATGTCTATTAAAATGGGAATGTGATGTTGTTGCATGCATTTGGTGTAAAAATGAAAGAAACACATTTAAGAAACAGTCCACCTCAATCAAATCAACTTTTTAAGAATCAGGATTTTCATAGTTGTCATAGTTCTCAGTGGTGATGCATGCAATGACGAATACCAATGATATTACTACATTTAGGCTTGCATTTTGAGGCAGAATATGCATACATACAGTAGGAGACAGTTTCATGTAAATGTCATACTGCGCTGGCATTTTACAAATTACATTTGAATTTTAAATTTGCTTTCTTCTTTAGCAGGTCAATAACGACCCAGTGTTGTTATGTCTTCACTTTCATTTATCAGCTGTGATTACACCTTGATTAAACTGTGCAGAGATGATTTTAAAATGTCACTAAGAATATTATCTTGAATCTTGGTTTAGTTCTAACAAATAATACATGACTTGAATATCATCATTAACAGCTATGTGATTCATTTACTCCACTGTGTCTTACAGTAGCTTCAGATTGGCTAAGTCAGTATGAACTCCAGCCAGTCTGCACCCACACTGAACAAGCTGAGGCTCCATAACTAATTCAGACTGATATGCAATTAATTCTCAAATAAAAGCAATCAAATAATGGCCAGGTCTCAGACAGTAAATATGGTGTTTAAAAAATAAAGGCCAGACCCAAAAGACAGAGGGAATAATAGGGAGACACCGAAATTACTAGTAACTGCACAACAATGGCAGACATTGAAAATTCGGTAAAATATGTACTTGCACAACAAGTTTTTTAAATTTTTTTATTAGCATAAATAATTATGTTACACAGTGTATTAATCATTCTGATCCACTCTGCTTTGCTTTTTGCTCTTGATATTGAGCTATTAAAACTTAATAGATAAATAAAAAAACAACACTTCCTGCACCTGTTTCATAATGAAAGTGTTACAGGGAAATGTAAGGGATTAAAAGATTTGTTTCTAATCGGATGGACAAATGGAGAAGATGTTGAATTTGCATTAAGAGCAGCAACATCATATTAACATGACAAATGGGAGCGGATCAGTAAAGAGAGAGGCTTCTTAGAAAAATTATGATATAAAACCTTGATAAATCAGTACAACTTAGAAATGAGAGCCTTTATCTACTGATAATCTGTTTCAAATAAAAGGCTTGTTATCTGATTAATATGTGTTTAGCTGTTTGTGTTTGTGCTGCAGGTACAGGCTCTGGGAGAGTGTGTGGGAGGAGAGAGAGAGAGAGATACCTGATTGTCAGAGAGCCAGAGAGCTGCCAGGTCCTTCAGTTTAGTGAAGGTAAACGGTAGATTCTTTAACCTGAGAGAGAGAGAGAGTGATGGAGGAAGGGAGGGGCGAGAAAGACAAGAGAGATGTTTCTACTGCCCACACACATTACAGCCTGCAGTGCACGTAACCATGGCAACACACTCACCCATCCCCATGGTAACTGCAGGCCGTGAGAGCAGCTACAGAAGCAAGAACACTCATTGAGAAAGTGTTGCATGCGTATGTGTGTGCGCACTTATTGTCACTACTGAGTCATGGTTTGGTCATGTGTGTGTGTGTGTGTGTGTGTGTGTGTGTGTGTGTGTGTGTGTGTGTGTGTGTGTGTGTGTGTGTGTGTGTGTGTGTGTGTGTGTGTGTGTACCTGTTGTCACTGAGGTTTAGCACTCGTAGTTTGGTCATCTGCCCAATCTCGTCAGGAAGGAACTCAAGTTTGTTGGACCGCAGCGACATCACCGTCACGTTCTTACAGTTACCGATCTGAAACACACACCCGTAATCCATCAGATCACATTACGGTGGAGGCTTGTGCTAAATAAGATCTGCTGCATTAGAGACACACTTACCTGAGCCACATTAGAGCGCTATGAATCATACCAAGATAAGATAGTGTTTATCTCCTTACCTCCCGGGGCAGCTCTGACAGGAAGTTCTCATCAGCAGCGAAGGTCCTCAGGCTGTGCAGATAGCCGATGGTGGGAGGCAACGACTCCAACTCATTACAACTACAGTCCAATTCCTCCAACAGAGACAGACTGAGCGAAAGGAACAGATGCAAAGAAACAAAGACAGAGAGGAAATTATTCTGCAGGCTGTAAAATCCCTGCTGTAACTTTAGATGACTTAGATATGAGTAGATAGATATGAATTTTAAAGGATTAGGGTGTTAATATTCCGTATTTTTCCTATTGTCAACAAATCCTGTGAAAAGCCCAATATCAGTGATGAATTGATTCAAAAACTATTAAAAATACATCAATGTGCCACACTGTTGCACTGGCTGACAGGTTACACACACACATATACCACCCTGCTGCTGTGTAGTACTGAAATTATGTTTGTTTAATCTGTTCAAGTAATCTGTTGACAAAAAAACTACAATTCCCAACTTTTTATTGGTGACCTGGTTTTTAAAGATGTATGTCTTCAGGAGGAACACATAGGTCTGGGGCTGGGAGCCACAGACAGAGAAGGGAAACTTTAGAGTTTTGAAAGACAGATTGACACATTGTTGGTGTTTTCATGGGATTTGTTGACAATAAGAAAAACATAGAAGAGCACCAGCCTTATCCTTTAACATGTTATGATGAGAAGGAAACATTTGTCTTTGCAGCGACAAGTAGTAAGAGGAGCGCGTTGAGAGAAGCAAAAGATCATTATATTGAAGAATCAGTCAATTAATTAATCAATCAACAATCAATTAAACTATTTTTATATGGACATAAATTTGGTCTCATTTGCTGACCACCCTTCATCTATTTTCCCATTTTTCCTTCTTTGATACCCGAAATTCTTCAACTTGGATCTCAACTTCTCCATTCACAGTAACATCCATAGCAGGCCCTCTAGAGGGCTCCCTGACCCCCCTTTGACTGACATCATTGGCCTAGCAGCACGCTAACAGCAGGCTAATGCTAATGAGACAACATTTTTACATTAATGTACTGTCACTGTTAACATTGCATTAGTCTGCTATTATTATTCCCAATGGCCCGGACCATCTGGGCCACCATACGGTCTGACAAAGGAGAAGAGGAGGAGGACGAGAGGAGAGGAGAGGAGAGAGTTTCTTATCCTATATTTACATGTATTGCCAGCCTTGAAACCCTAAACACAATGGCAGGTGTCATGGGCAAGCACAGTGGCTCAGTGGTCAGTGCTGTCACTTTAAGGCAAGAGGATGTACATTTACATTACGTTTCTTGATTTACATTACATTATTTCTTGATTTACATTTACATTACGTTTCTGCAAATCTTTTTGTTTGCAGTATGCACACTCTATCTGTTTGTTTGGGTGCTTTACTCACTCAGTAAGAAACTAAAGTTCAGTTTTTTCACTAACTTTAAGTCCCCTCTGATTTGAAGTATCAGCTAAATGAGCAAACATGCATTTTTAACTCACTGACAGTCATGGCAAGTAAGCTAGAGGTTTCTTCTGAACAAAGATACCTAGAGAAGTAGCTGATACATTATTGTACATGCAGTAGGAGTAGCTTTCCATATTTCAGTCTTTTACCTAGTGTATACTGCCCCTTTCCACAGCTGGAAGTGTAAAACGTAAACCCTGATGTTCACATAATGAAGAATTTTACGTGCTGGGCCTATTTTTTCTTGGATACATTTGTATTGCTGAATTAACACTTAATTTTTCAATTGAGATTGAATTAATATTTCATGATGCAATTACTTAGTTTGTTATTGTCTTTGTCTTTATGCAGCTAAACAATGTTTTCTTGTCTTTTCCCCTCACTTGTTTTCCAAAGTCTGTGTGGAAGAAGAGGAAATGCTACACAATTCAGGAAATATAGATATATAATATAAAGGAAAAATGCCATAGTGCATACAGTATTTAAAACAAGTAAAGAACAGCCACAAAACATTACCAACAACAAAACAAAAATTAACTGCAGAAATCTATTTAATACACTATGATAAAATACAAAAAATTTCAGGAAAACTGACATCCAACTAAAATTGGAACGTGGTTGCAGAAGAACAGGCTGTTCTGAGCCACATCCAATGGACATCTGAAGGTAAGATTAGCTGCTTTTTATTCTGATATAGCCACTTTTAACTGTACAAAAGTAAAAAGGAGTAACTTATTTACAATTTCAGCCTGATGCATTGACAGTATTCAGTATCTACAGTACGCTGTAGTGCTAAAGTAGGTAGAAGGGGAACACAACGCTGTCCTGGATGAAGTAAAGGGATGAATCCTGTATTACTTTAACACTACGCTCAGATGCATACACATATCCATTTGCACTTTGACTTTACATAGATAGTGTTGTCCTTTAACATGTAACTGTGAGTCTATTATTATGAGTAAATTAGGAAAATACAGTTGCTGCCTATATAGCGGGGTAATGATGGGATCACAGCCATTATTAGTAAGAAACCCTTAATCAACTAGAGGGGTTAGCAAGGGATATTATAAGGAGTTTATGGTATTATCACAGGGGAAATAATGGATCTACAGTACTACTTATTGAAGCTAAAACCTGGGACTTGTTCAGGAAGACAAAATGTTTTCAGAGCGTCCAGATACAAAGCGTTACACAAAGTGAAAATCTAGTATATGTCAGTAAATGCTAAACAGCATCTGTACAGTCTTTTGAAAATGTAATCCATCACAGATTATCTGATTCGTAATCCATGTCACCACTCAAACTGCAGTAAAGGAAAAGTTAAGTTAAAGAAGAATGTAATCAAACATACTCCTGTTCCTATGAGTCTTATTTGAATTGCCTTACTTCCAAAATCTATTAATCCAGGAATTAACAGACAATTTGCTCTTATTTATAGTCTATAATGAGAGCAGAGTTCAATTTTTATATACCATCTCTGCTGTATGTAAAAAGACTCAGTAATTTTGAATCCGGATTGTATTTTCTCCTTCAAAAACGTTTCTGGTTCGTTTAACAGATGTTAACTCTTTCTTTTTTTTTTAAAGAAGCAACTAATCTGATTATTGTGATTGAATCTGCACTGTGATGGATTATAATAAGAATTATTGTAAACACATTACTGTAATCCTTTTACATGCAATCATTTCCGTCTCAACTCTGTAGGTTTTAGCTGGGCTGGGTTCAGCTCATTTTCAAATTAAGATCTGGATTTTATGTAAATATTAAGCCCAAATATTGAAAAAAATAAACATTTTGGGAGGTAAACTATATATTTTGAAACTTCATTAAAGTTTATGTTTGCATGTAATTTTTTTTTTTTAAAGATGTTTCCCACAGTGTTTATAAGCTTGTGTGTTTGTATCTGTGACACAGCTGAACATCTGTCCGTCTCTGAACGCACCCCTGGATCCACAAGGCTAATGTTACTCACCCTTGCTTTGGCTTCGCACTAACGCCACGGCAACGCAGCAAACACAACACACAGAACCCCCCAATCATCAGCCAGCATAACAACACAGCAACTAACAGTAATACACAAGAAAAACAACAACCCACCAAAGATAAACAATTATCTGCTGAGAAAATCTAAACTGACAGAAAATCTGAATGTTGGAAGGTGGTTTCTGCATGGCTTGAATTGGGATTTATGGTGTGTGTGTGTGTGCATGTGTGTGCATGTGTGTGTGTGCGTGTGTTTGTGTGTGTGTGTGTGTGTGTGTGTGTGTGTGTGTGTGTGTGTGTGTGTGTGTGTGTGTGTGTGTGTGTGTGTGCAGGTTTCTTACCTCCCGATTGTGTTAGGCAGTGAGTTCAGCTGGTTGTCATCTACCTTCAATGTTGTCAGCTTCTTCAACATTCCTACACAAAACACAAACATACACACACAGAGACACAAACGCAAACACTCAAAGTAATGCTGATCTTAGATTAAATACACATACTGAGCTCTGAAACCTTACATCCCTTTCTTTTAACATTATGAATTATAAAGGTTGACTCCACCCTTGTATTTGTATTTCCGCAAACTTTTATTCTTCTCTCGGGAAGAGAGCAAATAAATTTGAGCAGATGTGTATTTAAATGTTTCTCTATGGACAACTTCATTTTAACTTATTACTACAGGTTTTGCACATATTTGTGGAAATGGTCAATAGGCCTCATTTAAATTCAATTTAATCTCACTTTTGAGTTATAACGCTTGTTGTCCTCCCGGGTCAAAACTGACATGAGGAGGTTTAACAGCTTGTGAATGTCCATGTGTATATTTGTGTGTGCTTGTATATTAGTGTGCCTACCTATAGAGTCTGGGAGGTGCTGCAGCATGTTGGAGGATAACAGCAGGTCTTCTAAGGCCTCACAGCCTGAAATGTCCGTGTCCAACGACTCAATACCATTCTTAGCTATGTCCAAGTACCGCAATTGGCGAAGCTTGCCTATTGACTGCCGATGGGAGAGAATGGAGTGGTAGGGAAATTAAAAAGTACCATAAATATAGAAGAAAAAATGTCATTTGAATGTTTCCACTGGTGCTTTTTCTCTCACTGATGGAGCTGAACATGTTCTTACCCCTGGTATAGACTTTAGAGAGTTGTTATCCATCCACAGCTCCCTAAGATTGTGGATCTGTTCCAACACCTCCGGCTAACATGCAAACAGGGTAAAACATATCAACACATATTGACCTAATACAACTTAACAACAACAAATACGAACATTAAAAAACACAGTGGCAGACTTAAAAAATCTGCATTATCGGATCCAGAGAAGACTTCCACTTTGGCAAACATAAGTGAAGCAAAAAATGTTTGCAGAGTGGGTGAGACTGGCACCCTCCATGCCTTCTCTCTCTTGGCAGGAAGCGGACCATATACAGCCAACCTACTCCTATCAAAGCCGACTTCCTGTCTGACCCTGATGTCACTTCCTGTCAGTCTCCATCCAGCCCTCTCTTCCTCCAGCGTGTCGTCGTGTCCCATTTCAGGATCCAACTGGGCCTGTGCCTCATCGCTAAAAGACACGGTCTACAGAGGATTCACCAAATGCTGCAATGGGTCTTGAAATGTGAACTTTGAAGGAGGCAGCCCCTGAAATGGGACACAGCATCTGTATTTCTGACTCTTCTTTCTCCCTCTAACTTATTTCCTGATCATGTATTCACATTTAAAGAAGTTTCAACTGGTAAAGGCACATCCGACTACTGAGACACAAATATTTGAGTTTCTTGTGACAGATAGAAAAGGTTATATCGATGTCAAACAGGCACACAAATACACAGAACCTCTGTTAACATGTAAAATATGACAGCAAACCCTCTCACCATTTCAGAGAATTCATTGCTACCGATATCCAACCTCTCCAACTGTGTCAGTCTGTGGATGGACCTGAGAGGAGCGGATTGAATACAATACACTGATTATTACAATTCAATTTGAAACCACACATGTTAATATTACTGTTGCACCCTGCAGTGCAATGGTTCCCTATCAGATTTGCTCAAGTGCCCTTTCATTAACCCTGTATTATATATTTATTCCTATCATCAGCAAATCAGCAATGACTTCATCCTCATTACAAGTATTGTGTGTGTATCCAAAGCCTGATATATCTTATTCCTTTGTGCCGTAGATCTCCATTGTTGTCCAAAAACTATTAAAAACACTTCAGCAAGTCGTAGCTTCGCACAGGCTGACATGTTGCTTCATCCTTAAGAGTTTTGCTATGGTAACTTGTTTAGAAATGGCTCCAAAGACTAATAACAGTGATTGCGTTTTCAGTCTCCGGAGAGTAGTTCTGTGTAAGGCAGATTCCACTGAGCATGTGCGGGAATGCGGTTCAGTTTACAGAGCATCACTAGGTTGTTGAGCTACATATCACAACCTCTTGACTTTGTACTACTGTACATTGTAAATTTCTAAAGAGAACTTTAGTAAAAAGTCAAGCTTGTGATATAGATGTTTTTTTTGGACAACAATAGAGGAACGACACAGACAAATAAGATGTATCAGACTTTAGACACACATACAATACAAGTAGGATCAGTTCATTGTTGGTTTGGCTCTGCACATGAGATTCAGCTACATTATGTTGAACAAGAAACATTTAAGACTGTTAAGGCCAACACGTTCCTGTTAAAACTGGCTTCATCAGTATTCAAGAACAGCTGCCAAGGATAAATATAGTTTTAATCTGGACACCTGGGAAAGAAAGCGAGCTCAGTAATAATATCATGAAGCATCTGTGTGTGTGTGTGTGTGTGTGTGTGTGTGTGTGTGTGTGTGTGTGTGTGTGTGTGTGTGTGTGTGTGTGTGTTGTGTGTGTGTGTGTGTGTGTGTGTGTGTGTGTGTGTGTGTGTGTGTGTGCGTGTGTGTTATAATTTGTGGAGAACAAAAAAACAAATTGAAACTCTTTTTTTTTTTCTCTTTTCCTTCCCTCGCTCTCTCACTCACACACACACACACACACACACACACACACACATACAAACACACACAGACACACACACACACAGACACACACAGACTGTTCTTACTTTGGCATGGTTTTCAGGTGGTTCTCTCTCAGCTCCAGGATCCGTAGTTTGGAGAGTCTAACAAACAGAAGGCACATAAACCAAAACTTGATCTAATGTATTAATTCTCTCTTCCAGTTGCCAACAAACATTTCTGGGGAAGTCGCGAATGGTCATACAAAATTTAATTAAGCCAAAACAGGCCCCCATTTACTATTTCCCTATGATCATAATTATATGTAATCGTTACTCGGAAATGTTGATTCGCTGGAATTATCATCACTACATCATCAAAGCACCACCATGGATATATTTCAGTGTCCCTCATGAGCATCCATATCTTCAAAGAATTTCCATGTCTCATCCACAATAGAAATAATACAATGGCATGACTTTTACCTTGTTAAAAAGCTAGAAGATTGGATTTTAGTCATTTTTTAAAGAAAAACGTATCGATTCCAGCCATTTTATGAGAATGATCTCCTTTTTGACAATGGCTACAAACATATTGAAAAAGTATAAACTTCTTCCATTCTATGTTTTGTAGGACGAATTGCAGTGCTGCTCCTCCACGGATGCTGAAGTCACTTAAAAGGGAAATCCTGAAGTAATTTATAAAGTAATTAGTTAAATAGATAGATGCTGAGTTTATCCTTTAGGTGCAGTTGTAGTATATGCAAACAAACAAATTTATGTGAGATGAAAATGCACAACACTACCATACACAATTTTTTTTTTAAGTTTTCAAAATTAAAATTGGTAATTTTGGTTAATCATTCATGTACTTCTACCCTGGCATAATAAAACAAATGTAAATGCTGCCTGAAACACAAATACTTAAGCCTCAGGCTGATTCCAACACACTGTACAACAAGCAACATGCTCATTTTCAAGCCAATTTATTTAAATTGTAAGTGCATAAAGCAAAACGTCTCATAATCCTGGATACATTGCATTAAGATTCTTTACAGTCAATATCAAATGGCACTGAATAATAGCTTTTGGTGCTTCAAGTATGTAAAACATCCCATCTAACACAGTCACACAACTTGTACACACACACAGCGTCACACACAAGGAAACACTAATGATTACATGCATGGGTTTACCTGCCAAAGTTAGCCGGCAGATACTCCAGGAAGGCATCATTTAAGAAGAGCTGGGTCAGATTGAGGAGCTGCGTGAAACCATCTGGGAGTCTGGAAAGAAAAGAAAGAAAGAAAGAGAGAGGGAGCGGAAAGGAAGAAAGAGAGTAAGAACATATGCAAAAGAAAAAAAAAGAGAGAAAAAAAGTGTGTGTCCTTGAATAGCCTCAGTGGAATAAAACATGGACCATGTTCCCATAACACCTCCTTTAGAAATAACTAGCCACTGTGAGTCTGAAAATATACTGTATATACCACCTTAAAATAACCTAAACATCAGTTTAAAAAAGATTAGTGCTCTTTATGTAAGTGTTTAATTAGGGGCATAACTGTGGCATTGTGGGTCAGAGGCAACATAGATGCAAAGGAAAGATGTAAAGCCCTAAAATAACCTTATTCTTCATGTGGTCCAAGTTAACTGTTGTTGATGTGCCTTTACATGGACATTGTGATACGTTTGCTGTAATTTCATTTGAGTTCTTCACATTTCTATTACTGTTCTGTGTCTGTTTATCATGGACACTAGCTGGAGGGACTTTGAAATGTCTTTGTTTGTAGTTTTCACTGACAAAAAGGATAGAGCGATAAAATATATCTTCAAAAGACATCTCTATGATGTGGCCATTATTTCATTGGACCAGTATAGCTACAGGTAGTATAAGGTTTATCAATGCAGCCAGATATTATCAAATATGTAGGCTACCTGTGGTGCCTTAAACATATAGGCTGGAATATGTATAAGTAGACCAAAAATAAGGGCAGTTTTGCTCTCTGGACACTGTACCGTTTAAAAATAGTTGAATACATGGCAAAAGCATCATTTTCATTCATCACAGTCCATTACATCTTGAACTGACTCCAACTCCACTTAATAAAAACTGGTGCAACCAACCAAACAAACAAGCAGAAGCAACACAAAACAGACTATTAACACGAAACAGAGTTCACAATTAAATGAAACATGATGACAACATTATGACAACATTTCTCTATTATTTATTAGCACCAATGTGTGTTAAAATTTGCAACACAACCTTATGTGCTGCAGGTATAGATTTACTGCCATCAAATAAGTGACCAGAGTCTTCCAGTGCAGGTTCAAGTCTGCAGCAAGCTTTTCAGGAGTGATTATATTAATATGCTGTGTTACTACCACGGTGTGTCTTACTGCGCTTTTAGACTGTACGATGACAAGTTTAATGCAGGTCACATTGTGCGACATGCCTATAATAAAATCTTGGGCTCAGTATCGATTTAAAGCTGTTAGATTGTGCGCTGAATGCATGGTGAATCATAGCGTTTCGATGCAAATAGAAAAAAATATAGGAAAGCAGAGACATGTCATCAACTTGTGCCATTTACTGCACCCATCAACAATGCAGCAAAGTCACACAAACTTCTTTTTCGGTTCACCTTCATCGCTTAAGTTTCTGTGTGTGATGTACATAAGCAGAACAAAATATATTTCCTTTAAATTTCATTAAAAAACTCATAAAATGTCACACCGGTCAATGTATTCTGTGTCATTTTGTGTCGTATTCTGATTGGTTTGTTGCAGTCGTGGTAGGTCATAGCAGCAATAACATTGTGAGAATTTGTTCTTAAATTTCTGGCACTTTAAACTCCAAATTGGTCGACAAGTATAGGAAAACTGTTTTGGACTGACAAATTGTCAACTATTGTCTCAGAAAGCCTGAATTGACAGTGTTACGGGGTCTTTAGTGTCTTACTTGGTGATGGGGTTGACACTGGCTTCCACCACAGACAGGCCTTTACAGCATTTTATATTATCCGGAAACTCCTGGATACCTGTTGGACAGAAACAGAGGGAGCAAAAATGAAATGTGTTAGTTACATATTTCCACTTTTTGTTAAGGTAAAGTCTTAATACAGTAAGACAGGGAGCAATTACCTAAAATGTCTCTGAAAGTGTTTTAATAGTGGCACATTTTGGTTAAACACTCTGGATGTTAAATTACTGTGATTATGAGGTTTAATTGTAGATAATTCAACAATTTTAGATCTGCAGGAAAACTCCTAATTGCTGCCCTTGTTTTCTTAAGTCCTCAACTCCACATCCTGTATCTAAACACATTATAGATAAAAAAATATATGCCGGTGGTGCAAAAAGATAATAATCCTCTCTAACATGTCTATAAATATCATCTGTGGTTGAAATGTGAGTGGTTTTATTTTGCTTTTTGGTGAATTGGTCATTTTTACCGTTTTTACTGATGTCTAGCTCTTTGAGGTTAACCAGGCTGGCGATGGTGGTGGGCAAGTTGGACAGGTCGTTATCTGGCATGCTCAGCTTCTTCAAGGCCTGGCAGTTGAAGAGTTGCTATGGAAACACAGAGGAAAAACAATTGAATATTATAGTCTGTTGGCAAAGTGACACAGACCTTTTAGCAAAAAGGTACCAAAGAACAGGGAGCAAGAAGTGAGCTGGAGGCATGCAATACATAATGTTGTGGAAAAGCATTGCCATTTTAGCTGCCTTTCTCTATGAATTATGTAAAATTAATCTTCTCCATACGGAGGCCCCTAAGGACAAAACACAGAGAGAGAGAGTGAAAGCACAAACATTACGAGAAATGTGGCCTAAATAGAAAAATACTGCAAATGCCAAAACATATACAGGAGTTATAAAAAGGAAAGTGCTTTGAATACATGAATGTTAAATCTATGTAATAGCAAAACCGATATTAAAGTAAATGCTCCATCAAATCCAGAATGATGCAAATACTTAAATACGTTGAAAAGGGCAAATGCGCAAAAATGAATATGAATGATGGTCACCTTTTACATTTTTAAAACATTTTTAGGTGCAGTAAAAGGTGCTAAAGCTTACTCATAAGGCCAAATTTGGCAAAATAAACCAAACTCTACGTCTAGATTTTCCCATCGCTTTCATGGTACAGGTATTATTAACCTCTTACAGTGCTGCCTGATTTTTTTCACCCTGTACCAGTTAATATTCTGGTAACAAAGAGTTAGGGTTGGTGAAAACTTTTAATGTTTAATATAACATGAGCTGATTTTTTTTTATTTCTATGATAAGACAAAGATCAATGAAAATGAAAAATTGTGATACTTTTATGACTACTGGGTGGGTTCTAGGCTTGATTGGACTACTTTTTGTCAGTCTCATCTGGTAAGCTTATTTACAATAAATACACATTCACACTCATGAATAACAAAAATAATAAGCCCAAGATGAAGAGGAAAAAGAAGAATGTGCGAGGATGTTCCCAAAGGGCAGGAAATGGTACACAGATTTGCTTTCATTTCGAAAAAAAAAAAAAAAAAAAACAGCTCAAAATGAAATGGTGTTCAATCAGAATACAGATCATTTTTTGTTTACTTTATTGACCTACTAATACAATTTTGATTATTGTATATCACATCCAATGGTGACTGTTGTAAAATAAGGACTAAAAGAGCACAAAGGGTTAAAAGATTTACAAATAGACAAGGATGCTCTGTGTCACTATACTCACACACAAACATGCACAGCCATAAAAACACACAATCACTTATGCACTCACACACACACTTGAGGAGCTCTTTAATTCACGTCCGTAAAGGCCAATCACTCTGGCATCCTCAACAGCTCGTATACTATCTTGGCACACATACACTTTTTTTTCACATGCATACAAGTTTGGCTTGCTACTCACACACCGCTATAAGGCTTCTTCATTCATGCAGGCTATATTTAGAAATTCAATTCTCTGTCATTTAAACCAGGACAAGATATCAATAAAAAGAGACAGCCTTCTTATAAACAGCACCTGTAATTCTCCTTGAAATACTCAAAGGACACTGCCTTTTTCTTTTTCTTTCTTTTTACCTTGTTACTGCCTACATAGGAGGGTTTTTTTGGAGGTCTCAGACTCAGAATGAACCTCCTTGCTTACCTCATATTTCCTGCCACTCACTGCTGTATAATATGTAATGAGGGTAAACACGCAAGGAAAAAGTATCAATGCTGGTATGGCCACAGGACTTTAAGTCTAAACTTAGTTTTATTGGCACTAGTCATGTGGTATATATTTCATGACATGTATGGAATTTGGCACCGACATGTTTCCCACAAGAAAAATTCTAATGACTTTAGCATAGTGTTTCCCCTTGGTTTTAGGCTAGTGACGGATTAAAACTAAGGAACTTTTTTTGTTGCTGTTACAGTTTGAATCACATTTTTAGAAGCAAAGATTCAAGCATAGTCTGAGAAAATTAACATCATTTTGTGTAGATTTACTATCCTCTTCATAACGTCATGACACCACAGGTTTATCTCATGACCTCTTCTGGGGATCCTGCCCCCAAGCTTGGGCACTGCTGATTTAGGATGCTGACATTAGCATGAAAACACTTAATTTAGCATTCAATTCAAAGCAGCAGCTAAGTGTCGCAGGCTTACAAAGTACATTGATGAAAATTGCAATGAAGAGCTGAGACCAACAAACTCACAAGTCTGACATGTTCTGAAATGGCAACTGTACAGTAGATAAACCCTTCGGATTTAGGTAGCATCACCAGTGTCAGTGCGAATTCATATTTTTTGCTTAACTAGCAGTGAATAATAAATAAGATAGCAAAGCTGTTTGTCCATTTTTCTACCATCAAACACCTGATTTCTGGTGCCTTTCAGGGCTCGCTAGTGTGTCTCTTGACTTTTAGTATTGCTCTGCTGTAAATCCCTTTAAATGAACATCACTGTGCTGCCTGTCTGCAGTAGGAAAGGATTAAGGTTAACTTGAATGTACGGGTGTATAATCTTACCAAACAAATTAATACTAAATGTGTTACAACAAACAAAATCCCTCACATATTCACATATAATCAACAGGTTCTGATACATACAACATATTCCGATAACACACTAATGAAAAAAAAAAAGAAAATCAAAAGCTGACACACATCTTCACCTCTCTTCATGATAAATTCTCTTCTAGTTAAAGTTTACATACTTGAACACAAAACTGATTTAAAAAGGGTTAACATTTTGGCAGAATTTGGCAGTAAAGAGTGGATGTTTGTTTCTAAAACAGCATAAATATATATTCAAGAGCTACAATTAGCTCCTTGAAACAGTTCGTAAACAGCTTTGAACCATCACAACACAGAAAAATATGCTAATTTATCACTAAGGCACATTTGCTTGAGTAGTGGTCATAATATTTCGAGGCACGGGAATAAAATAACAGCATCCAATCAACATTACAAAAGGGTTTAAAGAAATTTATGAGACACCAACTTGTAGCAGCGTAATATATTTTGAACAGTAGCTCACACAACATTAATATATCAAAATGTGTCAACTTCTGTGGGCGTAACTCACAGCCACAGCCAAGTAATCAGTAGGGTTGATGTTATGAGTCGGTTTCAGGAGGCTGTGTGTTGCATCAACACTCGAAAGGCATAAAAATCCACTTTTTGTCATATACCAAAAAACACTAATAATATGTCACATTTACAGCTGCTTTATTCAAACAACAAAAATGTGTTTTGGTATGCTTTCTAGTAATTGGTCAAAAAGTAAAACTGCTCTTTATCATGCGAGATGTAGACTATGTCACAGCTCCCTCGGACCAAGTTTGGAGTAAAATGTATATTTTGGTTATAACAATGTGCCTTATATGCCGACTCATGTATAGTGCTTCTTCTAAGGTTTTAAATGTACCACATGAGGGTCAGGTGGGCCAATAGGAGGTTCTTAGCGCTTAGAAGTGATGTAAAAAGGGTTAGAGGTTAAAATCAGGGAGACACATTGCAGCAGAAAGTCTGTGTTTCTGTGTTAAGTTACCTTAGGTAGTTCCTCAATCTGGTTGGCGTCTAAGTAGAGCTCCTCCAGAGTTCTCTCAAAGCTGAAGATTTCCTTGGGGACCTGCTGCAGGCTGCAGTGGGAGTAGTCCAGCACTGAGATCACTTCCTCTTCCCCACGGAAACAACGGCACGGCACCAGCCGGCCAATCAACTTCCGCTTAGTGGTCATTTCCAGACACTGCACTATAGAGGCAAGAAAAGGAGAGAGATGATTAATTTCAGGAATTTCTAGGCTCATTACATCTATTTCTTTGCTTCTCAGACTTTATTAATTTCCTTGTATCTGTGTAGGCTGAAGCAGCATCACATAGTCAGAGTAAATCACTACATTTAAGACAACAAGGGGTCTGATATATCAAACTGGACTCTAAATGTTCCTGCATCAGATGTCAAGTTTAAAATTACCATCAAAATTCATGAGTGGGTTTTTCTCTAAAAGGTCCTAAAATAAATGCATCTGTAATAACATTTATGTGATGTGAGCTGCATAATGTTTAGATTTCACTACTTTTAAGTTGCGTAATGCAACAAATAAAAGGACAAAAAACAGGTCGTCACTAACACAGCTACTGCAAACGTTTTCACAGTGTGCTTAGATAAGTGCCACTTTAAGTCTGAGGGTGTGAACTGCAGCCTTTTTATGACTCTGCACACATCAGCCCATCAACACGATTTAGAGAAGAGAAAAGCAGGTATCGATGATGAGTGGTTGGATGGTTGGATTGCAGCAACCAAATAAACACATTTTCTGTGTGGTGGTTGAGGTGGTGTTTGTGGATCAGATGGGTGATGCACTTTCAGGTATATATGATGCTTATTACAAACGAGTTGAAATATGTGGAAAAGTGAAACTTCACATTACATCTACTATCTTTACATACTTATACATATTTTATGATTTTAAACCATTTCCATTTTTTTGCTTATTATCTGTTATGTGGATTCATTGTGTCATTCCCACAGCCAGACAAAATACTTCTGATTTCCTTGAAGACATCCATAAAAATCTCAAACACATTGGTGTTCTTTTACTGTACAAATCTTAAGATAACAAATGAGTAGCTGCTCACTGCTAAATTGTTCCCAGATATGTAATTCCACAAGGAAATGACAATGTTTCAACCACTGAATGTGACCCATAGTTGTCAAAATGTCATGTCTGTGTAGGATTTAAAAATGATTTAGCAGCCTGCAGGTACTCTCTTGCAGAAATGTGCATGTGCCAACTGTTATATCCTTTACAAACCTTGACAGTAACGTCTCATTCCAACGCCATACCAATCACGTCACTACAAGAGCTTTTTTTCCAGCTTAAATCTTCTCCTCTATTTTCTTCTTTGCTACAGAATGCCTTCATCATATCAAATGGATTTGAAATTAGGTTTTAGCTGTACTACTGCATCAGTTATTTTAAGGTACATGCTCCACAGTCTTTACAAACTGAAGTACATCCAGAACTCAGCTGCTTACTCGCTCTCTCCCGCATCACTCCTGTCTATCAGCATCTGCACTGGCCCAATTCAAACTGTCCTTCTTCACAAAGCCCTTTATTTGTCCTGCAAAGCATCTTTGAGCACCTAGAAAAGGGCTTTTGTAAATAAAATATATTAGTAATGTTAAACTAGCAGTTTACCTACTGGTCAGACAAACTGAATTATGGTAGGTATTTTGATATTATGACAATAAAACAGACTCAAAACAAGACCTGTATCTTTACTACTAGCATATACTGTATTTCAAAAGAGGATATTTTGGTGAAAAAAGACAACTATGACATCACTGGACATTTTACTCATATGTCTCCAAAATGTTTGCAACATGACGACTATGTAAATATAGTCATTTTGACATTGAATTGGGTGGTGTTAGGATTTCCTTCTAACCATACTTGCTGTTACAATTTAACCCACATAAATGTAATTTCTCAGAGTCAAGGTTGACAGATAAGCACACCAACATTTATCATCTCTGACGTATGTATTTGTTTAGTGTTGTATAGTTTTTAAATATTAAGTCGGATGTTTGACCTCATCTCAGTCCCATTCTTTTATACTGCAATGTTTTGTGGGCAGCCACATTAAAACAGTCTACTTTATGAACTTGTTTTTAAACAGGGATGATGTAGGATCAACATTAGTTTGAGAGCTTCAAATGACTGTGCTTTTTAGCTGCCAGGCAGGTGTAAAACCCGGGGCAGATGGGTGATACAGCCGTCCCTCGCCAACCGGCATTTACCCATCTCAGAGCAGACTGAGGCTCAACTCTGTCTATCACGCACACACAGTCTCTTCAAACAACAAGCCGGAGCCATATAATTAGACTGAATCCTTTGTAATTCTGCACCATCACTCCATCACTCCATTACACGACTCCATTTAAAAAAAAGCTAGGGGGGCTGAATGGCATAAGTAGGCTAACCATGGGTATTAAAATCTTTGAGTGAGGATTTATCATTCAGCTTTATCATTTCAAACCACAACGCTTACTACCCTCAATCTACTGACAAATAAAAACATTTTAATGCCAGCCTTTTTGAAGTAGAACAAAGAGTGAATTTTTAGATATCTGACTGCTGCCTCAATTTCCTGTTTAATCTGGATGAGCTAAAATGATGAGGAGAGGAGAGGAGAGGAAAAGAGAGGACATGATAGAAGAGGAGAGAAAAGAGGAGGAGAGGAGAGGACAGTATGAGTTAATACAGTTGCATGAAGAGGAGTCAAAAGGGGGGCGAGGATAGAGAGAATATGAAAATGAGGAGATGTGGAGAGAAAAGTGACGCAGACCAGGAGGCTCGGAGATAAGACGTGCAACTTTATCTGTCAGTAAACACACACATGTCCGGCTCCAGAGTGTGACCAGATTAGTTCGGATGATAGACAGATGATCTTGAGCGTTGTGAGGACACTATGTTATCTCGTCTAGTTCGTTGCGAGCTCGGTGAAATCAGATAAAAACAACGACAGATCCTCCAGGACTGTTTATCTAAAAGGGTTGGACCATTAAAATCAATACATCCTTATCCACAGCCATGCCGAAAGCAGGCGTAATGAGGCAAGCCGGGATTTACCATTGGTCTACAGTACGTGTAAACCCAGCAGTGGGTGCTTTTAACCTTGGACCTCTGGTTCCTCTCATTGTCCAGAAGCTTTAGAGCTGAAGGAGACTCAGGGTTAGTTTAGGATTGGAGGATGTATGGGCATACATACAAAACATATAAATATTTAAAGCTTTTAGTCTAGTTTTATTGTTCTTTCTGTCAGCTATATGTCAACAGGATGGGCATGGCCAAGATTAGGGTTGTTATCTCATGATGATATATAAACTTAATCAATGTAAACTAAAATAATATTATTTTTAACAAAAATACATTGACATTAAATATATGTCAAGTATTTAACTTCTCAGTATGTCATTTAGCAACATTTTATTTAATTAACTCCTTAAACATTAACTTCCTCTTGAAAGACGTGTTTAGCCATTGATGGTTTAAATACTGTTGCTTATAAAAATGAAAGCTTTTTTTTTAATAAAGCACTTTTTAAGACAGTGCTTCAGAGGATAGAAGATAAAAAAAGATAACACAGACAGACTAAAGCCGTCATGCAGATCTCTCCTATGAGTCAAACACAGCGCAGATAGTCTCTTCCTTCCTTCACAAGAAGAAAAAAAACACATTTGACTGGTATTATAATATCTTAATCTGATAATGAAATAAATTAAATCAAAAGAAACAACTCAAACAAACAAAGCTAATATCAGTTCACTACGTCATCATCATGGATGCCAATTTACTGAGAGGTTTTTTTTTATTTTTTATTGGCATATTTTGGTGCAACAATATTCAGTAATTTTTGGGAAACAGCTGCCTCAGGGTGTTTCTGCAGCTTTCCAGTATCATCTTGTGTTGTAGCTGACAGTGTAACATCACCAACTGTGCGCAATATTATTCTCCCCTCTCACATCCTTTGACCATCTTCCATCACACATTGCTGTGCATTAGAAAGACATTTCTTTTAGCATCAAATTCTAAATTTGTTCAGTTCTATATTGTGAAATTCATTTTTTTACTCTTTGGTAGCATTTCTGCTTATGAAACTTGCCCACAAACGGAGCAGAACATGTAGCCATAAATGAGAATGTTAGTGGTGTTTATTATGTTAATGATCAAATCTCATGATCGCACCTCCTCATAAACGAGGATATTCATCAGGCTAAAACGAGCAATCTATGACAAGTTTGTACAGTTTTTTTAATACAAATTGAAGCACTTGTACAAGCAAACCTCACAGAAAAAGTTTTAGGATAAGAGTAAGAAAGTTTTCTGGCATGATGTCCAATGAGCTGCAGCAGCCTCTCTATCAACAGTTAGCGTGATGTTAAAGGCTTCCAGGCCTGATTGTCTTAGATACTCTACACCAGTGGTCTCCAACCCTGCTCCTGGAGAGCTACTGCCCTGCATGTTTTAGGTATCTCCTCACTCTAACACACCTGATTCTAATTATCAACTCGTTATCAAGCCCTTTGACGACCCTCAGCTGCTTGATAACGAGTTAGAGTGAGGAGATACCTAAAACATGCAGGGCAGTAGCTCTCCAGGAGCAGGGTTGGAGACCACTGCTCTACACCAAAGCAATGGAAATGATGCAATGTAACTCAATGACTTTGTATAAATATATTCTATTCGATGCATGTATATGTAGTACATGTCTTAGGTCTCTTTTATAGTTTCCTCCAGCTTTATTCTTCTCTCAAAATGTTTCAGTGTAGCAGTCCAGCTGGTAGAGGACACACACGTCATGTGACACTCATCATCATACAGCAGCAGGTAGCAATAGGTACCTTCTTATTGACTATAAAGCGGGCCCTCTGTTTGGCTGAAAGCTACGTAATTACCAAAGGTGTGAAATCAGTTTAATGCTTACTGCATCCTCTAATCAACTGCTTGACATCCCAGCCAAGAGCCAGATGGCCCACAATAATGTCCCAAATAAACCAGCAACACCCACTAGAGCTGATATGACCTTTTTGCTAGATTAGTGCTTCGTTGCTCTACTTTCCTTTGACTGCAGGACCGGGGATCGCAGTGTCCTATAAGCTTTTTATTTTCTTCATTATATCACATTTTTATTTGTTATAATTATAATTGTTGATTCTTGACTGTGCATAATCCTAGTCGTAACATCTATTTATTTCTGACATGATGACACATAACTGACAAGAAAAGTTTGTTTTCCCAACTGAACGGTGGTGGAGTGACTTTGAATAAACCCAGTATGAAAGTACTCAAACTCCTAGTGGTTAATAATTCTGCTTGATTAACAGTAGAGCTTCAATGATTAGATGATTAATGAATTAGTTGATCAACAGAAAATGTATTGTAAATTAGATGAATATAGATGAAATTATTAGATTAATTAGATGAGATAAATGAATAATTGTTTTAGTAATTTTTAAGGCAGCAGTTTCTCAAATTTGATGATTTTATGTTGTTATATGTCATACATGCCAGTAAACTGAATATGTTTGGCTTCAGGACAAGACAAGACATTTTATATTCAAAATGATTAATTGATTAATGGAAAAAAATGATTGTTGCATTCACTGAAAATGAAAATAGTCCTAATCGATATCATAAATACCAGCACTGCTAAAAAAAATAAATCTGATTGTACTGGCTACTGATGCATCTGCAGCTTAGCACTCACAGTCTATTGATGTAGCAGCTTAAATATTCAAAGACAGAGTAGACTAAAAATAACAGCTTTTTGTCAAGCGAAGAGGGGGAGAGCAAAGCTGATCTTACCTATTAGAATCAGGCAAGTACTACAACAGCAGAGACACTGACAAATATTAGGAGTGAATGGGAGAGACAACACTGTTTCCGTGGGCAACAATGAGAGCCAACTCTTGGCATTCACCTTCATGACACAGACCACATTTACACCAGGAAAAACCCAGAACATGGACAAAGAAAAGGTGCCGAGCAGGGAGGATATGAAACTGCTTAGACTTGAATCCATAGTGCCATATGGACTGGATAGATATGAGACAAATGACAAAACTGTATCTTATCGTTAAATATGCTACAAGACAAGTTCAGCACAGGTTATCAGCATTTGGGTTGTCAACTTCACTTGACCTCTCTAACTCTATAAAACCGAGCGGATCAGTTCAAGTCGACTCAAGCTGATTTGAATATCAGTCTGATTTTTATAATGGGAGCTTAATAGTGAAAATCCAGATTTTTATCTGCAGAATTTTAATCTTTTTCTCTTCCATTCATATATTTTCTTAATTTGCATCTTCATAGTCAAATGTTAAAATGTCAGAATGCATCTTTGTGTCTGTCTGTATTAAAAAAAAATGTATTTGCTTTAATTAGTTTCAGATTTCAGCTCATTTTCATTCATGAAAAACATTGTGTATTGTATGTATGGAGGAGCCTAATTTGGAAAATGTTTGCTTGTATTTCCTGTTTCTCCATGTTTCTGTTGAACTGGTCGACCCCGCCTTCATGAATGAATGAAGGGGGACACTGTAGTGTATCCAGCCCTGCCCAGACTCCCGGAGAGCTGAAGCCAGTTTGCAAAAGAAAAAAGAAAAAAAAGTATGTAGAGAGTCAGTGCAAGCTGGCACCAATAGGGTGAAACTGGGAAGTGAGCGTGGTTGGCTGTGTTGGCTCTCGCTGCTGCTATGGAAACAGTATGACAGAGCAGACTGACTATGCAGAGGCAAACACTACATGTGGATGTGCAAAGTTCATTGTGCACACACACACACACACACACACACACACACACACACACACACACACACACACACACACACACACACACACACAGATTGTTATGTCCATATCCATACAATGATTATGACGTTAGACAAACAAAAATGTGGTGATAAATTTTGCAAACTCACACCCAACCTATAGCTATACACAAGCCATATACACAAGCTATACACACACACACACACACACACACACACACACAGCCATCCACCTACGTACACACACATCAACCCAGCATGGTGCCATTGCTCTTCCTCAATTTCACCTAAAGTACTTTCTATTCTGTGCATCTGCTCTTCACTGAAGTTAATTTGTGTGTGTTTGCCATCTCCTGCAGCACGACAGGGTGAATTCCCCAGGGTCCCATGACAGCCATCACTTCACGTGCAGCCTTGCCATCACCATAGTAACCGCTGCCATAGAGACCGTCTCCCAGGAGCCGGGTGTATTTTTACTCATTCTCACTCTCTCTCTCTCCCTCGCTCTTTCTCTCTCTCTCTCTCTGTCATAAAACAGAACATGCTGCACTCAGTGGGCGATCGCTCCACATTTGGCGACGCTTTTACATACACTCAAATATATCCTACATCTGAATAAGAGTTTTATAACTCTGCATGTCTCCTTTTCCTGCCTTTCCTTTTTTTTTTTTTAGAAAAGGTGTGAAGACTTCACTCTGCAGCACTCACCCCGGGCTTCTGCTCTCACTCACAATTAAACAGTCACACACTGTCACGTACAAGCACATGTGAAACACAGACACACATATAAACCAGTGCTGACACACACACGCAAACTAATTTAAGTTTGTGATTACTTGCAACAGTGACAGTGAGAGAAAATGGAAAATCCCGTTTCACATCCCAGTGCTCCACATTGTCAAGCAAATCTCTGAGCAGTGTGTGTGTGTGTGTGTGTGTGTGTGTGTGTGTGTGTGTGTGTGTGTGTGTGTGTGTGTGTGTGTGTATGAGAGACTGTGTATGTGGGAGGCAGTTAGCTAACTAGCAGCCAGGAACAGCTTGTTCTGTCTTTTTTACATTCATTAAATAACCACTTACAGCAGTTAACTATACAAGCACATGCATACAAACACACACTTTGATTTTTTTGGTCTGTTAGCAGAGTAGTAGGGTTTTGAGGTAGGATCATGTGTAAATTTTCCTGTCCAGAAATCAGATGAAATATGCAGCTTTAAAGTGTTGTCAGAGGAGTCATTCTGCATGCACAAGAATGACCAGAAAAAAAGGCTGAGATGTACAGGAGAGGTGTATCTCGAGGGGAACAATGGATACTGAATACAGAGATTAAGTTTAACATCCTTGATGTTTTGCTGCCTCACAGCCAGAGCCATTGGGGGTATCCTTCAACCACACGAAAAGGATGAATAAATTAGTGAATATTAAACATTTGTGCATAGCAAAGATATCTTTATAAGCTGCCACAAGCTGACTCAGTTACATTTGGGAAATATATTAGGAGTTGCTTGTTTTTTCAAGCAAACTTCAAACATTTGATAATTTTAGATTCTGAAAGGTGAGAATGTAGATTAATCTGTATAAAATCAATAGTCGGGAACATACAAACACGTTTTTGTTGCTGTAATCATTCCTCCAGTCCAAAATTTAGTTGATATTTAATTTAACCGACCAAATGAGTTAAATAAAGTAGATATATTTCAATGTTTTAGTGCCTTTAGTGTGTCTTTTTAGTGCCACAGTCCTTCTTTTTGTTTCTATATATCCACCACAGTTCAACAGGGAAACACAAAGAGGGAATTTGATGCTACAAAGGCTGTAAATGTGTCAGATAACTTAACTATGACTACGATAGATAGATGGATAGATAAAGAGCTTCAATAATCCCAAAGGGAAATTAAAGTGTTACAGCAGCTACTTGACATAAATCAAAATATAAAACCAATTATGTAAGTAAAATAAACAAATACAATTAAACACAACATTATACACAATAAATAGACTAACTCAAATAATAAAATAATAGAATGAATAAAAAATAAAATACAGACTAAAGATATAACCATTACTATAATACTATAATTTACTATATGCTGAGGACACACTGTTCAACAATATTAATATACTAAAGAAAAGTACACTGTACATTAGTGCAAGTCGAGTGGATTTTGCTGAGGTAGTAAGGCTGTAAGATTATCCAGGGGTGTTAGAATTAAGTGGACATTGATACTTGAATAATTTACACAATGTATATACATAGGTAACAGTTTATACAGAAGACACTTTAAAGATTATCAAAATGTGAATGTGGAATATGAGGGATAATGTAATAAAATGTAATAAAATAAAGGTTAATAAAATAGACTCAGGCTGCTGAGCTTTATATAAGCTTCAGATAAACTTTTAAATGCTTTTTTATTTATTTTTTGGCACAAAATGACTCCAATACTTACATTGCACGTTTGAAGGGTATCTTTCAGTAGTCAGTATTAACAGGAGGAATGATTACAGGAATGATATGGGCACCTGACTGTGACTACAAGTCTACATCCATGGTCAACACATTAAATAACTTTTTGTAGGAGATGGGACACAAACCTCGGTCGGTCATAAACTCTGCATGTTCAACCATCCACCTCCAACATTTTCTCTAAAAGGTTTTGCAGCTGTAAGTCACACTTCTTCCACCTTTGCTGCCGAGATAATCATTAAATACAATATTGTCATTCATGACAATATTGCTTGTCAGTAAAATGTAAACATATGTTTTAAATGTTTTAAAGAAAGAAAAAAAAACAGT
Source organism: Scomber scombrus (assembly GCF_963691925.1). Taxonomy (NCBI): domain Eukaryota; kingdom Metazoa; phylum Chordata; class Actinopteri; order Scombriformes; family Scombridae; genus Scomber; species Scomber scombrus. The sequence continues at coordinate 26,087,205 of NC_084977.1, read as the reverse complement.
GCTCTTTTTTGTGGTCTCAGGGAATTACAACACAGATGTTATTGGATTGTGGTCTGGGCATTTTTACACTCACTGTTAATCTGCCCTCCACAGTGGCTCCAGGTGGCATGTCTGTAAAACTCATTGACCCTCACATCATCGACACTAAAAATAACAATAGACTGACACGATATGAAACACGAAACAGCTGACTATTCACCTGCATCCAAAATGTTTGAATCAATTATGCTCAAATGCATGAATGAATTACACAAACAGTACATATGCACCAAAATGGGTCAAACTAGTGCTACTTTAAACTCTGAGTCCAGTCACAGAATGAAAAGAAGACTTTTCCAATGGTTCAGGGAAGAAAAAAGGGTCTAGAAAAGTTTAGGACCATTCGATGACAAATACTGACAGACGACAGACTGAAAGATAAACAGACAAACAGTGGGATGTATAAATAGTACGCAATAAAGACAGATAAACAAGCAGCAGACAGAGAGAGGAAACCCGATACAGCACAGAGAGTCGTGCTGTCAGAGAGGAACTTATCTGGGTTACTGCAGTGATAGTCTAACATACAGTGTCTTCATATAGTATGTCTGCTAATAAAGAGCACTCCTGAAACAAATACGTGAATGGAAATTGGATTCTAATTTTGATAATTGATTAATTGAGTGGTACATAAAGCACAACACAAGTATTTGTTGTTTTCAGCTTCTCACATGAATATTTTCAGTTTTTTTCTGTCATGTACCACCATACATTTTATATATTTGGGTTTTGCACTGTTTGTCTTTAACAAATAGATAAGTGTAAGACATGTAACAAAGTGTGCCAGTCTGAATGGGACAGTAATGCATTCGGCCTCTCCTAAACCAAACCAGTCATTCCCAAAATATCAAACTGAGGGGTCAGGGGATGATTAGTGGGGAAGCAAAAAAAAAGTTAGAGTATGCCTTTTTTCAGCTTTTCTTCCAAACTTTGCTTTTTTTCTTTAGATACAGGATTATTTTAATTTTTCAGGACTATTTTACCTATATAAAAAAACAACGGGAAAGAATCCTCTGTGGTTAATATGCTCAACAATCGATTATGGTATATATATTGCACTTGTCTACCTCCAGGTGGTTCTTACTTTAATAATTACTGACATAAAATAAAATTGATTTGTATTTTACAATTTGTAAAAAACATTAATTAAAATGAAAATAACAGCTTGTTACAACTCGGGTGGTATTTTCATCACTTTGGCCACAACTTTTATCGACAATCAACTCAGACTAGACAATAAAACCCAGACAGTCAGACTGGTTATAAACAAGGCAACACTTAACCTCAATTATTAAAAGCCACTTTATTTAGAACCAAAAGTAAAAGTGAGCACGCCAAAAATACTGGTATTAATCCCTCACAGCAGAGTGAAACTGCGTGTACGCACATCAACTGCAAGTGCAGCTGGTCGTAGATAAAGCAGGAGGTCTAACAGTTAGAGAAATACTTTTACAGTTTGCTTGCTCTCTAAATAAGTGAGATAAAAAACTAATTAAGTTTATCTGTAAGCTGGTAGTTTGTTTAAAAGTTGTCTGATTGTTTGATACTTGTCTTTTCATCCTCATTTGACTGCTTCTCCAGCAATTACTGTAAATGACAATGCTATCATAATTAATCTGGAATAATCTATACAAAAAGATTTGAGGTTAGACTATAAATCAGTAAATAATGTGTAGTATTATGTGTTAAACAGGAGTGATTAACAAACATTTCCAGATCAAATTATTTGGAGTTTTTTTTTCATCTGAAGGCTTTATTCGCCCAACTGTTTTATTCTACACAGTGAAATGACTTTACTTGAGCGTCTCCTCTCCCTTCTCTCCTTCTGTCATGTCTCTCTCTCTCTCTCTCTCGTTTCCAGGCCAGTCTTTTCTTTTTTTCCTCCTCTGTTCTTCCAGGGTTGTGCTCAGTGGCCCAGTTCTGCCTGAGACGCCCCAGCACATCTCCTCTTTCTGTCTTCTCTCTTCCTCTCAAAGCTCTTCCTCAGTCTGTCTCTGTGTATAACTTTTCTCTCTTCCTCCATCCCAACCCCCCCTACCAAGAGTCAGCCAGGGAAGCCATCTTAAATCAAGCTTTTAAATCAAGCACAGTACTTTTTTGTTTCCTCTCTACAGAAGCACCCCACTTCCCTTCCAGGATTTTTTTTTATGTGAAAGATAAACTTATCAGCTTCTGTTTGAGAACTATAAAATCTTCACAGACTGTGTTCTCTAGTATGAATCATCCCTACCTCTGGGAGAGAAAGACAACGATAACTTTCCATAAGCAATTTTACATAACTGAAGATCAGGTAAGTCTTTTCACATATAAGTAGACCAAACTTCTAAGACGCTGACGGAGATCTCACGAGGACTGATGAACACGTGAACTAAAAGTGACTAACAGAAAACCAGTGGCTCGAGAAATTTAGGCCAGTTTGGGCTCATTACACTCTAGGATTCATGCCTAAAAATACAAATATTGCTATTGGAATTAAGTTAATTTAATAATACACTTACAACAAAAAAAGCTAAATTATTAGAGTCTCAACCTGCTAGCTACAGTCAGCTAATATGGTTTGTTTTGCATGTGTGTTCATGGAGATTATAATTAGTAAAATATGTAAGATAACGTTCAAAAGTCAGGTTCTGCTGATCGAGCTTGATCAGGGTGGAGCTGAGGCATCAGGCCTGTGTAGTAGTCAATGCAAAGTCCCCTTAAGTGAAGGAAAGAAGTTTGTGTGTGGGCGTGTGTTATTTTTAATAATATATTTACTTATTTACTCAGGTCACCTTGCCATGCTGGTGTCCCAGCAGCTCGTCCAACGCTCAGAGCCAGAAAAAGAGAAAAGTGGAATGAACACACACACACACACACACACACACACACACACACATACACACACACACACACACACACACACGGACGTCTACTTTTAAAGCATCATGTCTTGCAGCGTCAAACTGTTGACCTAGAAGCTTTGAACTATTCATAGATCATACTAAGATCAGGATGACATTTTGGGTTACTTTGATTCAACATTTGCTGCCTAAATGTGAAACCTTTGTCCTCGAGGAACAACATTAAAAGTAGCAGCACATTGTGTGCATTGCAGTCTGATTCAAATCACAGGTAGAAAATGTCACCTTAGTGTCAGAATCTGGCAGAGTGGGAACTAACAGTTGTGCTGCCTTAAAGTGAGAATACTTAACATTTTTTGATCTGAGTCCACATGTGACATTTAGAGGAGAATGACAAATGCTATAATAAGACTATGAAGTCACTTAACGACTTAGCAATGCAGTGATATCTATCTAAAGTTTGGTAACTTTAGCCACTATAAGCTAATGGTTGTATATATAACGACAGTTTGTAGTGATGAAACCCCTGAATGTATTTTACTAAGCAAAGTATATTTTTTTGCTTATAAATTAAACTTTTTATTAAAAACAAATGTCTTGTCTCAAAAGTTACACAGTGGTTTCCAGCCTAAAGGGTTGTAATACAAATTTGATAGGCACAAGATGAAGGAAAATAATCTAGAGCACCAAATATTTATTTCTTCTGACCTTGATCTTTGAAGTTTTTAATTGTGAAATACTAGAAGGCTTTACCTCTAAAACAATCTGAGTAGATAACTTTTTTTTTAACTGCTTGAAACTAGACATAGCGATCATAGAGATTGCTTCTCTTTAAAGCAGCTATAGTCAATAATAAAATGACCGTGTAATGTCAGGGGTTTTGCCCATAGTGATGAACCTACGGAGAGTTATCAGTGACTGGGCAGCTCCCCTCGGCTTTATGGAGCTTTGTTGGAGCTCGTTGTTTAGCTGTCCAGCTGCAACTTAACTGTTTTGGTTCACTCTCACCAGTCTCATAGTGTAATTTTCAGATGCAGCTGCAGGCAGAAAGATCTCTCAAAACCTACTGTACACTACCTGCTTAGCACCAAACAGCAAACAAACAGTGACTAGCTGGTGAACATAGTGGAGCATTTAGAAGTTAAATAGCCAGATATTTCACCAACAAGTTGGTATGGACCAAAATCAAAGCTAAAGATGAATATTGGACTTACATCCACCAGGTGCACAGAAACATGACTCCAAATGAATCATACTGTTGCTTCGTAAGTACTGGATGTTTAAATAAGCAAATGTTTGCTAACAAGTTAAACATATCAACTTACAAGGTGAACATACGTCAGTGTTGTGTGCACAACGTTTTTCCGCTGCCCCCAAGTGGCCAAAAAAAATTAGCTAATGCAGGTTGAAGATACAACGAGGCAAAAATAAATAAATCTAGAAATCCCTGTGGAAGATCTCTGCAGTGTAATGGGTAAGAAGTTTGATTCCTCTACTCCTACATGCCTAACCCCAAACTGAATCCTAAACTTAACCTAGTCATTACTTTAACCTTCAATCTATCACCAGGTCTTAAAATGTTTAACTTGTGATTATTGAATCCCTGCATGACCACTTTTCTTTTCTACAACGTGCTGAACACAGAGCACACAGAGTCCTGATTGCAAGAGAACGGTTCACCTTCACCTCAAACACTCTCTGTACACACTGTGAGACCTGCTGCTATCTGGAACAACCTCTCTATCTTTCTGTCATCCCACTCTTTCTCTCTCTCCTCCTCTCTCTGGCTGGAAGTCAATCTCTCTTCTTTACTGCCAGCTGATAGCTGTGCATGACTGTCTGGATCTCTATTCATGCGTTCACTCCATCTATCACCTGCTGCTGCCTCTGTCTCTCCTAAATCCTCTTCCTCGTCTTCTTCTTCCTCCTTCCACGCCTCTTTCTAAACATCTCTCACTGAAAATAGCCTTTAAAACTTCTTTTATCTATGCCTTGACGTTTCAGGATTTCCGTTAAGTGACCGGGTCTGGTTTAGTGTCTTGTTCATGGTCACTTCAACACTTGAGCCCACTGTCTGTTGCAGGACTCTCTCTTTCACAGTGGACTCCACATGCTTGCAGGGTTTTGAATGTTTTCCTCGCGCTGCATGACAGCCCTGCATTTGCATAAACACCCTTTAGTAAGTTTTATCCCTAAAGCTCTCTTTAACAGTCCATGGAAATTGCACAGTGAGCAGTTGCTATGGAAACCGGGGACTCAATTGCCCCAAATTACCATAAAACACTAATTAAAAAGCCTTGGCTAAGAGCACCATTTTGACAAGCTTTATGCAACACTGTTGAACCAGTCCCTCAGGTGAGGAAAATGGACTGGGAATGGAAACAATTTTTACACCCACTTAATGACGTTTTATAATTCTGTGGACTGAATGTAAACTTGGTGTTTCTGAGTGTAGGTGAGCAGTAGGTGTGGTGGCATGTATGTGTAAGACTAGGGTTGAGTTGAGCCAAGTTTTGGACCTATCTCCAATGAATATACCTGAAAAAAACACCAATAAGACAAAAGGCAAAAACCTATAAGATACCATAAGTGAATGATGATGATGGACAATATGCAGAGAAGTGAGACGTTAAAAACATAAACTGTGTAGCCATAGATCAGATATGAATCAGACTATATATGGAAGTGGCTCAGATCTGATATGAAAAAATCTAATCAGATGGATCATTCATACTTCAGTGAAAAAATCTGATCTCATTTAGAAGCAAAAAAATCTGATTTGTGCCACTCGAGAAGGTATTGTGGTTCCTTTGAAAAACTGAGCTGCCTTGTTTTTGATGTCATGAAGTGGTTGCTGTATTGTTTGGACTGACGGCCATCAGAGTGAACCCTCAGTAACAAGTTGGTACAGGTTACGATAGCTTTGTTCTATTATTAATTTATCAAGTGATGTCGTGTTATGGATACTTGGCATTGTTTGGTGGTGTACAGTGTTTTAAAATAAGGCAGCAGTGTCGTAATTCACATCCAGTTGTGCGGCTCTCTCAGCTACAGTTAGCTATCCAGCGGCTTCATCTATCTATATGCTGCCAGCTCCTTCGACCTTCACCAGCTACGCTACAGATGGCACTGGGAAACTGGACAGATGCATATCCCAAAAAGCAATCATGCATGACAATATTGTGAGCTTACATAAAAAAACAATGGGTGCATGTCTTTTAGTGTGTGTTGCCCTTTTGACCCCATATGTTTTTCATATTCTCTGGTGAAAGACACACAGAACTTAGCTCTCATGAAACTGAAAAAGCTTGGCCTGTCTGATTCCTGTCATCATCATCTCCACTTTAAACACCTAGATAAGTATTAAACCAACATCCCACCGTCATCAGTTATTATTAGTACTAGCACAGAAGAAACAGCTTGTTGCAGAACAGAGTAACCACAGACTCCGACAACTTCCATGTCTGGAAGCACAGAGAGAGACGGGAGGAGTACAGTCACGGTGAGGAGGCAGCTCAGTTAGAATACATTGGTATGTAGCCCACTTGTCACGACACAAAGCCTCTCTGGATAATATTTTAACATGATGCCATCGCCACGGCGACGTGGGCATCACACAAGGCAAATTCGGGTCAGTCAAGGGTGAGACACTTCTCTCCCACATACCTGGGCACCGTCGAACTTCACCATCACGATTCAAAGAGCTTGAACTTCATTTAATGTTTTTGTAGAACAGTTTCATACTTAAAATAACATGGAATGAAGTTCATGTTTTTCTTACTGCAGCAACATTTAACTTTGGATTTTCACACTTACGTTGCAAATGTTCTTGTGCACAAAAGGGAACAATACGCCAGTCCCACAAATGCTCTGTGGGACTGCACACTCTGTATTTTTGCCACACACCCACCTCCTCACCTCTCTGTCTTTCTCTCTTTAATGGTTTAAAATCAGGCTTTCAAAGTAATAACCTCACTGGAGAATTAGTGCTGTGGAGACCTGGTACTGTATGGTCAACGTTAAGTGTTGTAGAAATCACCCTCCAGTTTCTGTGGCTCTCTCAGCTACCTAACTATCAAGCAACCCTTCCAATGGGTCAAAAGATGAATCTGAGGGCGTGCAAGATATAAAGGATTCAAACTGTGGAAATGTACCAGATCTCAGCCTCTAGGTACACATGTCAACAGGCACGATTGAATTGCTAATAAGCTCTGCCTGCTTTGCATGTTTAAGCCATGCTACAGCTGCCATACAGGCAATCCTATGGACACCTATAGAGCCCATAAGACCTGTGGGAGCTGGCCTACATATGCTGACATACTGGATGCTACACAGAGAGAGACAGTCAACAGGAGGAGAAGAGAAATGCAGAAGGCAAGATGCATTAAACACCTAAGCTTTACAGAAAAAACACACACACACACACACACACACACGTGAGTTAATGAGGACACATCATGCACATTTCCAGGTCTATATTATATCTGGGGCTCTATTGGAGTATTGTTAAATGATTTACAGTTTTTAAAAAATGCTTATTTATCTTATACTGGGTCTTAATGCAGACCCTCAGTTCAGTTTATGTCCGAAATAGGCTGTTTTAGCTCCTGTCTCTTTAAGGCCTCCCCTCCTGAGGTGCCTGCTCTGTTCTGACTGGTCAGCTCCCAGAAGACTCCCACCAGGTCCGGAGGCTACGTAAACAAATAGTGGTTGGATTTCACTTCTTTTTTTCCCTTGTTTTTTTTTTTTAATGGAAACTTCTCAAATACATTTGTACATATTCAAGTCCAAATCCAAAAATGTGCAAGTGGACACTGTGAATAACTGATGGAACAACAATAGCAGCAACCTCAGAAACAAACACTATGGAACAGATGGCCGTTTGTGGGCATGTGCAAACAATCTGATGTGAGTTTGATGCTTAATAGAGATAAGTCTGCAAACAGTGTTCCTCTGAACTCTGAAGCCCTGGCATTTGACTTAAAAGCTATTTATACATACGTTGACCACAAATTTTGTTTAACACTGACATCCAACATTATAACAGTATATAAATGACAGAAAATCACAAAAAGCACAATATGTCCTCTTCAAGTGATCAAAGAAAAAGATTTTCAGAGCTGAAGTTTTGAAGAAAGTGTTGAAGAAAACTCATTGTCAGCTCTATCTCACACACACACACGCACACATATAGTCACATGCAGCTCCACACACCCAGTACGCTTAAGACACATGCATGGATGAGCACACACACTCTACAGTGAGACAGTATACTGCACCCATACACACGCATACTCTGAGGTCTCCGCTCAGTCACGTGTGGTCGAGTGATCTATTAACATTCTCCACACATCGTTGCCCATAGTAGAGCCTGGGGACTTTGGCTCAAATGTAAAGAAAAAACAATGTCAAACAAGATTATCGTACTACATCTCGTCCAATACGTAAACTCATGAATGGAAAAAGTAATTCAGTGGAGAATTACTCAAAAATTGTTTACCTAGTGTGATTCCTTTCACACAGTATTCTCTCTGCACTATCGTACAAATGAATGACATATTTGCATGGTTGCAAAAACATCTACGGGGCATTTATTGTGCTGAAGAACAAAACCAAAGGAGCAGAGAGTAGTGAAGCTTTGCTGCCAAAAAAAATCATTATACAGTAATGTCATCTGTAATTGAAAAGCATCATCTCTTTTTTTCTCTAATATAAAAATCTGAACCGTTCTGACATTAAAACACAATAGATCTATCAATAGCTGAGAGTTTGACATGTCAGAGCAAGAAAAGCACAGGTGGAAGTGATATCACAAACAATGGCTCTGCTCCATTTACACGTGCCATTAAGCTTTGTCAGTGAGGTAGCATGAACAATACAAGGTCTCTGGAACTGAAAACCTATATGGACTGCAGCTGTTGTTAATATTATCAATTACTTTTTGACATGTCAAAATGACTGCTGTGAAAAAAGGTCTATTACAACTGTTTGCCTGTTTTTTATTGTGAAAAGTAACTGGTTTTAAATGACAGGAGGCTGTCACCCTCAATTTCACCTAGAAAAACCTGAATGCAGATCTTACTTTTATCTTCCTTTTACTGTCAAAATTAGCAGCTTTCATTACAGACTACTACGAAGAAAAAGATTGATAATCATTTCCTTCCTCTGAGGCTAAAAAGGAAGTGTCTTCATGCCAAGTCTCCATTTCCTCTCTTGATCCTGGTGGGAGCAACTCTGGTCCAAGTCAGATACTGAGAAATGGCAACCACTGCCAGCTAACCAAAATCCATGGAGGGATTACAGAACAGGCCTACCAGACACAGCCCAAGAGGTCAGGGTCCCTTTGCAAACAGTCTGTTTGTGGCTGTTACATGTATTTCTCATTAGGAAGTCAAATGGCTGAGTCAAAGGTACAAGTGTCCCCATCGCGATCTGTAGATCTTGATGTTTCAATTTTTAGTATCTGCTCATACCAAATATGAACTAATCTATTTTTATATTTTTGCATACTGAGGCTATAATAAATTAACATTGAATACATTTGTAAAAGAAGTCATCTCAGCCCAAAGAAAACCCTGAATCATGTTTAAAATACCATGAATAGAAACCCACTGGTTAGTTGAAAAATGCATTGTCACAAAGCTGAAACAAGGGGTGTTTTTCTTACCTCATGAAAATGTTAACATTTGGAGACAAACTGTTGTTACAGGACAGTGTCAGTATTTTGTATATCTATAGAGAGGCGTGTTAGTGTGCATCACTGTGGCAGGAAGGTTTGGAAAGGATTTAGATGATTTATCTCCAGCAGTAACAAAATAAGTTAAATTAGAATCACGATAACATCTATTGAAGTCTGAGGATTACTACACGTACAGTAGTTGTTTGAACAGCGGTAGAAAATGGCCGATACTAAACCTATGCCCCTTACATTTCGTCAAGGACAAGTCTTACCAACATAAAGGGCCACCTTAAAGACTTTGGATTGGTTCTGCAATGCTGTTTCTTTAATAACGCTCTAGCTGTCTCCACCTAGTTTTAACAACTAATGGGTGCCTATACATGGTCGCTACTGAGCCAATATCTATTGATTACAACGACTATGTTTTACTAACAAAGAAACAATGATTTCTACTTACTGTTATTATCTCCACATGAATAAAACTTACTGTTGGTAAAATGTTAAAGCCATGTTAATATGTCTGTATAACAGTAAATATTTATGACTAAATATATGCAGTATTCAAAGTTAAAGTCTGTACAGCAGTGAGAATCAATATTTTTTGTCATAGTAATGCATCAATGTCACAGTGTGAAATGTTAGAGGTGTGGCCTGTGCCAGTTAGTGACTAGCTGGTGAACATGGCGGAGCATTTAGCAGCTATAGAAACAGATATTTCCTCGGGAGTCAATAAAGACTAAAAACAGAGAGAAAAGAGATATTAAAAAAAGAGATATTATTCACCAGGATGTCAGAAACACTTCTCCAAATAAATTATAATGTTGCTCATGTCACTGCTAGATAGTAAGCAACTGTTTCCAAAATCAACTTAAATGGAGATGATGTGTCAGAGTAGCCAGAAAATCTGTTATTTCAGGTTTAATTCTTATTTACTGGGAATTGAGGTAGTTGAAGGGTTTATTAAAGAGTTTACCACTCCAACAGTCATGTTAATCTGCATTATCAGGGTGTGTGGGTGTGTTTTGACAGTGGCATCTCCCCAGCAGTACACGCAAACAAACCCACACCTGCCATCAAATTTAAATATTTCTGAATTATCACTGGTGCATAGAGATATGCAACACAACTGCAGAAGACATGTAAAATAACCAGAAATTTGTCAGAAAATTGTACGTGCATTACACTGCATCGCTCACAGTAAGAAGATGATGGAGAAAATATGTTTTCAGGACCTTTGATGATTAAATTTAAACCTATCACCTCAGAGAGATGTCAGATACAAAGAACCTGCTGTCTTATTCAGATGGTAAAATACCAAAGAGCAGCAAACACCAGCCATCTCTCAATCTCTTCCTGTCTGATAGCCAATGACAGCTGAGCTGAGACAGACAGAGCAGAGCAGGAGGCAGATGCTGTCGACTTTTAGAGAGATTACCCTCCTGCACTACACTTCTTCTCTGCCACAAGATATACCAAAACAACCAAAAACTGAGAATGCTTCCTATTCGAATTACAGGTTGATTGCAGTTACGTGTTTCCTCATTGTGTCTTTCTCTACAGACGAGTGTTCTGCTTCTATCCCATCTCAGTGGTGCGCTTCCATTAATGGAGGTTGTGGTTATTTGGTACATTGAGATGGCCATTATTATTAGACTCAAAAGCCTTAAATTACTTCCATGTTAAATGCTGAACGGTTGAGAGGATTTTAAAGACTCTAACAGAGGCCTTAGGACTCACATTCAAACATCCTGATGTCCTCTCATGAAGGGTCATCTCATGAAGAGCTCAGACCAGAGGAGGCCCAGGCCTTTGTCTCATTAAGAGAAGCCTGGGTCGCCCACGGCAACACAAACCAGTACAGGATGCAGACAGACCCGCCTTCTCCTCCCATCTCCTAGGAGACTGTCACATATTACATTCTTTCTGTAAGAGTTACTGGATCAGTTTTGACTTTTAGGAAGGCCAACAATTTCAATTGACTTATTACAATATAAAAGCATCTGCAGTCAAAATCCTGATAACTAAGACGTTTTAAATGCAGCAACAAACTGCTAATAAAGATATATCATATTGTCCTTTTAAATAAAACTAAAAAGTGTAAATATTTATTTCATCTTTTGCATTGTTATGATTTGTCTACCAGCTGCTCAAGCTGATGATTTACTGACTTAATACTTCAAACTAGAGCTGTAACTGATAATTATTAATAATTCACTTTGTCTATAAAATATGAGAAAACAGTTCAAATGCCTCTTATCATTTCCCAGAGTCAAAGGTGATGTCTTTCAATGTCATGTCAGTCCAAAAAAAAAGTTCCGACAAGTTTTACAGTCAGCTATTTGTCTGCAGTATGAACCATACTTGCTCACCGCAACAAAAACAGATGTTTACAGGTCTATAAATCTCTGTGTAATAACATTTAAAATGTGGATTACTCACTTTTGTTTGAAATGCTCACTTTCAGCTAATTTAGGGGCTAGTTTTCAAATTAGTTATTTCATTGGCTTATTTTGCATGTTGTAATAGCTGGAGAGCATGTTCATGCCACAGCTGGGTATCATTTATGTCTGAGAGCAGCTGTAGACAGGTTTGGTATTAAACACAAAGTCTACTATCAGTGTTGCAGCTATTTTACCAATAAAGGCGCTTCAAATATTCTGTAAATCCAAGTGCATCTTTACTCAGGAGGCTTGGATAGGATGCAGAAAGTATGAGATCCCCTACAAAATGCATGTACTGTGTTGTCTGTTAATGTATATGACCTCAGTTGAATCAACCTGTGTCACTATAAAATGGGGGTCTAGATTGGGTTATACAAGATGATATAAGATTAATGTGTTTTATGTAACAATATATATATATATATATATATATATATATATATATATATATTTAGTATACTAAATATAATCATTTGTACTCTCAAGTTGGAGCTCCATCCATATCTATATCCATGCTGACAACAGAATACAAAAGAATGCCCTACTTAGACTCACTCAACAACTTGTCATCTCTATAACTTTTGGGGTTATGGGAATTTGGGAAATTAAAAACGGGGTCAGAGGATGTTGGAAGAACCTTGTATAAGGCCAAATCCCATCAGGTTGTAACTGAACAAGTAAGAAACATGGAGGCAAGTAAAAAACTGCGAACACACACACACGCGCAAGATTCAGCAGAAACACTGGGTCACACTGCATGACACATTAGACAAGTGTGAAAGACTCAGCTATCCACACATGCACACACGCACGCACACACACACATGCACACACCCTACTGTCCAGTGTGAAACACCTTGCTACAATCCTGCTAAGTTGTTAAACAATTGCATGGTTACCTATGGTTTCTGCCAATCTGTTATTTTGTCCGTGATTAGTATAAAACACACAGAAACCTGGTGATGCTCATCCAAGGCCATTCCTTTGACTTTTAAACCAGCAGCAGAAAGGCACAGATGTGACCAAGCTGCCATGCCACACTATCCTGTTCTCCACCCCCTTGAAAAAGCAGGTATATTTCACAACAATGTCCTAGCTTGACATCCTGCCTCGTCAGTGACTCTTGTCAGGTCATCTTCTTCAGTGTTCTTGTAGCTGTCACAACGGATGAGGACAGACTTTTTGTTGAGACAGAGAAATACAGTACCAGCAGCACAATGTATCACAAAAATTTGCCGCATGGAGAACCACAGCTGTAGACACCGGATCTAAAAGTGAGGCCCGAGGAATCACATGATACGTATGTACATACGTATATGCAAGATAATAAAGGCTGCAATTAAAGATCATCTTATTTTTTCTGTAATCATGAATGCTATAAAATATAAGATAATAGTTAATAAATAGCCCATCACACATTCCCATTACCCAATGTCACATCTTGTTTGCGTGCTCCAAAACTCAAATATATTTACTTTAAAAGGGATATAAAACACAGAAAAGCAGCAAATCCTCACATTTCAGGGGCTGAAACCAGAGAATGTTTTACTTGTTTTGCTAGGTAAACAACTCAATCATGTTTGGAAATAATTTGCAATTTCCTGTTTGACTATTTGATTAATTGACTAATCTTTTCAGCACTAATAACGGAGACCTTTTTGAAGCAAGTAATAAATAGTTGGTGCCACGTTTTTAATGTCACCTATTGGTTTTTGTGTCTGGGCAACTTGTTCTCCTTCTTGTTTCTACACCGGCACACTATCGCTGCTCCGTGCAAGCAAACTCTGACTCATTTAACTTGCAGGAATACGTAATGTACTATAGAGTGACTCTCTAAAGCAAATGTTACACTGTTAGCATTCAATTTATCATGAAATATTCCACACCAAGATCCAAGACTATAAAGAAACAGCATCCAGAAATTATAATTCAGGCCAATGAACTATGTCACCCTTGAGAGAACAATGTGTATGATGCAACCCTGCTGTCACTGACACAGGAGGGATAGATCAGATGCTCCCATATGAATCTGTATTCACAGTTTTAAAACAAGGAAAAAAGAAAAATATCACATTAAACCAGTTAAACGAACAAAACGGATGAGATAAATTTATCCTCCGTGAGACCAGTTTGGAACAGTTTCATGCAGCCTATGTGAACCTACAGTACAGTACGTGCCGTGACAAAGAGGATAATGTTTCTGTCTGTTCCTCCTCCCTCCTTCCCTCTCTCCTCTCTCTCTCTCTCTTCTCTAAAATCCTGCAAACGTTCCATAACATATGGATTTGTTGGTTTTAGGAAAATGCAGCAAAATTGGATGACATTACGAGTGTGCAGTTTGTGCTTCAAGTCATACTCCAACCAGTATCTAGCAAACATTCACCCCCTCAGCTTGAACTCTTAAAGGATTTATGTCAGAAGAAAATGACAAAATTTCCATAGAAACCAAATCTCAAATTACTCTCATAATGAGGTTGTAATGAACAATTATTTTCATCATCAGTTATCTTAATGAATTGACTAATAGCTTTCTCCACACAAAGTATAGAGCCTGAATACTCTTCAAAAATCTCCTTTTGCCCAAGTAAAAGTCCAAAACCCACAGATATTCAATTTATACTGATTTATAACCAAAGCAGGAGCAGAAAATCCTCCTTTTAGAGAAGCTGGAACCACAGAAGTTTTGGCAATTTTGGTTAGGAAATCATTTCAATGATTAAGCAATGTCTGTTGATCGACTAATCAGTTAATCAGGTAACTGTTTCAGTTCTATCCTGCAGCACAATTCACATCACCACTGTCCCTCTCAGTCAGCTCAGTATGTGCCAAACAGTCACTTTTTTTGTAAGCTAAATACACAGCTTACAAATTGAGCTATTGCCTTCTTTGAAACAACAAATCTCTGTCCAAAAGTAGCATTTTTGGTCATATTCTGGCAAAAATGTGAGTGACAGTGTTTTCTCTCTGTATAATAAAGATTGAAAACTCTTCATCACATCTTTCCTCACCTTCTTCAGCATCACCACAACTGACAACACCAACATGTCATGTATTACCTCCACCATAATCATCATCATCCTTGATAATATCACTATTCATCTTCATGATCATTACACACACTGCAGATGTACTGGTATCTCTGTCCCCCTTTCCCTCACTGCTGGGTCTCTTTCCCTTGGCCCATCACCATGACGATGGGAGCCGGTTCCATGGATACAGTCACTAGGCAACCAGCAGCATCAGCAGCAGCAGCAGCAGCAGGAACAGCAGCAGTGTGCTGTCAGAGCTGTAGTGGAACAGCAGAGAACCAGAGCCTGCCTTCCTCTGCAAGCTGCATGCAAGTTTGCTCTTAGAGGAGAAAATGTTAATGCATTTATCATGTCTTGGAACTGAATCCTCTTACATTACACTCAACACTGGAAGTACTTAATTTAGACTGACATAAAAGACTTGTCGTGCATTTATAGTTAGACTTAAGTGGGTATGCAGCATGTTGGTATAATGGAAAACAGATGATTAAAGGGTGCGCGTGTATCTGGTTAAAGGCCGATGCAGCTGTCCAAACTCAGTAAATATCAACATAATTACTACTTTCACCATCAGTATTGGCTCAAATGTGGGTACTGCTCCTCTCTCTGTCTCTTTATGCCTTTTTAGCCATGCCAGCAGAAAAGCTTTAAAGAAAGTAATGTCATGTAAAGGCATGCACGATCTGAAGAGGAAGAATCTTACTTTGGTGATCCGCTGGCTTTAGCTCCAACGCCATCAATGCCAACATTTTTGGTTTTTACAAAAAAAAATTCAAGTAATGGATGTATTGCCATGAACTTTAGCTCGGACAGTCATGTCCCCGTCATGGGGAAATGTTATCAATTTGGTGATCCCTTGACTTCTAATACAGCGCCATCACTAGATTGAAAGTATAATTTGTATAGTACTTTAGTTAGAAAGCAAATACCTGCAAAATGAATGGTATTCTCATCTTTATGCACACTAAAAATCACTGGATGAAAATTTTACACAGTTAGGCTCAATACTGGGTTTATGTAACTCATAAAAGCCAACCGAGACAATAGATTATTTTTGTTGGGAGCAACCAACAACCCAGTTTTAACGTTATTTTTTATTTTAAAGTTAGGCTATCAAAACTGAATCTTGCTATCATCTACTCTAATCTTTTTCAAACTTACATGTCACAGTTTGTTACCAATAGTTAATAACTTGTGTATCTTTTAAACGTCAGATGAACATCATTTTGTGGGTGAATTTTTTACATTTTGTCACTTGGCGGACGCTTTCATCCAAAGTGACTTACGAGTGAGGCTAGAGAATCTTGTGTGGGTGCTATATTCACCACAGAAAAACTTGAACCCAGTGATTTTTAGTGTGTACAGACATTCATGGTTCCAAGAGGAAGAATCCTACTGATTTTGGTGCCACCGTGATTTGTAATTTTGAGTAAAATGTCTCAACAACTATAAGAAGGATTGCCATGAAATTTGCCTCAGAGAGTCAGGTCCCCCGCAGGATGAAATATTTAGCACTTTGGTGATCCCCTGACTTCTAATCTTGGGCCATCATCAGGTCAAAGCTAATTTGTCCAACACTTAAGTCTGAAAGCAAATACCTACTAAATTAATGACATTATCATTATCAACATTACACCTGCTTAACATCAACATCTTAGCATTTCTATCATGAGCACGTCAGCATGCTGATATTAGGGTTCCACTATAACAGCATCACAGTGATGAGAGCATAGACAACCAAGGGAACAACCACAGACAAAAATAGGGTGTCATACATAGAATAAAAACTAGGTGTGAAATAAGCCATTAATGAACAACAAGCCACTAATAACCACGCAGCTTCCTAAAGATACAACATAGTATCTGGAATCACTGGCTCACATTTCTACCAGGCAATTTAACCCTTATTCGAACGCTGATGGAAAGCACAGGCTCAGCAATCTAGAGTCCCCAAAAAGTAACCACTGAGTTTTCTATGTCTGTTAACCAACAGAAAGGCACACATTATAAGCACAAAGAAAGAGATGGGACCTTATTTATACCGGGAGGCTAATCACTCCACTATAGAAATACATTTGAGGTACATGTGGCCAAAGAAAGAGATAATACTAAAATCACATAATGGCCTGTTTGCAAACTTATACAAAATAAGGATATTAGCTGGGACTGCAAAGCCCTGCTCAAAAGAAAATGTATTAATAGAAGCCATCTAAGAGGCAACACAGACAGAGAAGCTTTGAAATATGTTGCATTGAAGATTGTAATTAAATATTCCCTTTGATTATAAGGAGCCTTTTTTTGCATGTTGCTTTAGTGCCCTGCAATTCTAAAAAGACTACATACAAGCTATTCAGTGTAGCTTAAGAATAAGACTGCACGACAAATTACAGCACGTAACGAGACAAATTATGATCCAAGGAAAAAAATGCTTTAACCTTGCACAGGTGTGTAACAGCTGCAATAAACCATTCAGCCGGATGGTTAACAAGCCCGCTCGTAACAAGCGTGACAGCCTGATACAGCTAAATAATGGGAAAGATAGGCTAATAAGCTGCAATACCTCAGGCTACATGGTGGATTTAACAGGTGTGTGTATGTGTGTGTGTGCGTGTGTGTGAGATAATGTGTTATATGAAAGCATAAAGCCATCATGGCAGAAAAGCTGGGGGTTACATGCCAAGACAGGAGGGTATATGACACTGCATCATATATCACACCTCCACCAAACACACACACGCACACACACACACACACAGACACACACACACACACACACATACCCCCCCCCCCCCCCCTTCCTGCAGTCATGGCTGTTTCATTAGCTCATCACAGAGCTCTTGAGGCCCATGAATGATGGTCTATGAAGTGAACTGAACATTTTGATTGATATAAATATTAGGGGGAAATGCATTATTCTATACAGTAAGCATACAACATATTGTTCCTTAGTATCAAATAATGTCATTCAATGTGCATGATGTCAGCCTAAAATAAAAATGTTATGGTCATAACAAGACATAGGGAAATCATGTATGGCCAGTGTCAAACCTATAACATTTAGAGGCATATGGTGCATGGATGACAGCATATTTACAAGACATTTAAATATAAGTTGTATATTAAAAATGGTATTTTGTGCAATAAGGTCCCACAGAGTCCATAAAGGTAGCCTATAACTCGATATTAATGTGATTTTTTAATTAAGGGATACCCCTCATCAACACTGACAAATACTGCAGCAGGTATGTGTCTGACCGTGTTGCCTTACGTTGTAAAGTAGAGTAGTTATCCATCTGTCAGGCTGCTGGTGGCAGATCCGGTTTGAAAAACAAAAATCACTCTGGTGGCCCCTGTGGACACCGCAGCACCGGACAGGATCAGTCTACCGGGACGAACCGAGCCGGTGTGAAACCAGGACAGGTACCTTCACCCACGCTACCAGCCGCATCTTTAATACCCCCGGGGCCAGAAAACGGAGGAGGCGAGCACATCAGTCCGGGTGGGGTGATTCATTTCAGGACCATTTAAATCCAAGTCGGTTAAACACACAAACACACGCGCGCGCACACACACACAAACACGCACACACACACACACTGCTTTCAGTCCCGGGCAAGTATCGTTACAAGATGCCTCGCTCCGCCTCAATGTAAAAAGCACATAAGATGCGGACACACCGGGGATGCAAAAGGTCAGTGCGAGGATGGGAAAATGCACAAACGGATCCGTGACCGAATCGTAGTGAGAAGAGCTGCCCTTCTGCTTCCTCCTCTTCTCCGTTACCGTAAACCCCGCTCCATTCAGCAGGAGCGTCTCCTCCCATCTATCCCCCGTAGAGAGAGCGAGAGAGAGAGGAGAGGAAGGAGAGGGAGGAGAGGAAGGAGGGGAGGAGGGAGAGAGATGGATGAAGATGGAACGAGGACGCCAGAGTAGGTGCGTCTACGCGTGCGTGAGTGTGTGCCTAATTGTGCTTTGTGCATGGACAGGTTGTACGTGTGTGTGTGTGTGTGTGTGTGTGTGTGTGTGTGTGTGTGTGTGTGTGTGTGTGTGTGTGTGTGTGTGTGTGTGTGTGTGTGTGTAAGAGAGAAAAAAGATAAAGGCAGAATAGAAGTCGTCCTTTTATCTCAGTGTGCCACCACTCACACACACACTTGAGCAGTTGTCCCTGAGACTGTTGCCATGCTGCCTCTTTATCTTCTCCTGTGTGGCAACTGTTAACATTTCTTTTAAAAATTACAAGGTTTCTTTTTGTATTCTAAATATAGTATACGCATATGTAAAAAGCACTGCACAATATGTTTATGTCAAATCATGGCTGACCTCCTGTTGAAGGGGCACTCCAGTGTGTTACACAGTTGGGGAGCTCGCCAGATGGTCAAAATCAAGTCCAAGATATTCTTCATTTGATATCATTCATATTTGCATTACTTATGATGTAAAACAGTCATTAGTTATTATTAATATATTTCTCTGTTATGCTCATTTTGTCAATCTTAAATAGGATCAATGTTACACATTTTTGTAACAAAAATGTAAGTCTTTGTAAATATTTAGCCTAGTTGCTTTAGTATATTAATTTGAAATATTGTAGGCTATATATTTTTATTTTTAACCATTCAAACCAATGACAGAATGATTGATATAAAACGTAATTCTCTGTGAGTGGACTATCACACTGATAAATCAAGAAGAATGAACAATGTGCCCCATTTTAGGCCCAATTTTATGCATTCTTGAGCCAAAATTAAAAAAGCTCAAATATTTGCTACTATTCTGGAAAACACAGTGAGTAACATTTGATTTGATTTGTTGTCATATTTCATTCATGTATTACATTTTTGGTATTATTAGTATGCAATCGTTCATGTTGTATTGTCCTTGATTTATAATTTAACTGTTATGAAGGTGTAAACATGTGTCTGTTTGCATTAAAAAAGAGGCTGAGATATCCTGAAAGTTCATAGTAGTCTACTGTAGCCTATAGGTCCAGTTCAAGCGGGTAGCTCCTGGTCTGAAAAGTGAAGCTAATGTGAAAGTGGATCAAAACCTGCATTGTTTCTAAAGGCCAGCAGGGGGAGACACCAGTGGCTGAAAAAAAGAAGTTCAATTGTATGTGAGTCTATGAGAAAATGACCCAACTTCTCACTTGATTTGTTACCTCAGTTAACAGTCTTATAATGGGTTTATGGTATCAGTCCCTAGTTTCAAGTCTTCGCCAATGACGTATGATAATTTTGTAATTAATGGCCTCATTTAGAGTAAACAATAAAGCAGGGTATGCTTTAGGGCTTTTTTGATTGACAAGTGGCTGCCATAGCAACAACATTAATTACGTAACATAACCATGGTATAAGCACAGAATCACAGAGTATAGGCATAGCTTTTATTTTACAGTGTGTTTACAGTTCATTTAATTTCAGAAAAAGTCTTGTTCAGTGTTTGGTTGTACTAAAAGAAGCTAGCGAAAGTTAGCATTAACATCATCACAGATAACCATATACTGTGAATGCACTGTGCTAAAGAGGCTAGCAGGTAGCATTAAAGTCAGCTCCACCTTGTTATCCATATATGGTCACATATGGCTCCAAAAATCAAAGATGGTGATGGTCAAATGACTAAACTTGAGCCTTCAAGATCCACAAAGCAATGGCTTATGTCCAGGCAATTACTTCACATATTTTTTTGGAAACTATGGTCCAGTTTCAAACACACCTCCGATAATGTAACTCCACACCATATACTATGCCATGTTCATGTCATTTCGATCTAACTATTGTTACCAGTATCTGAACATGCAAAGTGTTCATGTCAATATCTATGTCATAATTGTAACTTGGAAACTTAATTTTTTGGTTTTAAGTATCTTAAAACCAAGAAACCAGATCCCACATCAGCCATAATATGTCTTTCAGGTAACTAACCTACATTTAAAGATGCCTTGAGTTTGTTGAGTGGAGTTTTCTTGTAAGTTATGTTTACATGTAGTGCTTCTTATCAAAGTGAATTGTCTGTACAATATACTTAAGGTCTAATACATGCTTTGAGACAATTTCACTACCTGTTATTTAAAATAAATTATATTTAAATCCCACATAAGAAAATATGGGTGTTTGTTGCGTCATTGCTACATTTCTTGGCACATTACTGCCATTAACGGTCTATCAGTGCAATGGTGTGACACCAATGACATGATGTTTATTGTATGCATGTGAACTTGCAAAACGGACACCCAAACACAGTGTGACTAACAGGCAACACACGCCACAGGGTACTATTAATAAAAAATACTGTTGTATTGTTGATGCAAAGTGCTTTTTAACCCTTACACATCCAGCTCTATTAATAACCATCTTGAGTTGTCAGATGTTGTAATGACTCTTTTCCATGATGTGAAAGCGGCACAATAAACTCATTGCCTAGTAGGCACCCATGTTTTTCAAAATCAAGCTTCCCATTTGTAGCACAGGCTCTCCATTCTTTATTTGTAGTCTCCAAGCCCAAGCCAAGATAATCCTGACCACAGCATCAGGGGTTATCTCCTCAGACTTGACAAAGCTTTTCCAGATACACTAAACACATTATACAACTGTTTTCAACAGGGGGAAAAACTGATCCTTGTGTAAAATCTGTGGAGAGCCTCTTACAGTGTTTTGGAAATAATATTCCAAAAAGAGATGAGAGATTTTTAGACAATCCAGCTAGCATTTTCATTGCATAAAACCGACATGTCTTCCAATCTAACCACCAGTAGCAACAGTAACATGTTCACATGATCAGATGTGAAATATTCAGTTTGCAACTACATCATCAACTGTCTCCACTGCCAAAGCCGTAAAGTATTTGTCCTTATGTCTGGGATAAATGTCCCTCCCCCTTTTGACCAACACTTTAGTATCCAAAATTAAATGAAAGGTAAAGGTGCCATCTGTCAAGAATGATGATCACTGTGTCACTGAAGCTTTAGCCTGCTCCAGCTCATTATTTCAGCTCAAAGGAAGTGACCCTTCTACAAAGACTTATTGCACTCATCTGTTGAAATGAAATGTCTGTTGAAACTATTGCTCATAAATCGAAATCAAATCTTGTTTTTTTTGGGGGGGGGGGTTTTGGAGGGAGAAAGACATTAATTAGCCACAACAATTGTAATTGTGTAAATATATGAAATATTTAGAGTATGATGACATATAGTTGTGACAGCTGGGTTGAACCTGTTGGTTTTGTTACTCAGAGCTCAACTACTTTACCAGTTGGGAAAACAATGTTCACTTAACAGACAGGACACAGTTATTTGGCATCTAACCATCAACACTTTTACAGTGTGTAATTATTATTAGACTAAACTTTGTTTATCTACACTGTCTTTGGCTACAGTTTTGGGTCAATGATGGCCTCAAAATAAAAGAAATGAAGCACTTGAGCACAGCACCTAAGCCTCATTACATCTAGTAGAGCTTCTCACTGGCAAACAGATCAGACTGTGTTTGTTCATGGCCGCCTCCAAATGCAATATGCAACCGTGTGAGTGTAGTGCAGAGCATTTAGAAAAAAAAAAACTGGTCATCAGAAAACCTACTCAATTAAAGTGTTTGACTACACCAACCTGGCCACACCCAACCTTGACCGAGCTGAATTCATCTCACTGATCTTACTTCTCCATGGATGGACTTGCCACTCTAAGCTCATTCCTGCTTGTTGTGCTCCAGTCTCATTGCTGTCACCAATGAACATCCCTTCTGCTTCGAGTGCCTCGAACAGGACCACAAACAGAGCGGCATGATGCAGCTACCACCATGTGTACACTGTATGAAAGCACTCACTCAGCTGGTGCCTCTGCCTCTCTTCCCTCTGTCAGGGAAGCAGACGGCGGGTGGCCTGATTCAGCTGCAGGCTGGGCTAGCCAGAAAAAGCTCAGCACTATGCTATGTTAGGTGCAATGTTATGAGAACGAAACACATCCCACCTGACATTGTGGCACACAGAAACAGATCTGTCTCTAACTGCGCTCACTGGTACTGTTATCTATCCGACCAGCCAGCACAGCTCATACCCCCAGGAAACAGTGAGGTGATGAGAGGTATAATATCCTCATTGAGGAATAATGCCTCATGCCCACACACTGACTGGGGAGAGGACACTTCATGTCTACTTAGTGTCAGCACTGTCTCCTGATTTTTTTGCTGCCTTCCTACTAAGGACCGGCACATACCTCACCTATCGGTTTTACAATAGCGCAGCCAACAGTATTACTTCCACCTTAGAGAGTAATCCCTCAGGCCTGTACACAGACCAAGTAGAGGAGACATCAAGTCTGCTCCACTTCTCGGTTAATTCTGTGGAAAATATGAAAGGACACAGACGCAAAGACACAACATCTAATGCTTTGTTAAGGGAAGCCGACGGTGATGTGTTTATGGACCACTCTGTTAACTTGGCCCTTTTGAAACCTTTTTGTGTACTTACTGGTACCCAAGAAGATGGGAGGTGCTCATGTTCATATCAAGGTGGTCAAAGTTACTGTGTTTCATCTTTCAGGGGATAGCCTACAATTGCAACAGGCTACTGTTTGGCTACTCCCTGACTCCCTGCACATTCAGCAAGTGCGTGGATATGGCGCTGCAGCCACTCCGAAACCAGGGCATTAGGGTCATCTTTTACTTAGACAACCTCATTGCCATGTCTAAATCCAGAGAATGTGACATTTTCCATACAGCCAATTTGGTGCTGCACCTCACCTGGTTAGGCTTTGCCATAGAATGGAAGAAGAACACCCTCCAGCCTTGCTAACAGGTGGAGCATCTGTGAGTCATGATCGACTTGGTCAGTCTGTGGGCTGTTCTGTCAAAATCGAGATGGATGGCGCTGTAGCAGGTAGTCCTCAGATTGTGACTGGACAGAGCATTGACAACTGTAACTGTCATGCAGGTTTCGGGGGTCATGGCGGTGGTTTGCCAGCCTATTCTTGATCCCAAGAAGTATAAGCACCACCATTATTATGTGTAGTCGAGACTCTCCATATCATTTGTCAATGGGGACACCACTGGGTTGAGTGACCTCCTACATGTGTCCAGTTCACAGCCCTGTTGAAGATGGTGGATAACCTGTTGTTGTGGGCCTCAAAAAAACTCCTGTCTATGAATGCCTTTGACATTCTGGGTCCAAAAAACAGGGATGCTGATTTCATATCAAGAGGCAGCCCTCTGGCAGACGAGTGAGTGCTGCACACCAAGGTGGTGAAGCAGATTTGTAACCAGTTTGGAAGAATGACATAGACCTGTACGCCAGTCCAAACATCACCCACTGCTGACTCTGTTTCTCCCTGATTCTGGAAGATGATCCATCCCTGGAGGTTGATGCGTTTGCATACACCATGGCCAAGGAGGCTGCATTACGCCTTTCCTCCTTTTCGTCTCATTCCTTTTGTCTCCGCTTCCAGTGGCGACTACTGTTGGTACTTGAGGCCATAGACACTTAGCAATTTCGATGAACCTCTCTGCACTCCTTTTCTTAAGGTGCTTCATGGTGACCACAGTGGTGCCACTCTCAAACCGAAGTTCCTTTTGTTCATATAGATCAAGAACTATTCAGCTAGAGGCATTCTGTGTTCCACCCCATTGGGAGGTCAAGTAGGCAAAATTGCACCTATTGTGTCCGTTGCTTGCATGGTTACACCCAGTTCATGTTAACTGGGCGGGGTTGGGCAGTGTGATGACATGTCATGGCAGGGCAAACATTCATGGGGCTCCATCCATAGTCCAGTGGATAGTGGAGCCTATGTGAGATGGAACAAAGGTTACAATATTGTAACCTTAGTTCAATGATCACAGGTGGAGTCCTGTACCTATAGACCCATGCTGTCCACTGAAGTGCTCTCGAGATAAGAGCAGCAGTAAGACACTTTATTTTACATTATGTGAGACAAATGTAATCAGTAGTCCTGTCCTGACTGGCCAGCTACATACATTCAAATTTTAGTGGGAAATTGCATGCATATGATTAGAGGAGAGCATAACCTATAGAGTCCAGTAGAGGGCTTTGTCTCTGCTTATAGAACTAGGGTTACAATATTGTAACCTTCGATATAGCGCATAACTCCCATTGAGATAGTCTTAATAAGTAAACAAAGTATGACTCCTATCATGGCTTTGAATGACCTGTGATACTTGATATCCAAACATATCAGACAACATACAGCTTTACTTCCCTCTAATGTTCTCAACTCTTCTCTAAAAAATGACATAGTATCCTTTTGCCATCTGTGCCAGTTGGCAGTGCTGAGACGAAGCTCTAGATAAACCCAGATGGCAGCGCTGGGATTTTCCAAGATTGACTGAGTTTAACAACAGTCTGTGAGAAAACAGGAAGCTGGCCAACCCGTTTCTCTGTCAGTCATCAAGTCATCTATTTCTCTGTCTGTCTCTCTGTTTTCTCTCCTTCCTGGGTCACCTTGAGCCTGTCAGGTCCAAACCCATAGATCACGATCATCAACTTCAACATCCTGTCTCTCAGTTTAGGAAGCCTGCTTAAATTGAATTCGAAAAAGTTCAAGCAAAAGTCTTGTTAAAAAGTTGTGATTGTGTTTGTTGCCTGGCAACAACAGTGGACAAATTTAGAGGGCCTTGGGCTTTTAAGTGTACAGAAGAGGTTCTTTTTCAAGAAGTTATCCTAAACTAAAGTCATCTGCTTTTTAAAACATGGATGACAGCACAAATAATAAGATTATGGCATACATTAAAAAGATGGTAAATAGCATAGTGCTGCAACTAACGATTATTTTCTCGATTAACTGATTAGTTGTTTGAACTATAAAATGTCAAAAAATGGTAAAACTGATCCTGTTTCCCAGAGCCCAAGTTGACATCCTCAAATATCTTGTTTTGTCCACAATCCTAAGATATTTAGTTTACTGTCATAGAAAGCTAAAGAAAATGCTCACTTTTGAAAAGGTGAGAAATGCGAATCAGAGAATTTGGACATTTTATTTCTTCAAAACGATTAATCAATTATCGAAAATATTTTGGGATTAATTTGGCAACAAATCAATTCATCTTTGCAAAAAGTAGTATCTTGTACATGGTTTGTGTGCAATTTTAATGTCTTGGAGAAAATCTTTTTTTTATTCTAGGAATATATATTTATATTGTATCTTCTGTTTCTGTTTATTTTCTAAAAGACAGAAATGATGACTGGTCATATATTGTGTAAAAGGTTGAGCTAACGCTAAAAACAGATTATTCCTGATGGTTTTCTTACTGTTTTTCTCAGCTGCTTGTTCTACCCCTTGCCCTCCTTTTGATTACAGTGGTGTATTATATTACCACCATTTTATAAAAGCAGTGAGCCACAAGATGCCAAGCTTCATAGTGATTTAAAATCAATATGGAGAAGGCTTTACCGAGTGTCTCTATGTCGGCTGATGATTGATTGCTGCTTGTGGTTATTTTGCTCGACAGAGAAAGAGATCGCAAGTGCTATGACTTTATAGAAATATTATGTTTTTTTGTGTAACTTTTGAGTTATTAATCTGCATTCATCTTCAAATACAGAACATATAAAATGCTTTGAAGACTCAAAAACTTTCAGAATCTTGTTTTTGATAAGAGGATATTAAAAAAAATCCTAAAGTTTATTCAATTTAGCACTAAATAATTAAACTAATCTGTTTCATCAGGACCATGTGGGTGTGATTAGATCAAGTTTGATTGACAGTTGGCCGGCCAGCATAAGCAAACAACCCACATCTGTTGTCAGATTTGATTAATACAATTTGTATTAGAGTATGTGTTATCACCTTTTTGTCTCTTTTCCCTTTAAACCAATGAAAAGAAACAAAACCACAAATACAGAAATCTTTCCCAAAACTATTCTAACTTTGGTAAAGAAGTAGGCCTATGTGTACATGTAATAACATTTCATTCATAGTAAGAAACAGATTGATAAAATATGATTTCAGGGTCTTTAGTATTGTCGAAAATGAATAAATAGATTATCAAATGACAGTTCAGTCTGGTTATCAGCCTAACTCCCTGAATGAGAAATTCAATCCAATACAAGGAGATGTACAAGCATTTCATTGTTCTGTCATTCTCCAGGAGCGAAATCCATGCAAATACATCCAAACTCCTTCAGGTGTAGCTGATATTTTAATCATGCATATTTTTAGGGGTTTAATTATTGGTGCTTAAGCTGAAAATACTGCAAGATGCATTGTTCTGCAGTAAGTGAGACGATAAGTTATTAAATTTAAACACAATACATGAGAAACAGCGCACTTGACACTCTGTGTAACACTTTGGTGGGCCAAACTCATTTTATGAGAGCCAGGTTTTGCCCACAGGTCCTATTTTCGGCAGTTTGGATTCAGCTGATTTTGCCCACAGGTCCTATTTTGGGCAGCTCTGGTTTAGAGAGCCAAGCATGGATCTGCTATAAAACATAGGTCACAATGCTGTACATTTAAAGAGCTTGCCTATTTTTGGCACCAAATTGCAGCTCCTTCTCAACACCTCATGCTTATTCTGTCAGTGTTGGTTGCAAATATAACAATGATGCTCACAAAATCATGATGGCAGGATTCCCAGCTTTGCACATACAGTAGAATTGACAACACTGGCCAAAGAGCTGCTAACTGCAGTTTCCAAACCCGGAGCTATACTTGCTGGACATGTATTAGTTTAGGCAGCTCTGGGTCAAGCACATGACTCCAATCTGTGTTTTTTATCTTTGTGAGAACAAATTTGAGTTTCGGACCTTGAGAGAGAAGCCATTTGTTGGAAAACAAATGAGAATATTTTAAGGGCCTGTTTGAGGGTTTAGACTTCGTTTGGATTTGAAATATTGTGATGGTTAAGATAAGGCTAGAGGCAATCACAGCCCTGAAAAGCACAGAGATACAAACACTTGTATGTCAAGTGAGGATGATTGTTGAGAGAATCGTGTCATTACAGTGTAATCACAAGCAGCTTGAAAGAGGAGTATCTTCAACACACACACATACAAACACAAAATTGCAACCCAGAGAGACAATATGAGTATGAGATTGTAACCTGCAGGTAGCAGGGTGTCATGCAGGGAAACAACGGCGTATAGAGCCATTGAAAGATTGGATCAATAAGTCACTGAAGCCTCAAGAGTTGCTTCCTGTTAATGATGGCATGCAGGACTTTTGCAGACAGTTGACACATACCTACTCTGTTGCTACTGTTGTGGCTGTAAAACAGTAGATATAATGTTTTTCAGTTACATGCAACCCCTGCCAAATTATTTGATTCGCTATCAGAATTTGATCTTCAGTAGGATAACATTTCAAAAGTGTAGACGTTTTTAGCAGAGAGCTAACTGAAAGTTAGAGGCTCAGCCAGCCGAAGTCTGCAGTACGCATTCATCTGACCCGCATGCGAATGCTGCCACGACCCCAAATTTAAAAACTGTGTATACTGTTAAATACAGAGAGATTAAGCTGGTGTTCATAGGTGTTATCAGCATTGTGTGAGAACTGATTTGGCAAGAGCTTGAATGTAAGGGGTATTCATTTATTTGTAAAAGTTCCACGTCACATTACGAATTTTGGATTTTCAGAGAAGTAGGAGCTGTAATCAAGGACACCTCGGTCAAGTTCAAGTCATTTTCAAGTCAAGGTCCAAACTGAGCAACTCAAAGCCCCTACTGCCAAAATTAATAAATAGATAAATAAAACACAAATCTGCTTCTTCCTGGGGTCTATTACACATACAGTAATACAAACTTATACACACACACGATAACCACATTAACACAACAAACAAACCAGCTCATCTAATTGAAATAACAATCAAAAACATACAGAAGAAAAATAAAATTGCCATCCTATCAACAGGACATTAAGCCAAACACACCTTTTCACTTTGGGTAACATAAACCTTCTTTCTGTTGCATATCATGTTTAATAATTGTATTGTACATCTTTCACAAGGGGAGACAAACAACGCTGCACAACTCACTGTACTAGTTCCATAGTATATAGTATACAGTACAATATACAACAACACAGCAGGTAGTGTTGAGTAAATGGGTACACCACATGAAACTCATGTAAAACTGTATACGTACAGTTCACATTAATGCATATATAAACTCCAAGATGGCACATATAGGTGAACAATTCATTGAGGTTTCTATAATTCATAGGGCCATGAATAAGTTATATAAGATCATTATGTGATTCATAGAGACACTAAATCAACTATAATCACTGAAATGAGAGGCAGTGCCACACACACACACACACATACACACACACACACACACACATACACACACACACACACACACACACACACACACACACACACACACACACACACACACACACTGCACACACAGCACCCAGGCTTTCCCCTGTCTAGAAGTCTGAGTGCTTTTCCTGAGCACCCAAAGAAAAAAGAGGAATATGTCTTTTCCCTTCCATTAGGCACCTGAGAGGGTAAGGATATAAACTAAAATATAAATGAGTGCCAGTTACTTTCCCTTATATTTGGATAATTCAAGTCATTCTGTCTCCAGCTCACTTCCCTGTAACACTTCAAAGCCATTGATTTTACCATCAATCGCAAGTGACAACACCAATAATGATAACGATGTTGGATGTCTACATTAAACATGGTCAAAGTTCCGAAACATAAGGTTAACATTTGTAAAAATGTTCCCTGAAAGTCTGTTGTGAACACTACATTTAGTTACCTCTACTTCCTCCTCATGATTACATCTGATTGTTCACACATTCTTTTTTAGCAGCAGTACATGCATCAGGATCAGTTGCACCGATACTTGCACTAATACTTTGAAAGCCAACATATTAGCTTCATTCAAACATTCAAGTTTCCTTGCAGTAATCATTTTGCTGATAGCTCCTAAATGCATCAGCAAAGTTGGCAGGACTTTTTTGCTGCAGGCTTAGTAAAAGTTTATTTTATTTTTTGTCCCATATGCTATCATATTTCACCTAATATGTATGTTTTAAGTGACAGTGGGATTTAACAAGTCTGATGCCATGACGATCTAAGAATACAACAATAATTGATAAGAGTAGAAGAGAGACGACGAGAGCGGAGCAGAACAGTAGGCAGCCTTGTCCCACTGTCTTCTTCCTGCCAATATGAAATACCCACGGTTGCTATGGAAACACAGTTTCATGAATCACTATGTTTTATTTATTTCTTGGGCCAAAAGCTGCAGTTTATAAAGCTGTCTTGTGCACAGTGCCCATTACTGTCTGCATTGTAAGCCTTAAGATCTGCTAGGTATTAGGTGTGGGAAGAGACCAAGTTTTAGTCGGCTCCCACTGAGATGACTAATTGGCTGGCTAGCTGGTTCGCTGGCTGGCCAACAGGCTGAACAACTGATGGAGGGGACAGAGGAAGGGAGGACGGGAAATACTGTACATGGGATGGGATTACATTGTAGGTAGAACCTGTAATTTGGACAACATTGCAATCTGCAGCAGTGCATGACGGAGATATAGGAGTGTGGACTAGGTAGGATGCAAAAGCAGGTCGAGCTTATGTAGGACTTAAATGGATCTTTGTAAAGATGCAACATCACACGACAGTTGATGTTTCAAGAGAGACACAAATCATGCAGAGAGAAGAGTTCATGAAGCCAATATACTTCTTTGTGGCCATCAGTGGTATTAAACTGCTACCTGCTGAGTAGCAAGAAGCCTCTGATGTTACTTTATAAAAAAAACTGCACAGAGCAGTATATTCACTTCTTTGTTATTTACTCTCTGAAAAGCCACATCTCTTTTATGTCCTCTCTCTCTGTATCTGAGAGTACATTCAGCCTCCATACTGCATTATGCCTTATATGGCATTTTGTGAATGGGTGTTGCTAGGTAACTGGAGTGCAGTAAAGCGTGGCGCCTTGGTTCTTGTATTTAGGATGATTAAGGGAACCGTTTCAAGCACCGGAGCTGCTGAGCTAACTGGAGGAATTATGTACACAGAGAAGCTGTGTCATTTTCAAAAAGAAGTCACTGATTTTATTTTGGCATTGCACAAACATACTGTTTTTATTTCTCAGTAGAAATACATCTCAACATGTGTTTTTATATGGAAAAACAATATTTGTACCATAGCAGAGTGAATGGTGGAGACTAAGGATTGTGATGTCAGTTTGTCTTTCCAAGACTTTGGTTTAGAGCCAAATATCTCAACCGTTGCTGGCCAGATAAGCTGCAGCCCAGCTTTGTAGCTTCCTTTATGAAGTTGTCAATCTCCACTGAGACAATAATTATACTGTATATTTGAATTGTCCTTTCCCGGCTTATCACAAAGGAGTTGCAGAAATCAAACTGACAGATAATATTTTTGGTGTCCAGTTGGACAAAGGGGATGGTGGACTGTGAAGACGATTGAGACTGTACCAAGAAATCATGGATAAAGCTGAGTACAGTCAGGACAATCATATTGATAAACCATTCTGCATTTTGAAACTTTTTGTTCAGCTCAAACGGCAGCAGTGGGTCTCCATGATCCACTCGCTCCTTCAAAACTACACTTTGCCTCTTGTCACTTTGATCATGAAGGTAACAGTACTCTGTAGAGTATATGGACTACAATATAGTACAGAACTGAATATTTATAGTATATAATTTAGAGATTATTACAGATCCAAGACAAAAGTGACAGAAGGGAGGGAATGTGAGAAAAAGGCACAAATACAAATCTGTCTGCTACGTCAGCACCATGGACAGCACCATAGATTTATCAATACATAAAAACAGATAGGCTACTGATATTTTCAGAGCTAGATTCTACCTATACAAACCTTAGTCAGATAAAGGATCAAAGGGTCAGGCAGACTAGACAAACATAGTAAACTAAATAACCTCTCTCTCCCATGGAGAGGAGAGGTGGCAGGTTAACAAGGGGGAAGCATTTTGCTAAAATTCCAGCTGGGAAAAATGACCAATAATTACATTTATGCCCTTTAGCCACTGTAGTAATTATGACCACGGTAGGTCACGCAGTTCAGAAGTCGTCAATGTAAGATGACTTGATAAGATAATTTTGATTTATTAGGAGGAGGCAGGTTGGGCGGGTGGCTAAACAGTTAGATGACAAAAAGTGGACTTTGCTGCAGGAGACCATGGTTCGCTTCCTATTGTTGGAGTCTTGACCTCTTCTATATTTTTTCATTGACCAGCTCTTTCTACTTCATTTAGAACAAGGTTCTTTTTTGTGTTAACTTCAAATTCTACTGAGTAAATCTAGGAAGTAATCTGGTTAATTTAATCCATATTTACAGAACTCCATAAGTGCTTAATTGTTACTACTTCAATTATTGTCTTGGTTGCAGCATTCAGACTGTTGTGACATTTATTAATTCTACTGAGTAAATAACGAAAATCGTAGATTGTCAAAGACACATTTACTGTTTAGTGTTCTAGAAACCTGATCCATGTCACACCTGGTTAGCTGTGTGATACAGCCATCTCTGCACTGCATTAGTCATGCTCCTGATGGATTATGGGTAATGACTGACATGGTCTAAGGTCGGGAATTTGTGCTGTCATCCTTTCTTTTCTATCCTCTAGTTTCTCTCCTTCTGCTTTGATAAAGTACAGTTTTCTCAGTTTCTCTGCCTCCTTGACCTGATTTCTGTCTGATTTTCTGTAGCCTTTTTCTTCTTCTACAGCACAAAAGTAAACAACAATAGACAGAGCAGAAAGCTGGATACACAGTGTAGGCTTGCAATTTGAAGAACATTTGTTCTCAGTCTCTGTGTATTAATGATGTTATTTTGAGAGAAGAGAAGAGAGCTAATTGATTTTCGCTGTCGTCTTCTCTAAATGTCTTCATCCTTCCAGGACACTCCACCTCAATTTTCAAGCTCGTCGTCTCCTGCCACCAATCTCCCCATTCACTATTCATATATCTGCTGTATGTTTAATGTGTACGTTGAATATCACATTAGCGCTCTAGATTGATAAGTAGAAAAATCTCTGGATTTTTTTCTCTCCTTGCATTTTATCTCACACATTCTGCCTCTCACTTCCATGCCTCCTCTACCCTCTCACTTGCGTCAGCACTTCTGCCTGCTGATGAATATATGAATGAGATTAAAACAGACACACACACACTTTCTCTCTCACACACACTATCTCTCTCTCTTTTCTTCTCCTCCAGCACATAGCCTGTAAACTACACAAGGACAAAACATTTTCACATTCCTAGTTTAGAGGCAACAATGTGAAAGTCCACTGACTTTTTCCAGTCTCTAAAAAGCTTAACTTCTGTTGAGTTAAATGGAGAACATTTTCTGTGCATTCAAGAAATTCTAGGATAAAAAGCAGAATGAAATCTAATAATGAGACAGTCTTCCAGTCAGGAGACTCTCTGTGTGACATCAACTTTTGATTCAGCAACATCCACAACAAGAAGTAAATAATTCAGCTAACAAGCAGTTTCTACCTCAAGCAAGAATCCATCCTGTCCTGTTTACAATGGAGGAGGAGGCAGCATGTAGCACACAAACACAAACATGCACACACATACACACAGGGGAAAGTGTGGTTGTGTGTATCATAAAACATGTTTCTCAGACCCAGAAGGTATAATTGGCCCTTAACTCCAGGACACAGAGGGATAGCTGAAGGATTAGAGATAAAGCTGGAGGGATAGATAGAAGGAACAGATGAAAGCTCCAGGAGAAGCTCTAGGAAACCAATCTATGTGAAGAAATGTTAAAAAAAAACAAAAAAACAACCCAGATGTACAGTACAAGAAAAGGCAGATGCTGTGAGGCAGAGATGGATGAAGTGCAGCTTTCAACCTTAAAGTTTTCCCTCCTTTCTTTGTCTATTTCTCTATTCTTCTCTTTCTCAATCTTTCTCTCTCTTCACTGGCTCTTTGTTGCTATGGTGACTGTTACTGCCATCGCTGAGGAAGAAAGGATACCTGAGGAAAGAAGACAGCAGTGAAGCAAATGGATAAATGAAGATGGATAGAACAAGAGATGGGTGGAAACACTCGTGGATATATGTGCACAATATATCCACTCTTTCCAAGGAGTTGAGCGATTTTGACGTATTTAACTCTTGTGTTTTGTTGACATTGGCTTGACTTCATCAATATTTATGGCCCCACAGATCCCACTGTGCTGTATGTGTAAATATTATGCAAATAACTCCAAATATTTAATCATCAAAACATGTATTTCTTTTTTTCTTTCCAGTGCAATAAACCTCAATATGTAAAAAAGGTTTTAACTGGTAAGCTTTCTCTTTGCTACAAAGTGGACTTGTATATTTGACAAAGGTCATAAAACTCAGAAATGACCATAAAGCATTGTTATTACACCAAATATTTCATATATTATATGTTATGAGTGACAATTCTATGTACCTTTTATTAGAACTAATGTTTTCAAACTTTGCTCTGGTCGATATCAGTTGATGAGTTGTTAAACTTGGCTTGCTTTTCCCTTGGTTCAGTTTCTTTTCACACAGGAAAAATGGAACCAACCACATCCTCTAAAGGGTGTTTGTGTGCTTGTTTTGGACTGTAATCAAGTATGATTGCTGTGTTCAGGTCTGCACAAATGAATTACACCAAATGGGAAAACTAACCAGAGTCTGATGCACTTGGACTTTGAAAGGTAGAGTGCTGCTGTGTAAAAAGGCCTGTCAACACCAATCACAGAACTAGTGTGTCATTTCCTGTAATGTCAGAAACATGTTGAATCAAAATCATACTTAGAATCAATTCTCATGAAATTAGGCCAATATCACACTGATAAAACAATGCTATGTATGTTATTTGAGCTGCTAAAGAGGGATTGGACCCCAAAAAGAAAAATTAACTTAAGAACGTCTAGTCTCATCTAGTCCTGCAATGTTTTTGGATTATGTAGTGAGACATGCAGAAATGGAATATGTCTCTGAAGATTCTCACTCACCCACATTATGGTATATCCCAAAAAAGTTAAGAGCAGCTGGACTTACATTATTATAGGGATAGAAGTTGGTGATGCTGGACATCTTATTTGGTAGGTCAAAATAAGGAATTACCTTGGATGTTGCCATGGCTTATATTAACTTGTTTTTATATTGTTTGGAACCATTACTGTTAATGTCTCTCTACAAACTTGACTGTGACAATCTGTGACATAAATTTGGGTTTGTCCTTGTATCAGTGAAGTCAGGCATAAAACCTACTGAGTCCAAGTTTGTCAATTTTCATATTTTAATTCAGTTAAAAGACACTGCTCTTCATAAAACACGTTAAACCTCCTTTGGACCAACTCCAAAATGTATGTGGGCCAAGAGGAAAAAGCTGTTTTACTTGCAAAGGTGAACTTTCTAAATGCTACATGTTGCCTGTAACTACCATCTGGCCAAAAAGGGAATTCCCTAAATTATACCTGCAGTTCTAATTTGCCTCAGCTCACTACTTCCACACCATCTGCATTTTTTTTTTTGGTTCTGCACCGTCCCTGATATGTGCTTCTGCAGTCCAAAAGGGAGCCTATTTTTAGTTTTTTTTCCAGGTCACTGAAAACATCTTTCAATGCAACTATCACCCAACAACAACAACAACAATATGTTACTGTGATTGAGCTTATACTTTGGCAAAGCACTTAATCACATTATCATAATCAGAGTATGATAGCAATGAGTACACCTTACCCACGTTCTTGCCTTAATCAAATTACAACCTTAATGTGTAAGGCACATCAAACATGGTCATCCAACACATATGAAAACCTGCTGTCTGTGTACACTACTGTTTTATGTGGATCCAACTCTTTTAGATTAAAGTTTAAACAGTAGTTGTATTTTGGTTGTCATGTCCCTATTCTCATTCCATTTTCCTGAAACAATTTACAGTCGCAAATCAATTTTACACAGAATTCTGAGTATTCATGCAGCTATAGTAATCGTGCACCTATTACAGTCTTTGAAGAATGTTTTTGGTGCATTTTGATGATGTTTGCAATAATGGAGCGAGCGATGATATTAAACTTTGTGCCAAAACTCTGAATGCTCAAGTAACTCTGAGAGAAATCTGTTTCCAGGAGCCGTTAGCCATTATCTTATCGTCCCATTCACTAGTCTATCCAACTATCCATCAGTAAACCATATTATAACTGTTGCAGTGAAGTTTGCAAATCACGGATACATTGAATCTCTTTGTATATATAAAACTATATGAGCTCACTTCCATGTTAGGATGAGGCAGGTTTTGTAGTTGGCTAAAAAGGTAGCAGCATGGCACAAAGTTACAAAAGCAGCAAAGCAGTAGAGACCTTTATTCGAGACCAATACTCGCTTCATGTTTCAACCAACAAAATCAAGACGTCACAACATTTACAGCCATTTTTCCTGCAACAAAGCCATTTATTTTAAGCTGATCTATGAACTTTTCCTAACCCTAACCAAATGGTTTTCATGCCTAAACCTAACCAGACCTTAAACACAGCATTGTCACACCATACAATATGATTATTCAACTGTTAACAGCTATTTATTGCAGTATCAAATGTTATGTGAAAATCTTAAGATGTGATCAACATTAGCGATTAGAGATTGAAACATTGAGATTCAACAAATCTGTGGTTTGTAGATATATACAATGGCAGTGTTATATTCTGGTTTGGACTGAGGGTGATTTGCACATTATGTTCCAGCTTGGTTGACAACAGACACTGCATCCAGCAACTCTCCCTCAGTCTTGGAAAAACTCAAAATTGCTTTCTTAAGTGGGATTAAGATAGGATTTTCTCATTCGGATATTCCTGTAATGTTTCCCCAGGAGTGACTCATACAGGAGCTGTTCACAAAAACCATTAACTCTGTTCACTTCAACTCAGACTGAAGATTCAGTCCCATGGATTCATTTGCAGTTGCTTCAATAACCACACAAACTTGCCGAACTGTTCTCTGTTGCTCTACTGTCCTCTTTCATGGAAAATAAATTGCAATCACAAAGGAGTCATTACGGCAAATGCCACTCACAGAGGAGCAATTTAAAGGAGCATTCCGCTCCAAAATTCTGAAAATATTGCAAATATAACCTCAGAGGTAGAAATAGTAGATCTTATTTTACATTAAAATGTGTGCGTTCCATTATACACTCTCAGCTTTACATCATGTTAATTACAGTTCAGTCCTGTTGAAGGGAAGATGGCATCGCCCAAAGATTCAGTGGGGAAAACATCAATCCCAAAGGATGAAGTTGTAAGCTTGTGTATATTTGTGTTCCAAGATAAACAAATTAACCAATTATATCATAGCCTGCAGAAATATTTAATTTATCCTGGTTGATTGGAATCCATGAATATCAGATAGCATAAAGTGTATCTTGACACACACCGTCAATCTTGTCACTTCACAATCCCATCGATCACTCGTCTCTATGGGATGGCAACAAAGCAACTCATCAGAAACAGAGAGCAGTTTAATAATACTCAGAAAAAATCCTTTATTTGTGCTGACTCAGTGCTGCATTTAATATAAAACTCCTTTCAATATCATTTAAATGATCCAAACTCTCATTTCATCGAGAGACATCAATGCTTATGCTTAGAAATACTGCAGCTGTGATGTGTTTTAAATTATTTTGAGCATGAAATGAGCTCCAGCCAAAAGCAAAATAGAAAAAGACACTCACGTTCAATGTTTTCAACAATCAGTAATCTACGGTAAGTGTATTTCAGATAGATGCTGCACTGAAATTGCTGGTCATAGTGAATCAAATGTTCCTCTGTGACATTTTAGGGTCCCGTGAAGTGGTGTCATTAACTCCTTAAAAGAAATAATTGACATTTTAGCAGTGTGTGTTTTCAGAGCATAAAAGGCAACACTGACACTCCTTATTTGGGGCTTTGAACCAGCTCAAGTGTAAACCAATGGGTGATGTGGCGATTTGCTATAACCATCTTTTTATACAGTCTATGGATACAACATGGTAGATGGCGAGAACCAGGCTAGCTGTTTCTTCCATGTGCCAGTCTTTATGCTAAGGTAAGCTAATCACCTCCAAGGTCCTTACCGAAGGGATAGGTTCACACTTTTTTAAGTCTGTCTTAATACAGCACTCACATGCCCATATGTACATTGAAAGAGTTACAGGCCTCTAAAATTATTCCTCCTGTCACTACTGGAAGTAAAAATGCATTCAGCTGAAGTTCAGTTAAAGTTAATGTGATGCTTCAATGTTTTCTCATTTTAAAGTTTCTTCCCAAGTTACAGTTTGTTTAGAATAAAATTCCCTCTTTGTGTTTCCCCAGACAATATTTCCTCACTGAGCTGCATCATAGGGAGAGTGACACAAAGGCAGGAAATGAAATATTCATATTTCCCAAAATGTAAAATCGTTCCTTTAGTGTTAGTTTTGAAACAAGATGTTGGAGTGGGGTATTAGACAGTGATGGATTAATCTTGAAGTGAAAGCAATCAGAAATTAACTATAGAGCGAAAGGCAAATTGAGTTGATAAAACAGGGGAAAAGGCAGGAATATTTAAAAAAAAAAATGTGATTACTGTTTTTTTTTGTGGTTGACTTTTTATTTACAGCTCCAGGTGCTAGAGGCAGTTTTCTGGAAGCTCAAATGCATATTTCATGGGATCTTTAAAAACAAGTTGAGGTCAAATGGCTAAAAGCTATTCCACTGAGATCTACATTACTGTCTACTTGTGTTGTGTTGAGTGCAAGTGTGGACTATAGGTGGCCAAGTGAGACATGACAGTAAAATGCTGCCTGAAGGTAAGGTCAACCCCCTAAAGAAGGCCTGAATGTGATTCAATATCCAAACTGCCACGAGCAGCTAGATGCTGTTTGGTAAAAGGGTCTGAGATGCCATCTAGTGATTTTGATTGGACAACCCGAGTCAATCTGTGCCTTCCTTTTCCTGACTCAGCGATCGGTGATGAGTAGGACTGGTTCCCATGGCAACAGCAGATAGAGGGAGAGAGAGAGAGAGAGAGAGAAAGAGAGAGAAGGAGAGGGGAAGGACAGACGGAGCAAAACACAATGAGGATGCTACACTCAACTTGGCCCGTGTACGCCCATACATCCACCCACTCACAAACACACACAAACACACAAAGATCACATTTCAGCAGTTGTGAAAAGAAACATGCATTTAATAAGTACATTTACTCAAGTAGCCTACTTGTCCTTTATTTGAGTATGTCAATTTTATGCTACATTATACTTCTACTGTCACTACATTTCAGCTTGGGAACCAGACGAATCTGCAGGCTCATGTTTTATTTGGCCCCCTTCCCATTCAGTCAGATTTCCCGCCAACCAGGACTGGGTTGGGCCAATCACAATCGTTTATTTAATATATGGCCAGTTTGATATGATGACTGTAAACAACCCAAAATGGGTACCACTAATGTGGAGCGGTCTGTTGAATCCACTATCACGATTTGTTGATAAGAAATATGTGTTTGCTGTACTTCTAAAAGTCTATCCAATTGCATCCAGCGGCATTTTAGTTTGCGCCCGTTGAGAACTCCCCTTAGAAATCAAAAGTGAACTAAGAGGTTCCAGACTAATTTACATTTGCTAATTGTTGAGGCGATGCCAGGCTTGTGCTTTCGACTGCACTACATTTACTTGATTTAGTTACTTTTCAGATGAAGATTTGACACATTGTATAATATAATAAGCTTTTAAAATAACGACACATTAAAGATTAAACCAGTGGCTTACAACCTTTTGTGTCTACACCACCCTAGGATATATACAGTATATATTGTATTATACATAAAGGTATTACAATACATCTTGATTAATTGATAATTGTAAGCAAAACCTCATGTTGGAAAGCATGAAATCAAATAAAAATTAAATAAAGTGTGTAGTTGGGCTCATGTTTCGGATGAGTTATTAACAGCTCCACCAAATAGTGAATTTTCCCTCAATTCATTTCAATAAATGTTCAGATGATCCAATATTTCACCAAAAAGTAAAAATTTGAGAAAAAACTGAAAACAGATTTGTGAATCAGAACCTTTTTTTTTTTTTTTCTCTCCCACTAATCATCTCACAACACCTCAGATTTATCTGGTGACCTTTTGGAGGGGCCCCACCCCTAGGTTTGGAACCACTGGACTTAACTAAAGTAATTGAAACTAGCTCCACATCCAGCAGCTCCAACAGTACGATGCTGCTTACACACAGATGCTTCAGTAATGATAATCTAATGATGTCATATATAATAATATATCAGTCAGAGGGCCCAAACCACTACTTTTACTGCAATACTTTAAGTAGATGCTTGGTGTCTGTTTGGCCATCAAAGCAAATTGCTCTGAAGAATATGGAAGATCACAATGGGAAATAATCTTTCATTAGTCGGAGATCTAACTCGTGACAGACTCATCTTTGCCTCTGAATGTTGTGGGCAATAAACCTCGTTCCCACAGGAGAAATCTGGAACTTGATGAGAAAGACTGCTCTCAAGAGTAACGTACATAGCCCAACAAAGTCGTCCAGTACCGAAATGCTCATCATATAAAAGGTCCAACTGTTGTCTTCATCATATTGTCATTTCACTCAGAATGTGGGTCTAACTCTGGAGCAATATTACATAAGCCTACTGTGGTTAGTTAAATGCCTAAACTAATGAGTGTTAGTGCTCTCTGAAGTTTTTATTTATGTATTGATTTAATAGTTTCATCTTTTGGGGTTGATTACGCAACCAAAATGTGGCATCATTTCAAATAGGACTGGTTAAAGGTTCACAGTTCCCTTTGATGCTTTAATAACTGTCTGTTGCATAAAATGATTAATTATCAATGTGTTTCCATCCACCTGTTTTTATATGTATTTTCAAATTGCATATAAATAAAACCTGAGTGGAAATGCTGAAAATCTTGAAATGTCACAACAAAGTTTCTATGTTTCCTTGAAGTGGAAAAGTTGCTGTTTTGTTAAAAGCAAAAAGCAAAGTGCAACAGATTCAAAGATGTACAAAGCTTATGACTCAAATGTCCACTTAACGTTTCTGCACCACCAAAGATACAAAAACATACAATCTGTGTCGACCGATGAGGAGACTGTAATACTCCTGAAAAGTAATGCACTAAACAAACAGAAATGTCATATTTCCATCATGTTTTCTACGTTATTTTTCACTGTCGCTATTTTGACAGCAACCATCTGAACGGATTTAATGGCCCCAACTGGAAAAACAACATCAGCTGTTTGTTTTGATCAACCATCTCCAAGTATCCATCTAACAGCTGTGGATGGAAACACAAGTAAATTTGAATTTGCACTAAATTCGGACAATTACCAAGTTTATGACATGTATGTATCTTCTTGGATTATCGGGCTATTATAGTGCAGCTCCCTTTTATCCATCACTTGTACACAAGAAGTATCAACATCTAATAATTACATTGTCTTGAAATTTGATACCTTCATACTCCAATGAGGACATTTTGGATCACTTTTTATTTATCAACAACAATCTGTCCTGGATATTCACAATTCACAGAAAGATACATTTCCTCTTTCCTATAGTGACACAATTAGGCCATAAAAAATAACTAATTGGGAGATTGCATTGAAATTTACTGAACACATTCCCAGAGGATGACCTTTACAATTTTGGGAAGCTCATAAGTTTTGTCCTGCACCGTCCAGCCACAGTGGCCAAAATGTTCACCTCACACACACACACACACACACACACACACACACACACACACACACACACACACACACACACACACACACACACACATACACACACACACACACACACACACACAATATATCTCGAATATAAGTCAGATTAACAGTTTAAGCACATTCATGCCTCCAGCAGATGAACCATTTTAATGATTCAAAAAGCATTTTCTCAAGTTCCATTTTACCTTATATTTGTTCTTGGCTAATAACCTAAAATCATCTTTAAATTCAGAAAGGTTCCCTGCCAGTCATAATCACTGCTGTCTCGCAACGTTTTTACTTCTTCCTTCATTTAAACTGTTATCACTCCAGGTTTAATCAGTGTGTGTTTAAAAGTTCCTCCAGCACCTCACAGCTCACAGCTGATCTGCCAGCTGCTACTGCTGCCACAGCTGCTGTTTTAAGTGTCACCTGAGTACCTGTGTGCTTGTGCTTCTTGTTATCACATGGTGTGATGTTGGCCACAGGAGTCAGAGGAAACAATATCCGATTGGTTATTGCTCAAAATACTGTATACAGAAAGTTTTGATTAACTCCACAGCCTTCAGTAGTGTTGCTGACTAGAAACCCACTTCTGTGTGTGTGTGTGTGTGTGTGTGTGTGTGTGTGTGTGTGTGTGTGTGTGTGTGTGTGTGTGTGTGTGTGTGTGTGTGTGTGTGTGTGTGTAGGTAGAGGTCTCTATGTATGTAAGTATTGCTTCAATTAATGTGCTTGACAGATTGTCCAACAATTAGTGTGCCTCCCCACAAACACACACACATACACACACACGCACACACACACACACACACACACACACCATCCAGCATCGCAATTGTCCACCAGGTTTGTATGATTCACTGCTTTGAGACGACAGCCAATAGGACGGTATAGCAGCAGACTTTTTACCCTATCTTTAAGTTTAGCCATTTAGAGCACATATAAACACTTTTGTCTTTAAATGTAATTGGACAACACTTTCTACAAACTAATTCCAGTATGCTGTACACTTAAGCTTCAACATGACAGAAAACTGAATAACCTCCAGACTGTAAATAGTTTCTCCTCCTCCTCCCGCACCCCCTTTTCCTCCGTAACTCTAATAACCATGTTCTATTTACCCTCCTACTTTAAACTGTTTAACCTTTTTTAACACCTCCACCCCATTTCCTACTTCTAACAATTCATTCACCTCTGCTCCCCTTTTCATCTCCCCTCTGCTTGTTCTGGAGTGAGGGTGGTAATTAAGGAAGCTGCTGTTACTGACAAACAAAGCTCTGACAACTTTGAATATGAAGGCTGCTGCTCTCGCCTCCTCATTTCTTACCTGTACTGTGGGCCAACGAGGGTTCAGATGCCGGCGTTTGAGGCGCTGGTGGGGCTGTCAGTCACCCTG
Source organism: Scomber scombrus (assembly GCF_963691925.1). Lineage (NCBI taxonomy): Eukaryota > Metazoa > Chordata > Actinopteri > Scombriformes > Scombridae > Scomber > Scomber scombrus. The sequence goes on along the minus strand of NC_084977.1, from coordinate 26,044,112 downwards.
GAGATCAGTGGTGGATGGAGCCTATATCCCCGGGTGACGGCCTATGGTTGGTCAGATTCATCTCCACCTCCCTGCAACCCCACCCACTGGCCCCCTGCAAGGCCTTATGGGTACCACGTTCTGCTGAACATGTTCCTGTCCGTCTGTTGGTTCAGTTAAGCTCCCAGTCTGTCTGTTCTTAGCAATTTATTTGTTGAAGCTTCTTCTGTTGTCCTCATATAGGTTTCCTGTATGAACAGAAAAACAGAAAATATGTTTCTGTCGATCACATTACTTTTAAATTATGAGACAGTAAGTTAAAAAGTCCAACAAGTCCTCTAAATTCAACAACACAATACATTATTAGTGAACCCACTCCAGAATGACATTCAAGTGTTTTCTGATATGTGATTCATGCACTCCAAAACGACATAGCAATACAAGCGTGCTGATCTGGCCTCCCTATCAGCAGTAATCAGCAGGACAGTGTCATTTGAGTTTGATTTCAATGACTGCATGGTTATGGATAGGAGAACTTTGTCGTCATGGTTACAAAAATAACATGGTTAAGGTTAAGGGACAACTAAAAACAGTCCCGACTTGCACTTGTAATGTGACACTTGCAGTAGGAAAACGGGAAACAAACTGCTGTTTGTGGCAAAGTCTAATGTTAGTCATGTTACAAGCTTTAATTTAATATCTCATCATTTTGACTTTATATTTAATCATTTTGCTGTACCATGAGTGCCATGTTTTTTTGTTGGGCTTCCATGAATTGTTATTTACTGGTTTAAAAAATTATTATTAATTAAAGTAAGTTGACGAGTGCATAAGAGGTACCATTAACGTCAAGAAAGTAGTGCAACAATCAAAGTGCTAAAAAATGAAAGAGGATCAATTATTTATTTTATTGCAGCAAACAGAAAGAAGAAAAGAAAGACTAGCAACTGTCCAAATATTGGTAATAAAAAACTGGATATATTATGGTAATCCCAAAACTACAATGAAAGCTTTGTGCTGACTCCAACCCCTTTTCTTTTGTCACTTAAAATACAAAATACTCATCTGTCAACACTGTTAACACAGTCAGTTAAGCAAAAATATGCATAAAATCCGAGTGTGACAATGTTGGGATGATGTTTTGTCAGTTAATAACAAAGTGGCTGCTTTGGTTCTGACTGAAGACAATAGCAGTCTTCAGTAAAGAATGAAATAAAAGTTTATAAATACTGAGGATTTTCTGCTCATCAGCCTTCTGTCTGCACACTTCTTACAATATTATACAGTCTTCTTTTACTTGTAATGCTGACTCTGATCACTGCAAACAGAACAGAAGTGGTAACACTACATTAAAGCTTGAAAATTACTGTGTAAACATTTTCTATAGACAGGTTATTATTGAAAACAGGGGTGTCTATATAACAAGGGAGCTTTCCACATTTTCAATGCTTTGTCCTGCTGGTAGTGTAATATAATTTAAAGATAAAGGTTTTTTTTTTACACTGTGTGTTGTCCAAAAAAATCTCAGTAAAGTTGTTCATGTAAAATTGTTTCTATTCAGCTTCTTCTTCTTGTGACCTCATGATAAAAGGACATAAAAGCTGTTCTTGGTTGTTCCGTTTTGATCATCAAACGGATTTTACATCGGACATAGAAAGTAAAGCGCTGTCCTCTAGCATTTTACCATCAAAGGTTTTATAGTACCAGCTGCTTCTAATACACCATACTTAAAAATATTTTACAATGTAATTTTCCAAATAATGTATTTGCAATATCAACACTGTTTGCCCCATTTTCTCAAATGTTCCTGTCTTGTTACCCAGTAATAACTGTGCCCATTAATTATAAATAAGGCATTCAGTAGTTGTTACCCTCCTATACTTTTGTTCTTACATGTTGGAGTAGGCACCCAATAACTGTGTTACTGATACACTATCATTTACAGGCTGTCATCTAAAGCATTATTGCCTTATCTAGCTTGTTGCTGCATTTAAAGCTAACATTATCCTATCACTTTTGTTTTCCCTCTGAAAATAAATAATCGAATAAAGAAATTAAGTGTAAAAATGATCAATTAACAGCTATACAATATAAACATCCAATATTTCTTTAAAAAAAATCAGACATCCTGTAACCAGAGCTCCATGCCTATTATTGCAGCTGTTATTTGCAGACAGCAAATGTTCAGTAATTTACACTTTGAGCTCAATGTGGTGTAATCAAACTCTGACCACCTCCAGAAATGGTTTGAATAACAGACACTTCTTTGTATCTTGGATACAGCAGAATTGTATATATTGCAGCAGTTGTAGTTTTGTTTTGTTTTTTTAATATACTGTATATTTTTGTGGCATGTTATGGCTTTATTGAATAAGGACAGTTGAGAGATGACAGAAAACAAGTGGAAAGCCAGACAGGCAATAACCTGCAACACTTGCTGCTGCTGGCTTCAAAGTGTGGCAATTGCTGTTATGTAGCATGTGTCCTAACCAGCTTATCAGGGCCCGTTTGCTGTAAGTCGGACTAGCAACGTGATAAAAACAGCAGCAGCCTGCATGTGTGTCAGTCAGTTTGTCTGTCCAAGCAATCCAAATGACATCCAATGATGTGGGGATGATCGTCACCATGGTGATGCAGCATGAGTCATTGTGAGGTTCGTTATGGAGACAAAGGCCCGTGTTGAATGTATGATTATGATTTATAAACAGAGAGGGTTTTGCTTGGATACCAGCACACACACACACACACACACACACACACACACACACACACACACACACACACACACACACACACACACACACACACACACACACACACACACACACACACAATTGCATATATACTGTATATAAATATACTGAGCATATAGAGACAGAAATATGTCTCTGCTTCTCCACGCCACAATCCAATTCCACACTTGTCAACCATCCTTCCTATTTTAAAGTCAAAGCCGCTTTGCTGCCTAAAATCGCATATTAAATATTTTCTCTTAGTCTCTCTGTTAGTTTTTCATATGCTTTTTTGTCACCATTAGTTATTTTACTGTTACTTTTTCTACACTAGCATTCCTCTGTAAAGCCTTATTCTGTGGGATTCTCCATCTAAAACGTTTGAATGAATGCTGGTGACCTTTTGTGATTGTATGCATTATTTAAAGATAATTCAATTCAGTCAAGCCAATTTTTATTTATCTATAGCGCAATATTACAAATCACAAATTTGCGTCAGTGTGCTTTACAATCTGTGCAGCACACATCCTCTATCTTATTCAGATGAGGAAAAACTCCCCAAAAAACACTTTAACAAAGAAGAGAAAATGGACAAAACAGAAACACATGCTACCCATGCACAAAGTGAAAGTAATTATGACATCAGGAATAAACTATACTGTAAATGAACAAACAAACAGAAGGAAATTGTTCTGTGGTCTTCCCCCGAAATTTAAACGTTCTCCCACAAAGTATTTTCTCACTAAATACTCAGTCTGCTGATTCCCCTGCCCACCCAAAGTCTGTTGGCCACTTCACCCTGATCTTATCTGTGGGAAAAAAAAAATAGATTAAAAAAAAGTCAATACCTCCTGGTGCATGAATAGCTGCACTTTCTCAAGGATTTGAGGATCGATCTGCACAATTGGGCTGATTTTCAAAGTACTTATGCTGTAGGTGGCACAAAAGTGACAATAAATGGGGCTATAACCCCACTAGAAAATTACAAAAGCCCAATGAAATTACCAGATGTGTAACATACATCTGTATAAAATCATGCTTGATTTCTTATATTCAGCTGCTGTTTCTCCCACTCTCAGCTGATCTGGCCTTCTCAACCTTCTGAGTGAGTTCAAATTACTAGTGTGATATTGATTTACCAAACAAACTAACATTTAAGTAATCTTATGTACACAAGGTGGAATGAATGAATGTATTGTTTCATCATCCAACAATGCCGTGAAGAGGAACTAAAACCAAAGGTAATTACAGCCGGGGGACACCACCTGTGACAGGTTACAGTCTGTCATTCACTTTTGGCAGTGGAGTCAGATGGAGGACAAAGCAGTCTGGCCACGAAAAAACACCCTCAGCAATTCCACAACCAGTAAAGGAGCTCCATTCAATGCTGGTGTGAGCAGGACTCCAGGCTGGAATATATTTCTATAGCTATTCATAGATTCAGGATTTTTCAATGAGGGAGAAAGTGTGGATGACATTTTAAGGATGTTAATGAAGTAATTTAAAGTTCCCCTCAAGGCATGTTTTATGTATGATGTAAAAAAAAAAATACTTTACTATGGGAAAAATGTATCTTGTTTAAATCCTTAAAATGAAATCTACACCATCACTCTGTAAATATTTTTCATTTCCAAAAGTTTAAAGGTGCAGTGTGTAGAGTTTAGTGACATCTAGCAGAACAAACTCGGCAGAAATGAAATATAATATTCATAAGTATGTTTTAATCAGTGAATATCACCTGAAAAGAGGAATCATTATGTTCTCAGTAGCTTAGAATGAGCCCTTTGTATCTACGCAGGGAGTAGGTCCTCCTCCACTGTGGCTGCCATGTTGCACCGCCATGTTTCTACAGTATCTTAGAACAGACAAACCAAACTCTAGAGAGAGTCTTTCACATTTATATACAGTTTTTGCAGCCACCGTAGGTTGTCCTACATGCTTAGAAGAGGAGAGTGAAGGGAGGGGCATTCAGTTGGTTGCAATCTGCAACCTCACCGCTAGATGTCACTAAATCCTACACACTGCACCTTTAATTGCTGGACACAAGATACCTCCTACTTCACTGAAAAATCCATATTCAGTATATGTGTACAGGAGGCTTCGAGTTTCCCTTTCACACTGATGTAAGTTGCATACTGGACTAGGATTGGCTCCAAATGAGTTGCAATGTCACAAATCATGTTCAGATTTTCGATGAGAGAATCAGATGAAGGACTTCTAGTGTCAAAGTCTGCACATACATCAATCTGTACAGTAAAGACCAATCACCTAACTGTATAGGAACAACAAGCAAAACAGTTGAGTTAAGGTGAAAAATCAGACACAAACTACCATTTAAAGCAGAGTATGTTTGGATAGGGTTTTCTTTCCCCCACAATTGCCATTGTTAGTGTGAAATCATGATAAGTGTTTGTAGGAGACATATAATTCTTGAATTTGACTTTCAAATGCCACATGTCCTCATATATTCTATCGGCTCAATAAATAACTAAGCCCCCAGCAAGAAAAAAAAACTCTCTAGCGCTGCCTGTGGTAATTTCCGAATGAAAAAGCTGGACAGATTACTAAATTGCTTACTGTCCATCTTGAATCTACTTGCAACTCTTTCACCTCTATCTGTTTGTCCTCTCTTACATCTCTCTCTCTCTCTCTCTCTCTCTCTCTCTCTCTCTCTCTCTCTCTCTCTCTCTTTCTCTCTCTCTCTCTCCAGCAATCCCATCCATCCTGGCAAACAGAGTGGGAGCGAAGGGTGAATTAATAAAGGAGTTAAAGTGGAACACAAGTCCCTGAGGTCCGCCTTTTCTGGGACGCTCACACAGAGAAAGACACACACACATACACACACACACACACACACACACACACACACACACACACACACACACACACACACACAGTGAAACACAATCTACATAAAGACCCTGAAACACACACACACACACACACACACACACACACACACACACACACACACACACACACACACACACACATAAATGAATGTGAGGCCTACATGTGCAAAAAGCCATATGCATTCAGCTCATGTATTACTGGAGTGATAAGATTAGAATAGGAGGGAAAAAAGAGAAAACAATCCATACATCCCATCATCTGCATGCTCCTGCCTCAGGGTGGGAGGTAGGAAAGGGCAAGTAAAAAGGGGAGGAGACTAAGGAGGAAGAGGAGGAGGAGAAGGTGGAGAAGGGAGGGCAATAGCCACGTGAGGATGGATGCATGGAGAGTGTCGCCCAGGGCAGTAAAATTCACAATGGTCCCATGCTCTCTGTGTTTTGTCCTCTTCTTCCTCTCCTAGATAAATAATTTTGGCAAATACCTCAAGTATGTTCAAGTGACAAAGCTATCTAGCAGCCAGAGTAGTTCTGAATGTTTTCTGTCAGGAGCGAAGAAGAAAGTAGTGTGATGTTGTCATCAAGCCATCAGGGTGGATGGATGGGATGACAAAATGTTGCACTAGAGACACACAAGAGACCGCTGTTTGTGTCTCATTTCTTTCAGACGGGTTTCTTTCAACCATGGCTGCAATCCCTCCTGAACCTTAAACAAGCATTTAGAGTAACACTATAAATATCGTCATTTTAACCCATTTCCCTAAACCTAAACAAGTTGTTTTTGCAGGAAAACAGCCTGTATATCTTACATGCCTTCTTTACCAGATCTCAGGAGTGCCCTGTTCAAGAAATTCCCAATTTGAAACAGAGCTTTGTTACAACGGCTCTTAAATCTTATACTCCACTCAGCTGGGAAAGACTGCAACAAGATTTGAAACTGGATCAAGTGATATCTTTGGCTGATTTGAAGTTTTAACTGAGTCTACCGTTGACTATACTTGAAGCTGTTATAGTTAGATCAAAGTAAAGAGTAGATGTTGCAGCTTGTTTTTTAAAAATCTCTTATTGTTGGATTCAAATGTCTATGCAGCTATGTTTATTCCTGTTCTTACCATTTACCACTGTATCCCATTTTCCATATTTGCATTCAAATCTTTTAATGGTTGTGTTTTTAATATTACTGATTATGACATTTTTGTTTTTATTGTGCTTTGTAAACAGAGTGGCCATGTTTCTGCTCTCATTGGACCACCAATAAATAATGGTTGAATTATTGAACTGTGCCTAAACCAGGTGGGTAGCTCTTTGTCTGAAAGGTGAAGTCAATGCGGAAATGCCTTAAACCTGCATTCTTTCTAATGAGCAGCAGGTGGCGAAGTCTGATTATATAAACGCCTATGAGAAAACGTCTCTTCTTATAATTTGATTTCTTACCTAGTAAACACTTTCCTAATGAGTTTATGGTCTCAATCGCTAGTTTCAAGTTTTCGTGATGATGTTGATTTTGTAAATTATGGTCCAATTTAAAGTAAAATAGATGCTAAAGCAGGGTATGCTTTATGGTGTGGCTACCTTGTGATTGACAAGTTGCTCCCACGTCAACGTTCATTACGTATGTAACCATGGCGTAACCCCTGATTCAGAGTGTAGACATAGCTGTAGCTATTTCAGTGTGTGTTCAGTGTGTAGGACACACAGGGTCACAACTGCCACATTTATGAGAAAAACATCAGGTTTAAATAAACTGTAATTTCCCTTTTGTATCGTAATATCATAAACATTTGAATTTATTTTATAATAATTTATAGATTTACAGTGGTGTGTTGCATGTTGCAAGGTGTATAAAAGAAGCTGGTAATCACACCTTCAAGCATGAGGTTCAGACTGCAAGATAGGTCATGCTGTGATGGTGAGATATTAACACAACAATAGTGTCTAATAAAACCTAATGTCAGCAAAAATGCAACAGTCTGAATCCTGTTTTACAGATGAAAGAAAACCAAACAAAAGTTTTTAAACTTGGTTTTAAATGTGGTGGTGGTTCAACTGCAACTTAAAAAGATTTGAATTTATGGGATGCTTTATAGTCAGCCAGGAGGTGAAGTATTGTTTAGTACATAATAAACCTGTTAATAATTAAGCCTCCTTTAGAAAAAGAAGACGAAAAAAAACATCCCTCAGGAGTTTCATTGTAATTCAAAGCGTTGTAGTGGGCACAGTCAGGCACTGGGGATCAAGCCAGCAACTTTTCAACAGAACTGCCAACCAGCAGACTTTTTCTCCCTCTGCTCCATCCATCTCTCCTTTCTCTCTGTCCATCATTTTGTTTTCATCGCTTCCTCCCCACAATATGCTGACAAGAATAAAGAAAGAAGGGTAGTTTGAAGGGGTGGATGAATGAAATTTGAATGAATCAGTGAGTAAACCAAACTAAATGAATGAATGTTTAAATGTTTATGACAGGGTTAGAAAAGCTACTACAAGTTAATTAACTGCTTCTGTGTTTCTGAGCTTCGTCACCATGAAGTGACAGGTGGATTTTCTCTTTAATAAACTGCTGTGTGAAATGGTGACACATGCTAATGGTATACGGGGAAAAAAGATTAAAAAAGAGGAAAAACAGACAGCTCTTATTAAACACAGCAGCCCTGTATTCACCTCATTGAAGTCATTGGATTTGTGGACCTTTTCATCGGACCAATCTAGATCCATGACTGATTAAAGTAAATGTACTTAATCACGGTGAAGGATTTCGGGAAAGCCAGGTGTACACACAGATTAGATGTTGCTGACATAAATAAGCATAAATAACTGAATCAAAATAAACAGCATTCAAAAAAGCATGAAATACACAACTGTGCAGAAATACTTCAGAGCTTTGAAATATTTGTAATTGTTGGCATATCATATCAAATATGCTAAATGTTGGACTTATTTTGTTGGCATTGGTGGCTCTTTAATGTACCAAATCTCATACCAATCCATCCAGTAGTTGCTGAGAAATTTGACTTAAATACCTTCTCAACTGATAGGTGGCTCCTTAAAATTAAGGTGAGATTTGGACATTTTAAAGTGGCTATAATCAATATTTTTTATAATAATGTATCAAATGACAGTGTGTAATGTGTTGGCTGTGGCTCGTAGCGCTGAACCTAACAGAGAATTATCAGCGACTCTGCAGTTCCCTTCATTTTTATAGAGGTTTATAGGGAGTTTTATATAGGAATTTTTTAGCTCTCCGGCTGCAAATTTACTATTTTGATCCACTGTCACAGCTCTCGTAGTGTCGTTTTCGTACACAGCAGGCAGCTGTTTTCAGAAAAAAAGCCCTTGAAAATCTACACTACCTGCTCAGCATCAAGCAGCAGACACAGTTGGCAACAAGCTGGTAAAGCAATTGGCAGCTAAAGAGCCAAATATATCAGTGTTGGTAGAGAGTAAAAAAGAGAGCTGGGAGATAGTGAATACTAGACATACATCCAACTTGTTTCTATGGCCCCCAGGTGGCCAAAAAAAGGCAAGTTTAAGTGACTTAATTTAATCAGTAATCATTCTATTGCTGATTAACATTGTAAACTGTTAAAAATTCCTTTATTTTACAAGCGTTACTCAAAAAGATTGGCTTTGTCAGCATTGTGAGCATCCACTTAAAGCTGCACCAATCTGTATTTTATATTAACAACAGATCAAATTAAATGTGTCACTCGTGATGAACTCATAGAGGAGTATCCACTGACTGCAGTTCTTATCAGCTACTGCAGACCATTTGAGCATCTTTCAGCTCTTCATTTTGGTTTTCTGGACCACAACTTTACTGTTTCAGTTCACTGCTGTCATCAGCACCATTTTCAGCTGCAGCAGAAAGCTGTTTTCAGCAAAAAACAACAACTCTAAAATCGCTTTATACACTGCAGAGAACCAAACATCAGACACTGTTGAGTAAATAGCATCTGCAGAGCCTGATATTTCCTTCAGGATTTGGTTGAGACCAAAACGGAGCAAGTAGGACCGTGAATGCTGGACTGACACTCATCGAGTCTAATAGAAGGAGAAATGAATGATAATGTTGTTCTGTATCTGCTGGATGTGTAAATAAGCAATTGTGCACAAATTTAAATCAAATAAACCTAAGAAAATGATTATATCTCAGTGTTGTGTTATAGCTTGTTGCCTTTACATGGCCAAAAAAGTGAATCACTACGGCTTTAAATACTCAGTAAAGACACATTTATAGAGCCCCCTCCCAAACCAGAAGCATGGTTGTTTAGGAATATAATTAACTGTTTTATTATGAGCTTTTAAAATGTTAAATTTAGGTGTAGTGTAGTGTGGTTAGAGATGATTGTGATTATGTAATGGTTTGGTGATTGTATTTATATTGGAAAATTGGATCATACATGGATCATGCATCATAGGTTTGTCACATTAGCAAACAAAACTTTGTGTTTGTTCTGTCTTTAATGTAAAATATTCCATATATACTTCTTTAAATCATCATTTCACAATTTTAAGTAACATTCACAGTTCCCTTTACATCTAGCAAGTTTATTTGAAATGATGAAAGAACTTGATCATGACATATGAGATTAAATATTGATAAAACATCAAGGCATGCCTTTGAGCATCCCAGACAAGAATGTACCATAATGTTATAATGTTTGCTTCGACACCGCGTAGTGGCAGAAAAAGGAGCAAGAGTCTGTTATAATGAATGTGATACTGCCAGTACAAGGATGAAAGCTCACCTATGAGGGACAACGGGTTCTTGAACAACCTAATTCAGATACTTCATCTGGTATCTGTGAGGGATTACCTCATTTTCTCACTTTCTCTCTCAGTTTTGCACACACACACACACACACAAACACACACACACACACAGACAACTTGATGATGAAAAGCAGAGAGACACAGAGACAAAATCAGCGAGGAGAAAAAAGCAAAAGAGAGAAATAGAGCAAGGAGGAAAACATGTAGGGGGAAAAGTGAAAGAAAGAAAGAGTCACAGCTAGAAGCAGTGAGAAGGAGAAATAAAGAAAGAAAGAAAGAAAGATAGAAAGAAAGAAAGAGAGCCTCTTGCAGAAGCCCAGGGGGTATCCTGCTATCCCAGAATGCTTTGCTCTAACCTACTTTGGTATTTCTGTTTCTGTCTTTGTCTCTGCAGTGCTCTGAGTGGGCTAGCTATACCCATATACATCATATCTGACTGAGTTTGGTGCTCTTGAGTTTCTATCTTGCTGAACGCCACATTTATATATTTACATATACAATATGTAGAGGGGGGTTGAGAGAGAGGTTTTCTGTTCCTACTCTATGGGACAACACACACACATACACACACACATGCTACAGAGTACAGAGATCCTACAGTACAAGATGCAAGTGAGGATGATATCCTGCTGTAAAAGCCTCAAAACATCAAAGCACTTGTATGAGTGTAGTAATGTGTGTGCGTGTGTGTCTACATGAGTGTATCCTTAATGTGAGTTGTGTATGTGTCACTGAGTCAATAATGCGTATTCATATGTGCCTGTGTGTGAATGAGTGATACTGTGTGTGTGTGTGTGTGTGTGTGTGTGTGTGTGTGTGTGTGTGTGTGTGTGTGTGTGTGTGTGTGTGTGTGTGTGTGTGTGTGTGTGTGTGTGTGTGTGTGTGTGTGGTGGTGGTGGCGGGGGGGCGGCGGGTGCATGTGTTTAAGGGCTGAGTGGGCAGCCTGACGACCAGCTCAGCAACACTCTGTTACCATGGAAACTAATGAGCGTAGCACGGAAGAGAGGAGAGTGAGATGGAGGGGAGGAGAAGAAGTCTTGTCATTTATTAGAGTCAACGTTAATTATGATGTTCACTGTAATAATATAATATAATAATGTCTATCTACTCATGTATGAACAGTAAGTATTTGTCTCTCTCTCTCTCTACATTTAGAAAGTGGACGTGATGAATACACGTCCATTTATCAGTTTATTTAGTGCTTAATTCTTTGTATGCTAATTGTGTTTTTGCTTTACTTGACCCTTAGATACTGTTCAGGTCAAATGTGGACCGTCTTTACATTTAAGAGAATCAAAAAACACAATAAATAGTTTCCTTAAAAGAGAAAATATTTAAACTTTTTAAATATATATATATTTGTGTAAATAGCAGGTGTTCCAGGTTAAAATTGACCCATATTTATCAAAAAATCACCATTCAGTTGTATTACTGTGATCATAACAGCTGTTGTATTCTCTGTTTTATGCAGGACCAGGAAATAAATATTGTGTGATTGATAGTATTTTTTTCTCCATAAACAAAAACCATAATTCCTAAAGAATACACTCTCTCTGCTTTCTAAAACGTTAATGGAGGATCATGTATTAATGACTGATGAGGTATTTATCAATGAAAAATAAACTTGTGGTTCAGAAATCTGGTATTGAGACTCATTATGAGGGGATACTGTGAATGGTCAGAATATGACCAGTATGTAAGGGTTAACTATGCTTAATTGTTCTATGTTTGACGTGTGCAGCACCTCGTGACCTTGTTAAGAAAGGTACTATACATATTAATACATTTTACATAGTCATCAATCAATTTAAAAAAAAATCTGATTCATGGATGAATAAGGCACATACAAATCACACTTAAGGCTGCAAGTATTTATTATAATAGTTCATCTTTATTATTTATTTCATATTAGTTATTTATTCAGTTTAAACACAGTTTCTCAGAGCCCAAAGTGATGTTTCCAAATGTCTTCTGTCTGTTTTGTTTGATCAATAGTTTAACCTTAAAATAATTTATTTAGAATGATATAAAACAGAGAAAAGCAGCATATCCTCACATTTAAGAAACATTGTTCTAAAAATGAAATTAAGTCAAAAGTGTGGAAGCTCTTCTCTGCACTCCTCATCACAACTTCAGACTAATCATAATTGTAACTTGTGAGGACACTTGTCTTAATTTTCATTGATTCCCTAATCCTAACCCTATGCTTAATCTTAACTGATACATGTCTTAATTTAACATTAAACTCTAACCTTAACTTTGAAATAAGTGGGTAACCTTGTGGGACAAAGGTATTCTAACAATGAGAGCGTATCAACAGGTCTTAGTGCAGGCACACAGATGCATCTATTATCAATGTGACATCCAACACTGGAAAAAGGGCTCCACCTGCTGCATGCACAGGAATACACTCACACACACAAACACAAACACACTTATACACACACACAGCCTTTAATCCATCACACACATCAATCATTTTATGCATGTCCACAATCAGTTCCCAAGAAACTCCTTAACATACAAATCAACTTCCCTAAACTTTGATCCACTTGAACCATGACTGTTCATACAAATCAGTTACTCTACTTTTTAGATGCATGTTCACAAGATATGTTCTCTTTATCTGCCCACACGTTTCATTGTTTTTTTAAAAGAAGAAGAAGAAAAAAACAACTAAGCAAAACTTTCTTACACCACCTCACAACAGTTTTTGTGGTTGCCAGAGATAATGCTTCTAAAAAGGGCTGTGGCTCTTATTTTGAGATGTTTTATAAAATCCAAAAAGTGAATTTACTTATTTTCTTTTATGACCATGACCACAGACTTCAGGGTGCATGTCACCCAGTGCAGCTGTGTGGCTCATTGATGTGTTTTTAATAGTTTTTGGACAATAACAGAGGTCTACAGCACAAAAGAATAAGATACATCAGGTTTTGGATACACAATCATAATACTTGTTGCTCTGAACATGAGATTTGTTGACTATACAAAAAATATAGAAAAACGGCCAGCCTCGTCCTTTAACTGTGTGTGCAACTAACTATGAAAAGATAATAGAAAGTAAAGAATAATAAAGAAAAAAACGTGACACTTCATCAAGACATTGCTCCATAGTGCCAGAGGTCAAAAACAGGTTATGTGAATAATATAAACAGATCTGTATTTTAATTTTAATATTATGGCTCCTTGGGCAGATCAAATTCATTAATTAATTCCATTATTCAGAATACTGAACCATCTGACCACATAGATTATCTAGTACAGTAAATAGTGAATGGAGCAGGCAGCAGATGGTATTCTGAAAGATCACAGGAAACTACAGTGGACGGACTGCCAGAGCAGACTGCTGTCCTCTCTTTTACCTCATGTCCTTCCTCTAATCATCTTCCTCTTCCCTCTTTTATCCACTCTTAACAGTGAAGACCCAGACACATGGTGTTGTGCTGGAATGGGGTGCCAATCAGAAAATGGTCCAATGACGAGCAGTATTGTGCAAAAGTTTTAGGCACTTTAAATGTTTCAATTCATAGATTCGATCCTCCATCACAAAGGGAGGCATCTGATTGGTTCCAAATGTATTCTGCAGTATGATAACAGCCATAAACATAAAGCCGGAGCCATAGAGAACTTTCTTTAGCTATGAGCAGAACATGTAGTCTTGCAACAGATGGTATGGCCCCCACAGAGCTCTGATCTCCACATTATGAAGTCAGATTTGTTTTACCTCTCTATGATGCAGAAACAACCTACCTGCCAAATACCTGAAAAACTGTATGCATGTGTACCGAGGAGAACTGCTGCTGTTTTAAAGGCAAAGCTGCTCACACCAAATATTGATTTCATTTAGGTTTCTTCTGTTTACTTTCTTTGAATGAAGTTAACTGATAAATAAAAACTTTTCATGGCATTATTTTTAAAAGTATATTTTCGTCCCTAAAACTTTTGCACAGCACTGCATTTTGTAGTTGATTCCACTATATTGGAATTGTAACACTCTTACTTCTGTCCACTCTGTATATACAGTATTACAACTATTGCATTTCTATCATCCTGTTTTTCTTCTTGAGGTATTTATCCAAAATCAAGTGTGTAAGTATTGAGGATGTTGTTACTTGCATAGATTGTGACGACGTCTGAGACATATTTGTGATTGACATGACTTGCCTTGAAATGAGCTTGCGTATGTTTGTCTTTCATGCATGAATGCTCGAATTTACGGGCACATACGTAAACCGCCCCATATAACTGGCTAATGGTTGGGAAGGCTCTTAGATGACTCACTCGCTCCTTTAAATGCACACAAACAAAAACTCACAAACAGTGATGAACGCAAATTTCCAACGAATGCTCGTTAAGCGTTTATCCAGAGGCAGTTACCAACACTCATCAGGTCATTTAGAGAGACAAACAGACAAACAAACAAATAAACGCACACTGGTGGCTTATTCGAGCTACCATGAACAACTTGTAAAGGTTTGGAGGGCCCACTCTCCTGTGTGGATCTCTATGTGTGTTTATGAGTGTGTGTGTGTGTGTGTGTGTGTGTGTGTGTGTGTGTGTGTGTGTGTGTGTGTGTGTGTGTGTGTGTGTGTGTGTGTGTGTGTGTGTGTTCATGGGCATCCTGTGTGTGTGTGTGTGTGTGTTCATGGGCATCCTGTGTGTGTGGGTGGACAGTGAAGCTGAGTTGTCATGTTGGGCAGAACATATCTGCATATTCATAATTGAGCATCTACAAGCATTCACTGACACTCTCAGGTGAACACAGTAAAACAGAATTAACGGTGAGATGTAAGTATTATTAAAACAATGATAATGGTGTTGTGCTGAGAAACGCTGCAGTAGGCACAAAGGAGAAAGAGAGAAAGAGTGAAAAGACACAATGGCAGACTAGAACAAGAGTGAGAGAGGAAGAGAATGAGTGGTAGGCAGGAGATTCTGTGTGGGTTGACTCTCTCTCTCTCTCTATCTCCCTCTCTCTCTCTCTCTCCCTCCCTCTCTCTCTCCCTCTCTCTCCCTCTCTCTCTCTCTCAGGTGCTATGGTAACCTACAGGGCTGCAGCTAATCAAAGGAGAGGAGAGGATACGATAAGAGAGGAAAGGAGAGAAGAGGAGTGGAGTAAACAGGACAAGACAGGTTAGGAGAAGAAAGTAAAAGACAGGACAGTAGAGTAGAGGAAAAAACAGGAGAGGAGAGGAAAGGAATAGACAGAATAAGACAGGAGAGGAGGGAAAAAGACAGGACAACAGATGAGAGGGAAGGAAATGAAGGGATAAGACGGGACAGGAGAGGAGGAGTTGAAAAGACAGGAGAGTAGAGGAGAGGAGAGAATACGGCAGGAGATAAGAGGAGGAGATGAAAAGTCGAGAGGAGAGGAGAGGAGGGGATAAAAAGACAGGAGAGGAGAGGAGGAGTGAAAAAGACATGAGAAGAGAGGAGGAGTGAAAAAGACAGGAGATATACTAAAGAAGAAACATTCCATGAGTTTACGCTCCCCTGCCAGTTCTAGTTTGATTCTATATTTGTTATTCTTAGTAAGTCGATAAAAGACAGATTATTTCTACTTGATTATGACACTGATTTATCAACCTGATCAAATATGTGATCATATTTTGACAAAATGTTACACAACATCTAGCTATTCCAGCGCTTTTGATCATATCACATGATCCTCCATCATTTAAATGAATCTTCCAGGGGACTTTTCTGAGCAGTTTAAGGACTTCTTGTGTAATTTGCAGGTTTCTGCATTCTCTAGTCTCTAAACTTTAGTCATTATAGTGGGTTTGGTGTTTTTGCAGATGATATTAGATGCAGAAGCATACACACATCAGGTGGATCGCCACCTCTGCAGCTATATTTTTAGATCTTTTTCGAGTGTTTTGATGGCCTGTCCTGATCTCAAATGCACCGATTCTTAACAGACAGCGTATGATTGTCTCTACAGAAGGAACAAGCAGATAGATCATAATACACAAGTGACTAAACAAGCAATGTATCTACAGTATTTGTAAGTATATTTTGCATCTCTGGATTTTTTCCATTGGAGATCAGATAATGGCCAGTAAATTCAACAATAATCAGTATATCTCTAGAATAAAGTGTATAAATACATTTTAATGCTGAAAGTTAGTGGTTTTGCATTCTCTATGAAACATAATAAATTAATATCAACTGCTAAAATGAAAACAGCCATAGTGACCACAATAATGTAATTTATGTTTAACATAAAGTGAGTTTGTTACTTCTTTTTAATCTGCAGTGGTTACGCAAAAAACCGTCTATTGCTCTTATTTAGTCAGATTTGATCAGAAAACTTAAGTAACACACAAGTGAACACACATTTCGGTTTGTTAGGTGAAACACAAAAAGTCTTTGGAGATGGACTTTTGTGTTGTTTGTTGTTGTGACAATTGATGATATAGAAAAAGAAATGTCAAGCCTATAAAGAAAACAGTCCTTTGTGTACACTGCAGCACATTCATCACAGCATGATTCAGCCTCATGAAATAAGCTGAGGACTCAACTACTGAAGGCAAAACTGGTATCAAACCACTGGCAACATTGGTGTACATTATATCTCTACTAAA
This sequence comes from Scomber scombrus, assembly GCF_963691925.1. Lineage (NCBI taxonomy): Eukaryota > Metazoa > Chordata > Actinopteri > Scombriformes > Scombridae > Scomber > Scomber scombrus. The sequence goes on along the minus strand of NC_084977.1, from coordinate 26,027,192 downwards.
TGGCTCTGTAACCCTCAACTTTAGACAGTTATCATCTTCACATGTCGGGGGGAAAAAAAGGAAAACCCTTACTGTACCTGTGGACATTTGTCATACTCAATTCTGGGTAATTTATCCATAAATGCACTGACACGCATTACCAGTTTGAAATTGTAAAAGCAACACATTTTCTGGTGGGAACAGGTGCAGAGATAACGGCAGCAATTGGTCCCACAATGATCATGTGGTGCAGATTCAGAAAAAACAAATAAATCTGTTGGAGCCTCGGGGGTGACTGCTGGCCAAAATGAGTTCACACATGTGAGATTCATTGCCATTAATCAGGAGGTAGTGTTGGAGAAATTGACTTTAGTCCCTGAAATGTCAAAGCCAGACATATCACACAAATACAGATTCTACTGCATACAAAAGTATTTGAGATTTGAAATAAAACACTAATCTGCAGCTACAGGACAATAAAAGATTAAAATGCCTACATGCTGTTTAATAATGGAGTAATGATGTCATTCTGTTTTAGTGCAAAGTCTCTTTAGTTGTGTCATCATTTGTTCATGCTGCTTTCCTGATTTACGACAGTTTAATCAAATGTTTTAACGTTGCCATTAAAATGCCTTTTTAAAAAAAATCAGTGGAGACCTGTCACACTTTGTTTCTCTCATCTGTCTCTCAGTTTTTCTCCTCCTTTGTTTCACACTCCCTCTTCTCCCCCCTCTGCTCATTTCTCACCGTTTCATAATCCTACAGAGAATGATGCAACTGTACAGTAACTAAGCACAGACAGACACACACATACACATACAGAGCTTTTCTGAAACTAGACTACTAAAAGAAATATTTTAGCTACACTTTGAGTTTATTCTTGAACAGAAAACAGTATCGTTTTTTTCCTCTATCTGTCAGTCTTGCGTGTACAGTTTTTAACCTGTCTGTCTATCTGTGTGCCTGTCTTTGTCGGTCATGGTGCTTCAGCTGTCACTGGATCCACATTAATTTCTCTGGTGTACAGGTCCTGCACAGCCACAAAGGTGATATCAGTTATTGTGGCTGATTAGTCCTCCTCTCAGAGTGGAGCTATGCTGAGCATTTGCAGATGTCAATTTCAATTTATGTGGCCCAATATCACAATTTACAAATGTGCCTTAGAGGGCTTTACAATCTGCACATCAACGCAACTTCCTCTATCATGAGACCTTTGATTCAATAAGGAAAAATGTCCCCAGTAAACTCTTTAATAGGGAAAAAATGGAAGAAACAGAAGGGAAAGAAAATTGCAATTGGAAAAACAGGATAATAGAATTATAGAGATTGATAATGTATATGAAGAATATATCAGGAGGACGTTGAAGAACTTCCAGATGCTGTCAAACAGAACCTGAGCCATACAACCTCTTCTCACCAAACTCCTGTTTTATAACCTCACTGAAATCACATCAGAGCATCTGTTTTTCTTTGTTTTTCTTTGAAGGTATTTGCAGGATCCTTAAAGACTCAAAATATTCACTCAGCTGCACAATAAAAAAAGTCTATTTACAGATCCAAAAAAAGATGGATGACATGACGTTTCTATCCCGGGTTTTTTACATCACCGGAATTGAAAGATTTACTATGATTTATATTATAGAGCTGCAACTAACAGTTATTTTCATTATTAATTAATCTGCTTATTATTTTCTAGATTAATCCTTTTGTCTATAAAATGTCAGAAAATCATGAAAATGGATGTTATAACTTCCCTGAGTCAAAAGTGACATTTTTAAATATTTTATTTCATTCAACCAACCAACCATCCAAAACCCAAAAATATTCAGTTTACTATCATGTTTGCTAAAGGAAAGCATTAAATCATCACATTTGAGAACCTAAAAGCAGCAATTCTTGGGGCACTTTTGCATAAAAAATACTGAAATGATTATTCGAATACCAAAATAGTTGCTAATTTATTTAAAGTCAATCAACAAATCTATTAATTGACTAATCATTGCAGCTTGAAGTCTATTTGAATTACATGTCCAATGTTATATTTGCATATATGATGACATATTTCTACTTTTCAAGCATTAACTAACTTTCTTGTTTTTTCTTGTTTTGCTTGTCAGAAAAATCAAATCAATAGATGTTAACATATAAGAGGCACAAACTGTGACATTAGTTTGATCTGTACACGTGCACAGAGTCCTGAGAGGAGCTCTAATCAGCCAGAAGTGAAAACATCTGTGCATCGTGTGTCGGGGCTTTAATCAAGTTGTCCACACCACCTGAATCGCATCCACTCTATTGTGCTTTCCAGAGAAGAGGGAAGTTGTTATGATCGTAGACATGTTGCACTACATGATTAATGGTTTGGTTGCTGGGGTGACGATTTCTATGTGTGCATGTGTGGGATGATATCAGCTGTCAGTTGCAGTCATAGTACATAGTAATATAAAGATGCAATATCGGACATGTTAAATGTCGGATATGAAAAGCACTAATGGTGCCTCCTGCTCTGAACATTTTTGTTTGTTTTATGTTTTTTTAACTGTTTGTACTTCCTCCTCATGATGAGGTGACAAGCTGAAATATGTTAGTCTAACACAAAAGTTCTTACTTTTACTTGAAGTGCTACTGGAGTTTTTACCTCTTCTTTTCCTTTCTAGCATAAGTAGGTGAAGTTTTGTGAGAAATCCCTACCCTGCCTCCACATGTAAAATATCAGAAAATATTCTCGAGGCCAAGATAAACTGCTGCTTATTTGGACTACTTCAGTCCTATCATATTTGTTAACATTTGCACAGTGGTTCACGTATTCTTTTTGGTATATTTTTTATCCTGCGGTATGTCAGGATAAGAATTTTTAACCTCCTATTTTCATGTGTTCAACATTAACACACATCTTCTGCAGGCAAACAGATGAAATACAACTTCCCACAGCTAATAAGTTCAAATATTAGAAACAGTCTAGTGACACAGGTCAGCATGTTATCAATATATCCCATTAGCAATTAAACTGCTGATGCTCTTTGAGGACGCTCAATAAGCAATTGTTGCCAGGTAACAAATACAATTGCAGCCTCCATGCAGAGTCTTAGATGATATTTCTTTGCGACTACTTTTGTTTGCAGGATGTTAAACCTGAACCCCACAGTGCTGCATGAGCGTGATATGGTTTGGGTCACAGTCACAGTTGGGTCATCAGGTCCAGATCGCCTTTAGAAAGACCTTGAAGCCAGACAAGATAATCATCTGGATATAAATATATAAACACACTGACAGTAACCCCAGCCGGACACTAGAATCAAAACCCTCCACATCCTCCAGACAGGATGATCCACCTGCTGAGAGAGGATCCATGTATCTATACCACAGTATGGAACAGGCATCACACTGAAACCAGGGCCAATAGGGGTGGTGGGTTTTAATCGAGAGCAGAGTGAGACTTCCATTTACTATCCATTTGCTTTAATGCTGCAATTCATTTTACTTAAAACTCACAACACGGAAAAGTGCAATGCAACAGTCGTTTAAATCAGAATTACAAATTGGAAACTTGGACAAGATCCATCCAGCGGCAACAGAAACACACCTGAAGTCACAGCAATATAGTGGCGCACACAGTGAACAGTAAGCAGAATTACCTTTAACATCAATTTTTACTTAATGTAATGTTTGTGTTGTGAAATGTGCTGCAGCAACTTTGTAGCTGCCAAGTCTTTGTGAGCATGCAGTACTAGACTACTCATTTCATCTCTTTCAAAGTGTGCTGATCTGTTAAATCAGCTGTTGTAGAGTTGGGCTGGAACTAAACCCTGCATGTACTTGACCCTCCAAACATCATTTTGCTGCAGGCAACCGTGTTTCCCTGAGCAGATGCACTGGGATGCATTAAGAATGGATGTTGGGAATACCGACTCGGAACTATTGACTTCTGACTTGCAGTGGATTGCAACATAACTTTAATGCATAAACTTTAACTCCAATTATCAGCTTGTATAAAAGCCTAACAGAACACCTCCTCTAACAGAAACAGCTGAGTCTGGAGATGGAGGTAGTTGCATCAGAGAGGAGACACAAAGAGGAGGAGAGACCCGGCCTACAGACAAGAGCGGGGCAGGAAAGGCCAGCTGTGCCAGAGAGGAAAGGACAGGAAAGAAGAAGGAGAGGGAGAAAGAAAGGGGGGGGGGGGGGGGGGGGGGGGAGGAGACACAGTGCCCACCCTGGAGCCAAAGCAGCAGGTGGATGATGCATCATAAATGACTTTGCTATAAGGAAAGTTCGACACTTGACATTTGGAGTTCAACATGCTGCAGAAACAGTGGCCCGGAACACTGGAACTAATGAGATTATTTTCTTGTGCAGTAAAGAAAAGGTTAGTACAGTCAGTTTTATTCATCATTCATCACATGCCTTTTTCACTCAATAATAAGACTGTGTGTTGGAAGTCTATGGGCATATATACTCTAACACAACCAGTACCTGTTTTACACATTTACATTTGAAAGATTGATTGTGGTTACTGAGAAAAAACAACGGTGGGTTGTTAACAGTAATGAATATATTGGTTTATAAAGTGTGTGATAATTATATACCCTGTGTAGGCCTATGTTGGGGTCCCAATATATATATATTTTCAATGCAAATCTGACATAGTGAATGCTCAGATCATTTGTTATCAATTGTCCTCGAAACATTAAAGTTAGTAATGATACAATATCTTTAATATTATTGAATTTTGGTGGTGGGGCTACCTTTTTAGTTAGCCTATATTTGGATTAAAAACTGTGTGGAAGAGAATAGCTCTATTGCCATGCGCAAATGGAGCATTGATGGATGTCATTTTCTATGGAGAGCAGGAGATCCAGCCACACAGGGTATGATGGATACAGCGTGGCGAGTTGATGGACCAATCAATGTATCTGAATTTGCATTATTATGACTTGATCTTACCTTAATGTGAACTAAACTCAGATCGAACTGTCAAATTAGGCAGTGCTGATAAAATGTGAATCAAGATTCTGTTACTGTGTTACCTATTTCTTGCTTCCCATGTTTTCAAAAATGTATTTTAGTTGTAATATGAGAAAGTTTGTGACCCAGGTAAAACCCAGCAATGCCCAACCCACAGTACATCATCCAGTCAGTCACCACCAGTGGAAGTGTTTAGTGGTCCAGTGCATTCACATGAAACCTCACCGGAGTCTGTGTGTCTTTGAAATAAAGTTGATTTTTCATTCCCCAAATTAATACATACTTGGAAAGTTTGGGACCTTTGCTGGAACGTAAAGGGGACCTTTATAATAGCCTTTATAATATACCTTATTTTCAGTCATATATATATAATGTTACAATGTTGGATATTAAACATGGCCAAAGTGTAAAATAATAAGGTAAACGTACATAGAAATTTTCCCTGTGAACAAAATGGACCCACTTCAGACTGCTGGATGCTCAACTTTCTATACTGAGTCAGCTTGTGACAGATTTATTTATATATTCATCTGCTCCTCACACAGCGCACAAGTTCATTGCTCTGTTCCACTAATATTATGGCTTTTTTTTTTACATTGTTTTGGGTGTAGACAATCCAAGCTATGACTCAAGTCAAACTAACATGCTGTGAGTTTGAGCAAAATAAAATAAGTAGTTTACCTGTTGTAGGTGTGCTGATTGTCTGCAGCTCTTCATCAAACATCATCATCACTGTGGCTGTTTCTAGTGGTAGTATTCCATTATTTTTTTTATTTTATTTTATTATTAAAGCTGATCCACTGAACAAACAGCACCAAATATATCCATATGGTGTTGTCAGCTAGTTTTTAGTGCTGCTGAAGAAGCACATCTGAACATTTCGTTTCCTATCAATTCTTCACAATAAAAGTCTCCTGTTACTTAGTCATTTAAAAGATTTTAATTTGAAGAAGTAAAGTAGCTGCTCAGGAACTAAAATCAGAACAGGGCTCATTGAGGGGGGGCCTTAAAGAGACCGGAACTAAAATGGCCTGTTTCAGACAGAGGCTGAACTGAGGAGCTGCATTAAGGGCCAGTATAAGATAATAAGGAGTTTTTTTAACTGTGAATCACAACTATACTCCATGCAGTATTATTATATGGAATTAGGTATATATTACAGTTTTGCACCTCCTATTGAAACACTTCTTCACGCCTATGATCGTACAGGCTTTGCTAAAACATGATTAAGGTACACAGGACTTCCACTAACATCCCTACTGATGTTACATTTGACTGGGACAATTTCTCAGCTGTGGGGCATCGCAGTGAATCTGTGTGCTGAGGTGAATACCATGTACTTGTGATGTTGTGGGCTCAAATCTTGCTCCTGGCCTGTCTCATCCCCCTTTTGTCTCTTTGTCACTGCTCTGCATACAGTCTAATGAAACAGCAACGAATCCCTAAGCTTTATATCTGCAGTAGACAGAGCTGTGAAGATGAGATGTTACCTCCTACGCAGGCAGGCAGACAGGCAGCAGCTCTGGACACAAAAAACACCCTCCGACAGTAGCTACTGTAATTCTATGGAGTATCTGATTAAGTCTCACTGATAGGAAATACTGAGCCTGCAGCCATCATGTGAGCTGATAGATTTATTCTGTGGATTTATATCTGTAGCGAGCATCTGAATTCATGGTGTGGACCGATAGCAAACCTTTAGGCACTAAAATAATAGAATACAACTTCATAGACTGCGTACAGTATCGCTGTAGGTGGCTTATGATACATTTAAGAACCTGGAAGTACTGCTATGTTAGTGAGTTCTGTTCACAGCTGGCAAGATGGAGTTTTATGAGCTGAGCGAGTCAGTTAACATCAAGATGTTTAGAATAAAGTGTCTTCATTCAGGAGAGGTGTGTAACAAAAGGCAGATGAGACAAAAAAATAAATCTTAATTTGATTCCATATTTAGTTTTTTTGGAGTGAGATATTTATGATTGGACAAATGTCATGACACTATGTGCTATGACATTGATTAGCTTCCATTTATTTACATTTGCTTCCATTTATTTTTGCTCGGGTGGCTAGTTTCTTTTCAGAAATTGTATTATCATCAAATGTCTCCTCAAGATGGTGATAGGTGATGCCATTGGTGATGATAAGTGTAAGAAAAAATAAACATTTATGGGTTAATTTTGTCTATATGGACTGTTTACAACAGGGTGCTGGGTTTTGAACCTAGGGACGTTGCATATATATGGCTAAGCTGTAACCGCTTGGCTACAAGAGCCCTCCATATAATATAATTCATTAAGAGATGCAAGTACAGTTACAAGTATATATTTTTGTATTAATGTCAGTGTTTTCAGTTTTGAATATGTGATTTTCTTCATGAGGCAAAATATTATATTTTGTCACTTTTTTATGACAAATCTGTGACCAGGAGGGTCTCAACTCTTCAGCCAATATTTTAAATTATGCAATTCAATTAGTTTCCTACAGGTTATCTTATTTGTCAAAATCTGTTTGTGTCAATGAATGTAGCTTTTAGACATTGGTTTTGGGAAAACTTTCTATACACCATCTGATCTCATAAAATCCAACAGGGGGACAAAAGCATTCCATAAAGGTTTTTCAAAAGAAAAAAAAAGACTTTGTGCAGATTAAAGTTTTCACATGTGATCTAAAAGAACCTAAAAGTCTGTGAAGTGTCCTCAGGTGGTCGGATAGATTACTTTTGTTTTGGGGGAAGCAGCCAAGCAGAAAGCCAAGTCCCCCGATGGTGCAAAGCCGATTCCTGAGGGCATGGAGGAACCGGCTGTCGCCTGACCCGAGGTTACTAATGGAGGTTTTGGGGAATCCTGGTGGCACAGAGGACTTGCACGCATACCATGCACTTACAGTTTTAATCCCACGCATGATCTGAGTCACATATTGTCTCTCTTTATGACTTTTCATTGTAGGAAGACATGGGGAGTGCAGATTCACTTGTTAACACATATATCTGTCCACATAAATAAAGCACATACAATCACACAGACAAAAAACATCCTTTGAAGTTGAGAAACATCCCATTATGTCTTTTTAGGTTACGGTAGAAAAGCCACACAGCGGTGAAGCAATTCTGGACTAGTGGAACAGCATGATGCTGCACAGCTATGGTAAAATCCCTGATACAGAGTATGGATGAAGCGTTATGTAATTAATACTCCTCCTCCTATGCAGATACAGTAGACAAGCCTAAAAATCCTAGCATCAGCTAAAACTGTAGCCCTAAAATCACTGATACAGTTTATAAGTGTGGTATCATTCTGGCACCTATATTCCCATATAGTCCAGGAGCTCTTGACTCAGCGTTTGCATCACTGACACTGTAAAACAGGTTTTCAATGTAATGTAGGTTTCATACAGTAACACCAAACCCCCTCTACAGTCACGCAGCATGCAGAGAATCTGTCTTTCTCTCCATCTCACCCACACATACATAACATGCAGTGCAGTCAAAGTCAAGAGAAGCCTCTGTTTACCTGCTATCAGTGTTCCATAATTCACAGTTCTGGCAAGGACAGATGACTGGTAAAGCCAAGACAGACAGAGAAAAGTGGTGTGGGGTTCTCTTACCAGCAAATCCCCCTTCTTCAGGAATTCTTCCTCTCCTCTCCCTTCAGCCGGCTTCCTCCAGCACTCCGGCGTTCATCTTTTCCAATAAAGAGAGCAGAAAGAGAGCGAAGGACTTTAAATAATCAGCATTCCACTTGCTCTTGTGTTCTCTCTCTGTCTCTCCTCTCTACTCTCCAGATTTCTCCACAGTGTTCGGCAGGGGGGGGTGGATGGTGGGTAAGCAGGAGCATCAGTGATACACTGCCACGCGCTCCTCCGCTGCAGGAGGCTGAACGTCAATCACACAGGTAACCTAGGGAACCGCAGGGCCCACCCCTAGCCTAACGTTGATTGGCCCATCTGACGGAGAATCAGAAGTCACAAGTCCTCACAGATCCACAGATGGGTACTGTGAGCTGTGGTGGGATCATGTATAGAGCCAAACAAACAGTAGTGGATTGCAGTACTTGTGAACTCTCTTTCTCTCTCTCTCTCTCTCGCTCTCTCTCTCTCTCTCTCTCTCTCTCTTCTGACTTCAGAGCCTTTATTTTACAGTTGCCTAGCAACAGGCGAGCATGTGTGAGTGTGCGTTGCAAAGCAGGAGGAGGGATGTGGGAGAGAGAAAAAAGAGTTCAAGTCCTCAACTCTCTCTCTCTCTCTCTCCTTCTCTCTGTCAGAGGTGTGTTGAATATTTCAGCTCACAGCAGCAGACTGTGTCAGTATTATGAAGGCTGTTGTTGCTTCATAGCAGACTGTTACTGTAAATGCAGCACTGGGAGACAAAATGACTCAAAATGCAAAATACATCCCCTCAATAAACCTAAGATTTCAAGAGGTGTTGAGGGGGAAGAGCTGCACTCACTTGAAATGTTATGAGTCATCTTTTTAAATTCACTATTTCATGATTGGCTGGGATTTGTTAGTACTCTTATGCATAGGACAGATGATAAAGAAAACATGGGAGTTTCAAGATCTTAAATGCTTTGTGTATAATATGAACAGTGAAATATGCAGAGTGGCATACTCTTAAAGGAATAGTTTGATCAAATTTGGATCTAAACATTGTCTATGGATTATTTTGATTTGAATTGTGGCTTTAGGAGTAGATGTACGATTGTTCCTCTGTTTTTACAATGTGAAAATGTCTATAAATCTCATGTGTGTATGGTGGATATGAAGTCCATCACACTTCCACTGGTCAGAATTTGTCACCAGTAAATGTGCTATAACAGATACATAATTTCACATCCCTCTTTGCCTTTATTGTTTCTCCATGAAATACACTTCATAAGTCTAGTGCTTTCCAATTGTGACACTGTGTAATAAAGCATTTAAAAAGACAGCTAAAAAAAATGTTGTTACTGCAATGCTGAAGATCCCACAACCCTCAGTATATAACAGTGAGGCTGTGGTACAAAAATGTGTCAGCAGGGGGCACTGTTTTACTGAATAAGGTAGGAAAAAATTATTAAAAAGCAGGTAAAAACAATTTGAGGTATAAATGTTTGGAAAGTTCAGTGTGTGCCATGTAGTAACACATATGAATGTGTGTCTTTTTTGATGGCCCACCACTGAAATCCAAAGTCAATTTGTCACATTTATATGCCAATGTGCTGAGCTGATTGTGTCAGTTTGCGATGTAATTGGCTTTAGGCTAAAATAAGTTTGCTCCAGATCTGAACACATTAAAGAAGAGTCTCTATGAATCAATCAGATGTGAGAATCTCCTCCTGACAGAGCTGACCTGGTAGAAACTGTCCTTGTAGAGTCCAGCTGTAAAAGCCTGTACAGACCAATTTTCTGTGACACACTTCTGTTATTTGAAAGCAGAATATGTAGATGCTTCAGGGTATTTCTTGAATATTTAAAGGATGAAGCTGGTGAATTTCTATATTTTTCTGTATGTGCAACCAATATTGCTCTGATCCTCACACACTGCTAGTGTGTGTATCCAAAGCCTGATCTTATTCCTCTGTCCATCAGTGAGCCACACTGTTGGACTGGGTGACATGTTCCTTCGCCAATAAGATTACGGTCACATTAATTAGTTTAAAAATGGTTCCATAGACTAATTACAGCAATCACATTTTCAGGCTCCATAGAGTGTTTCCATTAGTGTTTCACTAGTTTATTGTGCATAGTAACATAGTCACAGTGATGTCACCCATTGGTTTGTGGACTGCCGTTTTGAAACTTCAAGTTTAGTGATTTGACCATAGCCATCTTTGATTTTTGTAACCAGAAGTGACCATATTTAGACGAGAGGTTAGAGCTGACCCAAGCTTTAGCTGCTAGCTTGATTAGCATGGCTCTCTTTGGATAGCTGTAATAATGCCCTTGCTAATGCTAATTTTCGCTAGCGAAAAAGAGCCTTAAAACTATTAAAACTAAATATACTTACCAGAAAAACTGAACTACCGACTCCCTCCAGAATCTTTTAGTACAACCAAACATTGAACAAAACTTTTTTAGACTTCTAAAAATACCCAAAATATAGAAAAAATCAGCAGCTTTATCCTTTCAACATAAGACCAGACAAGTTCATTGTTTGATGATAATTCCCTGTCCACTTCTTACTAGACAGGTTTGCTGTTGTGTTATTTCTCATCAAAGTCAGATTATTGTGTGAATGTTACACTGAAACAACAGGGTGAATATACTCACTGAGGTCGAGGCCTTTACTGTTGATGCTTCGGAGCCAGGCTTCCACTGCAGTTAGCCTCTCAGAGTGCTCACTGAAGGGTAAGAAAACATCAAAGGCACAATATGAATATTCAAATGCATGGAAGAAAGCATATGGACGGTGTAATGCAGTTGGAGTAGTAGTGCAGAAACAGACAATGGCTTACAGCTGCCACATATTTTGCCAGTGGAGTCCATGAAACTACTTACTTACTATGGTGAATTACAGTATAAAGCATATTGTGCAGCTGGCTATGCGCACAGCCAATAACAGGTTTTTCTAAATAAATGAGAGGGAAATCTAATTTTGATGTGACAAGACTGGAAAATGAACGGAGACAGTGAATGGGTCATATTTGAACTTTTCTAACTAGAGTTTTAGTGTAATTTGGTGTAGTATTTACATACAACACCCACATTGCACTCCATCTTTGAGTGACATGAAAGCATTTTTCTTAAATGATAAAAAATAAGTGAGTTTTTCAGTTATAATAAATCATTAATCAATCATTTTACAGTACTGCTTGTAAATTCATGTATTGCTTAGAAAATGAAGTGTCATGTTCAATTAGGCTGCGCTTATAATTAGAAAAGCAAGTGTGTGTTGAAATCACTGCAGCTTTTCTAAAGGATCTAGTTCATGTTAACAATAGTAAAAGTCAATAGCTGATGTCGATGAATGTACTGAATGTATTGATTCACTGCATGATGATACTGAAACCCTCAATGCATTATCCTCCCTGACAGTTTCATTTAAACGATTATAAACAGAGAGAGAAGAGACAAGGTTCACATTTATTCAAACAGGGTTTTGTCATCAAAGCACTCAAAGTGTTTATTTTATAGAACTAGATGCTTGTCATATTTTTTGTTTTGGTTATGCAATTAAACCAAATACAGCCTTTTATCTTCTTTTTAATCATTATGCCACAACCAGCATGGTACCTATGTATTATTTGCTTGGGGCTGTTGTTTCTCTTAAATTTATCCCATAAGCTTGACGGTTTTGTTGCATTTGTGCATTGATTTACAATTTCTAATTAAGATTACAAATACCAGATGAATATGACATTATGTAGACATTCATACTGATTACATGCTTCATGCAAGAATGTTTTTAAGGCTAACCAAGACTAATCTGTGCTATTTCTGAGGATTGTTAATGTGTGTGTCCCAAAACAACAAAGACTCTCTTGTGGTATAATTACATCTGCTTCAATTTTCCACATATAATAAGAACTATTCATATGCAAGCTGCCTTTTTGGACATTTAAGGCTTTGAGTTTTGTCTTGTTGTCTTATAAATGCCAAGACATGTTAAAATCATAACACTTTGAGAAACATTATACACTATTAATACATATTACTTATCAAATAGAAATAAGTAGGCTGGCAAGTCCAGAAGAACTCACCACCATTACAACAAAGTCAGTGGCATGGTGACAGTTGCCAACAAACATGAGCCAGAAACTCAGTGATTAAGGAACAAAGCAAACAAAGCAAGCCTATAAGTGGACTGACTCTTCTGTTTGTTCCAAGAAATCTCTCCGCAACATTTTTACTGGGACTTTTGTTTTTAAGTGTTATTCCTGCAATATTTCAGTTTATAGATAGACGACTAATCTAATAGATAACCATCCATTATTTGTATCATAAGTCCTGCAAACATTTTTAATTCTTAAGAAATATTAACTTTGACACCAAATGGAAAAAGAGTTCATCTGTGGAGCCTGTAACATGGTGTTTCGCTCCACTGGGCTGCTTGAGAAACACAAAGCACTCTTCTGCATTGGGAGTGAGGTACGACACTTTCAAGTGCGAAGGCACAGCTCTGAAATTCTCATAAGAGGCAACGCTGGAGATGTGCACCCAAAACAGACAACAATCCCTGATCTTGTACAGGTAAGTCAGTAATACTGATGAAATAAGGGAGAGCAGGGAGGGATGAGGTGGTAACAGGAAGAGTTATTTCATTTTAAGAAAATGAGTAGGCCTATAAAGGGATTTTGATACGATTGATTTGGAGATCTCATGATTCTTGCAGTTGATGCTCAGAAAACTATTATTTATTTGTTGAAGACTTTATAATATCTGTGAACATGCCATGAATGTGAGAATTGTTGTGTAGGGCCTGCTTGTTGTGTTGGTAGCTCATATAATTTGCATTGCAGTGTTTACACTGTTGATAGTATTTTTTTTTTTAATCCTGGGATCTTTCTTTAAAGTCCAGATTAAATGAAAAATGCATTTTTGCCACTTTTAGATCACATCACTGATCATATTAAGTGCATTTATTTAATAATATATGCCAAAAAATATATCAAAAATCAGTTTCTTTGTATTCTTACAACAAAGTCCAACTCTCTAAAGCTGATTTTATGTGCAATCTCTGCCATTCAAAAAACAGATGCAGTGGGAAAACATTGTACATTTGTATTTGTGTTTGTGTAGCTGAGAGGTCAGCGCAGGAACATCACCAACTGGAGGAGTTTTGATACTGATCCAAAGTCAGGAAAAGCAGAAGAGAGTGCTGCTCTGCAAAACCTCACTGATGAGGTAAAAATGAACTGCTGCACAAACCAGACTTTGTTTCTCCTTCACTGCAAACATGCAACATCCAAAACACAATGGAAAAACAATGTTATCCATCTACTGTTAATTCCTAGTGGACATTTATGGTTTTATTTAAGATTTGAAGTAAACAGTAGACTACTGTGTAAATGTTTTAGGCACTAAAAGTAACCTTAGACACTAAAACACAGCAGCCTTGTAGAGAAAACAAATGAATAATAGAAGAAAACGGATATAAATAAATAAAAGTCCTATAAAAGTCCTATATTGTACTGAAAAGGTGAATAAATCTGATTCATAAGAACCCAAAAGTGACAAATCAGGGTAATATTTTGTGTTCTTTTTTATTTCCCATTTGACCATACACTGCATGCTTGGTCTCTGATTAAATATGCATGAAATCATGTCAGTCAATGCACATTGGAAGAGAAAACAAAGTAAACAGGGTGTATATTACAAAGACCTGTGCACAAGCAATTTAAACTGATTCTCTCTTTTCTGACTTTTAGTTTCACAAGTTGAGAATGTCAGTTGAAGAAATGTTACCAAATTGGTCAAAAAGGAGCACGAACACTGAGGTGACTACTGTCCCAGTCTCTTTCCTCATACTGTACATCTTCTTTTTCCCTTTACTGTACTAGTCAGCCTATGGTATGTTTCACATTTTAAAACATGTCAAGGTGCCATAAGTGTGTGCACATTTCTTCTATGTTGTAAAAGCTCTTAAATAATGGATTAAGTCATCAGTCAGTGGTGTTAGAATGATTCACAGGTCACTCTGAGAGAAGACAGATACAAGACAAGATTACATTTCAATGATAGTGGGTCTCCAGGTGACAAAAGAAATGAGTCATTTTGCTCCAGGGTGTAAGATGTTTGAAAATCAATGCTGAGGATGAATCCATCCGCTTATAAACACATTTCTTAGGCTTGTGGGCGTCAGCTGGGTCACACTGAGAGACTGAAGGAGATGAGGGAAATGGCGGCTCTCCACGAGCACCAACTTGCCCTGATAAATGCTCAAAACCAGCAGCTGGAGCAGCAGAGAGACGGTGAGGAACAGGCTGCTTGAGTCCTTAAATATCCTCTTTTACCTTGTGTGAAAATGGAGGTATCATATCAAATATGTGTGTCAGAGTTGGCCCTTCAGGTAAGCGTGCTGACTGAGCAGAGCAACATAACTCAGCTGGAGAGTCTGCTGATGGAGCTTAGAGAGCAGGAGGAGAGGAACAAGGAAACACTGCAACAACTAGCTGAACAACTCCACACATTACAGTAAGTGTGTATGATCCAGTTTCAGCTTTAAGGTGGTCTAATAAAGAGTTTACATTCTTAATCAACTAAAATTAGCAATACCACAATTTAAAAATATTTCAAGATTTTGGATAAAAGTGCAGACATATTACAAATAGAACTGGAAATTTACTTAAATCATCACTTTTGGCTGCACTAATACAAATGTGGCATTCAAAGAAAAATGGCTGCTTCTGCAATGCTCTACCACCAGGAGGAATATTTAGTAATTTTTTTTTTCTTCTAGCTGCTGGATGACTCAGAGCATCAATTATGTGTTTCATTATGCCTGGGTAGTTCCTCATTGCAACATTTGTGGTCAAATAAATTGAATTTCCTATTGTGAGGTATACTGGCTGGGTGACTTTTTTTATATAGAGGCCATGATATGATCTCATTTAGATGATCTACAATGTTTTTATTTCTCTTTTTCTTATTAGTGTAAAAGAGGTCTCTGTACCTGCTGATCAGCCAGCTCCATGCGAGAATAAAAAGATGCATCATGATGACAACTATGAGCTCATTTCTTCTGTGGATAGCCCTCTCTCTGCACAGATAAAGTATATACCTAGTGATTTATTTTAAAACCACTTTACTGAAAGGAGAAAACAAGATCAAATGCTGTTACTGTTATAAAAAAACAGGTTGTTTATATGTGAATATGAATACATTCGACTAAACTGTCTGGTTGTATTGAGTGAAATCTATCACTGGTGCAGAGCTCTGCGGCGGACATACATGCAGTCAGGTGGGTCAGATCCAGCCATTGTGGCACAGATGATTAACCTGCAGAAAGAAGCCCAAAGTCTGGAGAGGAACCAGCCAGCAACAGCCGCCGAGGCCAGTAAGAAAGAGAGTAAGAATCTGAGTGATGATGAAGAGATTATGTAGTTTGTCACTGTAAAAGTCTCAGCTGTGTTAGTGTATTCAAGTAGAGCAGAATGGGGTTACTGCAGAATGTATAGGCATTGTTTATTAAATTTAATCAGCTTGATTTTTCTTCTCTAAAAAATGATTTAATCCATAATGAGGATATTCTAGCTCATTATTTTCTTTTCACATGATCAGTTTGAAAAATACTCTGCAGATTGGAGCATTTCAACAATTTACAAAGAGTCTGATTTAAACAAAACAAGTTTTTTCCTTCTATACATTTTATTGAATTGAGTCAATAATTAGAACCTTGTCTCAAGTATTTGGTACAACCTCTAAACTTATAACATAGAATTGAAGGTAAATTATTGTTTGGGCCTGAGCCACATCACTGCTGTCCTTGTGCCCAGAGGTGAAGCGTCATCTGCGGGGTCCGAGCCGGGAACTGCTGGCTGTGGAGCAGGAGAACCAAAGACTGGAGGAGGAGATCCTCATGATCCAGTTGGCCAAGAGGAAATGGCATAACTATGAAGGTTGGACAGTGCTCCTCCAATGCTCTCTAATTCAGTCTCAGAGAAGCCAAATCAGTGCATTTCTTTTTAGTTTTTATTGGCTTTTTCTTGATTTTACTACTTTCACTTTGTGGCTTATACACTTATTTCCCCTCATTTTATACATAGTTGTCTCTGTCTCCTTCCTGTAAAGCACTCTGTAACCTTGTTTTGCTGTATAAATAAATGTTGCTTGCCTGCTTTCTAACAAGTGCATGACAGTTCAGAGAGGATGTGTTTTATTGTTCTATGGAGCAGCAGTGAGGACTGAGCATGAGCTGATTCAGACTGAAACCCTCCAGCAGATTGATGCTCTACAAGCAGAGATGGAAAGAAACAGAGAAAGACAACCTCCTCCACCTCCAGTTCCTCTCCAACCCAAGACCCACACGCATGCGCCTTTCTCCCTGGTACACAGTTTACAATTTACAAACATGTTTATGAACTCAAACTAATCAGACTAATGTCAAAGTTGCTTTCAGTCATTTCATTTAAAGTCTTAGATGACTGATTGCTCAATAATAATTTACTGCCAGTGTTTGTTTATGACATTGATTCAGAAATCTCTCTTTGTGCCTCAGCTCGAGGTCAGATCCTTCACCTCTCCATCAGGAGGATGCATGCTGGACCCCCTGGACTCTCTAGGTCCAGCACCCTATAACCCTGTGTCAGTTTAGTCCTCCACACCATTCACCAAACAGGCCATTTACATGTCAGAATCAGACTGGAGTTTAGCTACACACTGAGCTCACATCAAGCCACGAATAGAAACAAGCACTTACACTGCATCAACTATAATGTATTAACTAGCCAAATTACATTAAGTGACCTTTATATTGATTCTGATTACAAAATTACTGAAACATAAGGATCTTTAACAGGTATACAGCTTTTCACTAGTGATAAACAAGCATTTAACAAAAACGGTGTGTTATTAATAAATCAGCTTGCATGCAATCCATATATGTCAGATCCTAACTTCAAATCAGTAAATCTCAAACAATTATCCCAAAATGTCTTTAAATAATAAGAATATTGGACTTACCCTGCATGCACACTTTAGACAGGAACCAAATCCGTAAAACTCAAAAACAACTAAAACATGCAAAAAGAAAATCCATCTCTTTCCATACTAAGCAAAAAAACTGTGTGCAGTAACTGCATAAAAATATTGGTCTCAATTAGCCAATTAAGCTGCCTCTATGTGATACTATTCAGAACAGGCTGTATATATTACTCATATAGCTTATAAAGTAGCAATAAAGTGACTGTGAATCACATCAACTCATCTACTGATCCTGTCAATGATGTATCTCACTGAGTAAAAGATCATCTCTGGTTTTCCAGAGCTGGTTTTGTGGTTTTTTATGACCTGGTGCTGGGAGTTGACGCCTCTCATAAGGCACTGCGCCTGGTGGCAGCTCTCTACTCCGAAGGCCAAGAAGTGGGACCACCAACTCCGCTGCCCCCCATACAGTGCCTGCCAGGAGTGTCCCTTCCATACACCCATAGCCTGCAACCTGGAAACTATGCCCTCCTGTCTGTCAAACAACCTGTACCCAGGTAGGGGGAAACACCTAGAGAGGAGAGCTGTGTTGGTTATATTTACATTATCTACAGGATCTACTGGAGACATTTCAGTATAGGTAAATCATGAGGTTATTCCCAAAATCTGTGACTAATCCTACTTTTGTCATAAAGAAATGTTTCTCAATATCGAAAATACATCAATAATGTTTGCTGTCATTGTACAGTACTGTCTCAAAAAGTATTCTTGATCGCAACCTCAATATCTCAAATGGAAATCACACGTAGTTATGACATTATATGCACTCTCCTTATATGCAAGTAGTGTGTTTACTCTCTAACCCTTGCTCCCTGTAGGATCCAGCCATCACTCTCCCTCTCTCTGGTGGTGGAGGTCCAGACAGCAACAGACCTGGATCTTTCCAACCAGGAGATCTTCAAACTGCTGTCCTGCGGCTGGACACGACTGGAGCTCTTTGACCAGCACAACCAGGTCTAAAAGCAGATTTAACCACAGCCTATATAATGCTGAAAAAATGTGGAAACTCATTTTATACTGATGAAAATGTGTGATTATTGCAGTAGCCTCAGCAATGTGTTATGTGTGTTCTTGATGCAATCTGTAAAGCTGTACATTGGAGGTAGGTCAGCCTCTAAATTGCAGGATGGTAAAAAATTAATTGATATCAGGCTGCTGATGTTTATTCATCATTCATAATAGTAACTTAATATCAATTATTTACTTAATCAGAAAATAGTGTAAATCTCTGCTCTTGCGGAGCAGAGATTTACACTATTTTCTGATTAAGTAAATAATTGATATTAAGTTATTATTATTATTATTATCTGTCACATGTTATATATAGGAAGCAATTTGAGTGGGTTTTTAAAGCCAACACAATGTTTTGGTTTAGAAAGAACAAGCAAGGTAGTGAATTACAGACCTGACTGCATGGTGTGTTTCTTAAGGTGGACAACATGGAGCTGTGTGTACGTTTAGTGAATGGTCGAGATGGAAGCGTGCAGACTATGGCTACGCCTGACCCCTGCAACACTAGTCACTATAAATATCCAGCTGTGGTAGGTTAAGAAGGGCCTTTACTGGTTCCTAGAAATATTTTTTTAATGATTAAATTTAAGTATTTTTTCCTGAAAACCAGCTAATTGAAGCATACTGTGATTTGAAGTCTGTCAGTACAGATGTCTTATCTTTAAGCAAGGACAATTAAATCTGTGACAGTACAATGACAATAATGTAAATACTATATGCTGTATGGCAGAGGAAGAATGTAATCATCTTACATTGTACGCTATGCTTTTCTTTTTCTTTGACACAAGATGCTTCAATGTGATGTTTTGTCTCAACACAGGTCTCCACTCTTCCTGTGACTGTCCCTGTTTCAGCTCCACAGTCCTCTGGAGTGGATCAATTCTCCTCCCTGCTGCCCTCTACTGAGCACCAAGACCCTCCCCCACCAGAGGAGACCAGTCAGAGCTGAAAAATACATCAATACAATGCAGGATGTTGCAGTTTCTTCCACATCTTAAGGATGATTTGTGTGATGTAATTGGAGTAGAAGTGTAAATGAGTGTGACTGGAGATATTTAACTTGCTTTGTGATTGAGGTATACAGCGGTCCACATTCAGAGCTTATAAGCAAGATGTCTTAGTGGTACTTTTAGGATAATGATTAACTGACATCTCCAAATGTTTGTACAACCAACAGTTCAAAACCCCAAAATATTAAATTTACAAGTCAAAAGAAAACCAGCTTTTTAAAAGATCAAATGTAAATGTCTTCTCAAAAATGGCAGATTCATGTTAAATTTAATGGTCTAAACACTGCAGCAGTTTTTTCCTGAACAACCTATTGCAGGGGTGAAGTATTCAGTAGAAAAGTTATGGAAAATGAAACAATTACATTCAAATTAGGACTTTGGAAAAACTCAGAATATTTTTCCATTTATGTATAAATATTTGACTAGACACATTCCAGATGTCACATGCTATAAAACAATTACACAACTTAACTGCAGTTGACGCATAATGTTTGAGCCCTTAGGAAGTCAAAAGGAAAATTGGTGACACAATCTTACTTTTGCAAATTCTTTATTATTTTGTACTACAAGTATACAAAACTGGACAGACAAATCTATGAAAATGGATCTTATTTACAAAATCAAAAGTGTTGAAAGGTGGAGGGGCTCGACAGGCATGCTGTGCTGGTTTTCGAAGATCAGGAAAGACGTGAGGATCATTACGCCGAAGACCCGACAGAGGCTGACTGGTTGGCAGGCTGCAGGAAACCAAGGACAACACAAAACAATTTAAATTAACTGCAGGAAAAGGTCTGAGAGCTCTGCCTGCTTTCAGTCAAGAGAGAAATGTTCAGATTGCTGGTTTGTCTTGGAGTAGCTCTAGTAAGAACTCACCGCTGTAGTTTTTAAATCAACTAATACAAGTTGAACACAGTCCGTTACAAAAAAAGACTGTTCGCTTTCTGAAAACTGCATAAAGACATCATTTATACAGAGATGTGAACTACAAATGATGCAAGAAGTTTGTTCCGATTATAGTGTCACCACTGGAGACAGCAGTAACTTAACAGAAACTCCTGAGACTGCAAATGTAGTTATGTTGTCTGGGACTGAACAGAATGAGATTATCACCTGTAGGTCACCGTTAGGTCTTTCCTCTACACTTTTACCAGCCATAAGGTCCCAGATACAGACTGTCATATATAGGTTTCATCATGTGAACCCATACAGACTTTAACACCACATTACAAAAATGATTCCTCTCAACTTCCATCCATTTTTACAGATTCCCAAGCTGGAAAACCATCTGAACACAAGTTGAGATGTGACTGATCTACTCTAGAATTATTCTCTTTGTATGGACTCGCCTCCTGTGATTTTTCCTCCTGGACTCCATTGCCGTTGCTGGCATTAGAGTCCCCACTGCCATTAACTGTGGCTTCCTGTTTCGCCTGCTTAGCTTCAGTGTCCTTTACTGGGCTCTCCTCCTCTGGTTTCCTCTGTAGAAAACAACCATGACAAAAAAATAAATAAAAAAGGGGGAGGGAGGGAAGAGAAGACTGGAGGCCGCTATACACAACTGTATTCCATGCAATCAACCTTTGGAGGGTAATATTCAGAAGAAGGGAAACTGAAATCAAAGTCGACACTAAGAAGCCACTCACCAATTACAGTTGTCACATTCACAGTTTAATTCATCATGCACACAGCCCAGATCAATTTCATTAGTATCAAGCTCTACCACAAAACAGTCACCTACACACACACCACAACTACAGTTCACTGAACAAAAATCTCAGAGCAAAGACTGCAAAAGCTACACACCAGCTAAAGATTGACATTCACAGAAAGCCATGACATCCTGAAGTGTGTTCAGACTGAAAATGAAGGTGAATTATAGGAAGTGGCCTGATCATGTCAGTAGTGAATTTGGCAGGGGCAACATGAAATATGTGAGAAATGTGAAAAGGTTTTAACTTGAACAAATTTGCACTTTTCCCAGACTTTATGGATGTGCATCATAAACCTTCACGGTCAAAGTAAAGGGTGATAACAGTTGACAAAACACTCAGTTCGTCTGGTGTGTAAACTGGATATTTGAGCCAGTGGTGAAAATAACATGGAGAAAATTTGCTTTCTGTCTGAACGCACAACTCAGAGCAGGCTAGCACACCTCGCAACATAAAGCAAGCAATAAAAAGGCCAGTTTCAGTACCGATTACGGCTCCAGTACAGAATTGTGAAATTTTCGTTTTTGCTTAAACTATTATTAAAATGATAAGACATGAGCTTTTATTCTGCCAAGTGAAAAACTCAAAAATCATCCAGATTCTTGGGTAGATCTGTCAGATAAAATTTGCAGAGTTCAAGACAATTAGTGGAAACAGTCAGGAGATTAGAGCCTTACCTTTTTCCTGACGAGGTGGGAGATGTCGGACGCGGCTTTGGAAGACGAGGCGCTGTCAGATGTTTTAACTGGGATCTAAAATAGAAATGTTTGATTGGTTTGTGATGTTTTTTTGGGCAGAGGATCAGTTTATGTTTTAAGATCTATATGCAAAACAAAGTGCTTCCTTACCTTGCTCACTGTTGCAAATGCAGATGATGGTGTTGCAAATGCAGATGGTGTTGCAAACGCAGATGATGACGATGATGACGGGCCACCGTTTTCACATAGGAATGCTGAGGAAGTTGAGGCACCACCCTGAAAGAGGTTGGTCAATTACCAAAGAGCCAAGGCTGCTTCAAATTGCCCTTTGATACATCTACCCTGCACTTAAACATGGCTTGCAATCCAAAAATATGAATACATTCATGTTCTGAAAAAGAAAGTTTTAAATTAACCCATCGCATTTTATATGGCCAACCTACTAGTGTCTGCTGGATGGCATGGGAGGCAGCGCTGGCTGTTTTCTGGCTTTCCTTGGCATCTTCCACTTTTTCCTTGATGTCAGGCAGAAGCCGCTTCAGTTCTTCTATCTCTTTCTTCTCTTCTGTTGCTCCATCTGCACCCTCTGCTGCATCTATCACCTCCTGCAGCATGACTACATACACAAGACAGTGAGTGGGGATCAGCACAACATCATGATAGAGAAGTAATGATAAATGCAGTACCACCCTGTGTAGTCTTACCCAGGCGTGTCTCGATGACCTTTATGGAGCTGTTGTAGTGTTGGATGGCCGGGCTGTACTGATCCATGTAGCACAGCGTAGTGGCGACATGGTAGTGAGTCTCAGCCAGCAGACGACTGTGAGCAGGCAGGTGCTTCAGTTGCAGGGTGAGACATTCCTGGAAGTCGTCTAGTGCCTGGGGATAGTTACCTGGCAAAAGAAACAGGTAAGTCAAGTTGGGATAGGTGCAGAAAGTGTGCTCAATAATAGTCTGCATCAAGTCTCTCTGGAAAATAGCATTGCAAACATCAGGGGGGACAAAATCTAGGGAATTCAAACCCTCTGCAAGGCTAGCAAATCATTGCAGCAAGTGGATGTGAATGTCAGTTTCACAAAGTTACAGATACTTTTCGGACACATCTCCCTAATTTGGATGTCTGACAAGTGTGGGGACAAGTAACTGGGTACAATGAAAGCAGACTTACCTGATTCAGCACTGACTTCTCCAAGTTTCAGATATGCCTGTGCTGCCATTAGCTGGTCATCTTTGCCTTCCTTCCTGTGTAGATAAAGGAAAGATAGGAAATATACACTTAGAGGCCTCAAACTATCTACAAACAGTAAATGCACTCTTTGATCCTTCAGCTGTGCCCTTGTGGTCTTTCAAGTTATCAATTCATCAGCAACTTCATCTTGCAAGGTTACCTTTTATAGATGACTTTAGCTACCTCCAGCATCTCCCAGGCCAACTGCAAGTTTCCAACTTCTTCATCTTCCTAAAAAGGCAGAGACAGCATACATTAAAACCACATGTGTTTTCGATCCAATTTCAAGAGATTTTAATGTGTTGTGTGAAAGCTTACCTTATCACCATTTGCCTCTCCATCCTCGTCGTCATCATCATCATCATCATCGTCATCATCATCTGTGGAAAGCACCGCAGAATTACTACACAGTGAGATAAATGTCTTCCCAGTGTAAATGATCTCATAATGAAATCAAACATGCAAAAAAAAAAAGAAAAGTTTCCCACAAGTGCAGTTTATACTTGCTCTGGTGCTTTTCCCTTCACCTTTTATAACACCCATACATGTGAACTGTATCAATATGAGGGGTAGAAAAAACAAATAATGTCCCGCTTTTGTTGCACCCATTAACACAAACAGTGCCATGTATCTGAAGAACTACTGCCCTCTGGTTCCTCCATGTCCTGTTCAGCCTCTGGTTTGGATTCCCCGTCTTCTCCCTTCTCACCATTCTGCTCTTTTGAATCTTCATTTTTGTTCCCTGTCGCAGTTTCTGTTCCAGGAGACCCAGCAGGAATTTTCCCGACGCTGTTCACAGCACCGGGGCTCTTCTCAACTCCATTCACTTTGGCTTCCTGGACTGTACTCTTCCCTTCCCCATTCACAGGTGAAGAGCAGGGTTTCTCTGATTCATTAACAGCATGTTTGGCTGGGGATTTTGCCACACCACTCTCCTTTTTTACTTCAACGCTGCTCTTCTCATCTCCCGACCCCGGCTTGGTATCAACTGCCGCACTCTTTTCCTCCTCTGCCATTGCATCATATACCTGCTTTCGTAGCTCATCTCTAGTTTTTTCTGCACCAGAGTGGCATGTGAAAAGTAATTTCTATATAAGTTTGCTTAGTTTTTCTGAGAATGACATTAGCCTGATCTTTCATCTCATGATTTGAATTCAATGCTGCTGTGTTCATTTGTGATTAGATGAAATTCAATTTTGTGTTTGAGCCATCATACCACAATAGGAAAACAGCAGCAAAACCCTTTTTTGCCATTTATCAGCATGAGAAACACATACACATCCTAGACTACTTTATTGGAGTGTCAAATTGTAATCACTGACAAAATTACAACAAGTTAGTTATTGTTAGTTCTCAAAATTGTATCAGGCAACCCTTCGTGATATTTGGAACTACTTCTGATACTGACCATCGAGGTTGTTGGCACTTTCAATATTTGGGTTGTTAGGTTGCTCCTCTTCCTCAGATTCCTCTGGGACTCCCTCCAGGGCATTACCGAGGACAGTGTTCTCCATCCTAACCAAAACACAAGAGACAAATCAGGTTACCAAAGTTAACAAAAAGGCACTCATTACTGGAGAAAGGGTTTAAAGTCTAAATCCAATTTAACTTTGACTTAATTTCGTCAGTGAAAGGACTTATGACACTGGGAAAAGGCCATACTGAAAAATAAACTTGTGTATCAGTCAGTTCAGGAAACTTTAACCAACTTAGAATCAGTCTTACAGTGAAACCAACTTGTATACAGTGTAAAGAATTCAGATTAATTCAGGTAAAAGGGTTACCTGGCAAGCTCCAGCAGGGACTTCCCACACAGGAAAAGGGCCTCACCACACTCATCTGCAGTGTCACCATACCTTTCAGCCCTGACAAATAGACATCACAAGTATTGTTATGAAGATAGAGACAGAGCAGCTTAAAGTTACATTCTCAAAACCCAACTAGTGGAATACAACCACGTGTTTAAGTATGATTGAACCTCATTTCAGTATGCAGTCCACGCAGACCAATACAACCTTAGAAAGCTGACATAAAAATCACTTCAAGGACAGGTTCACAATTGCCTATATTAACAATGAAAAAGGTTTACTATAATCATTGTTTTTGTGCATACTGGAACATAAGATCCCTTCATAATGCACTTCCAATGCAAGTGATTGGGGGGCAAAATCCACAGCCCTCCTTCAGTGCATACATGTATCAAAAGAGTTTAAGTTTCATAAAAAGCCAATATGAAGCTTCAGTCATCAAGGCAAGGAGATATCTTTCGACAGACTTTAGTGCTAAAGTCCCCCTTTTCATTACTATACACACACAGCAGCTCAACAGGGAAACACAAAGACAGACTTTGATACAAGCACTGTAAAATGTGGTAGTAATGAATTTAGTGGGACCATGTACAGTGTCAAACATTACCATTTGATGTACTGTACCAGAGTTAGCTTATAGATAACGTTCATCTGCTGTCTCCATTCGATAGGTCAATATTAGATCAGATATGCACATGATGTGAATAACTCAAACTACTGAAGCCTCATATGAGCTTCAGATAGACACATTAACAGCATATTCACAAAGGGGATATCTTACAAGCCAGTCTGAACAGGAGGGATGATAACAGAGGAAGAGACTGACTTGGAAAAAACAAACTCACAACATGCCGCAGGCGTCCTGGAAGACACTGACAGCAGAAACAACATCTCCCATCACTAGATGCCTGTTTCCTGTGCCTATCAGTTTCTTTGCCTCCTCCATGACATCAACAGAGCTGCAAAAAAATGAAACAATGCATTTATCAAAATAAATAAAAAGTCTAATAATATCTGGAAGATAGACAGAAGAGTTCACATGCTCACCTGTCTGCTGCAGCTGCTGAAGAGGAGCACGGCTTTTCCTCCATACTACAAACAAAGAAGAAAAGAGTGACAAGAGATTATTACTAGGAAGTAAAAAAAGGAGTTCAGTCGAGAACAATGCAAGTTACCTGCCCTGAATCTGACGCACTTCGATGGTTTAATACTGAACTACTCACTTAACATCCGGCTTTTTTTTTATTGTTGTTAGCACCGTGTGGTTGTTAGCAAACTAGCTTGCCAGTGGCGGTATTATAATATATATCTGTTTGCAGTGTTAATTGCACACCATTAGACACGCCGGTCAACTTTAATAGCTACTCTCGTTTGCTTTTGCTGCACGTTTTGCATAACCGAGAGATACACATCAACAAATACTTATCATACAAGGTCGTAAAGGAACAGCCGTGTTATCAAGCTACAGGCTAGCTTAGCTCAGCTCAGCTGTGTTTTCCCCATTTTAGCGACTACAGTGAAGCATTCGCAAGAGTGGTGTTTTACCTCCCGGAGCTGGACGCGGCGGATGTTTCCTCTGGCATGCTTTCAGGAGGACACTAGAGACGGACAGGCAGACACAAAGCTGTCGGTATAAAGGTGGCGTGGATGGAGTACAGATTGAACCTACTGTGTCTTTGTTGGCGCGCTTAAATAGAGAAAAGAAAGGCTTTCTATTTCCGCTTAACTTGGGACGCGGGAGATTGTTGTTAAAGGGGCCGCAGCAGCAGGGCTCGCGGTGCATTCAGGGGTCGTGGGAAAAGAAAGAGAGGTTGAAATGTACATACATATATCAGTGGTGGAAAAGTATTCAGATCATTTTTTATGCTTTACTTAAGTAGAAGTACCAATACAGCAATATGAAAATATCCCATCATTATCAAAGCTCATTTTCGACAGTGTGATGAAAAAAAAAATCCTGGAAGTCAATATAATGATAAACTTTCTCAAAATAATGATAAACTATCTCAAAATAATAACTCAGTATCTCAAAATGACATAGTATCTCAAAATAATGACTTAGCAACTCAAAATTATGACTTAGCAACTCAAAATTATGACTTAGTGTCTCAAAATAATGACTCAGTATCTCAAAATAATGATAAACTGTCTCAAAATAATGAATTATTATCTCAAAATAATGAATTATTATCTCAAAATAATGACTTAGTGTTTCAAAATAATGAGAAACTTTCTCAAAATAATGAATTATTATTTCAAAATTATGACTTAGTATCTCAAAATAATGACGTAGCAACTCAAAATTATGTCAAGTGTCTCAAAATGATTAATTATTATCTCAAAATGATTAATTATTATCTCAAAATGATTAATTTTTATCTCAAAATAATGACTTTGTATCTCAAATAATGATAAGCTATCGCAGAATAATGACCTAGTATCTCAAAATAATGACTTAGCAACTCAATAATGAGACACTAATTAGTCAAAGTCATAAAATAAGTCTTCATAGTCACTGTAACGGATTACAGTTAGATTTATTTTGTCATTAAATTAAGTAACGCAGTTAAATGTAACTATTTGACACTCTCTCGCATCTTCGTAGCTTTTTCACGGAGACAAAAAGTAATGGTGCTCAGCTTAGGTTCAATGTCAACCGCTCCTTTGCTGTTTTAAAGCATAATATGACTTCATAAATAAACCACATAATTTGCAACTATCAACTATACAAGGTACATTTATAAATGCCGGCGCCACCGTTAAGTTTCAGAGCCTCGTTGGCGCAGTAGGCAGCGCGTCAGTCTCATAATCTGAAGGTCGTGAGTTCGAGCCTCACACGGGGCAAGTGTTTTGATCAGTTTTTTTGTGGCGTTTTGGAAAATAATATAAATATACCGTTTTTCTTCTGTTGGCATGATCTATGTCGTCACTTGCTGAAAGCACGGAAGCAAAATATAATATTTGTAAATACAGTCTAGTGCTTTTTGTGGTTTGCCGTAACATGTTGAAAAACCAAGCTAAGCTCACAACTAGTTTAACTGGGCGTCTTGTATGGAGCAACGTCAGGGAGATCTTTTTGTCCTTTATGTCCAATTATTTAAAAAACAAACAAACAAAAAAAACAGGGTAAGATACAGTATCAGTACACACATGTATCATAGGGTTTCCCTTCTCAGCTAACAGTTACCAAACCAGACACCATCCATCTATTTACACTGGATGTAATATGTGAACACGCATTGTTCAAGTTTATATAATAATGAGAAGGTCTGCATATTATACGAGTAAAGCCCCATTATGGCTATGACCATTAATGACCAGCAGGTGGCGCCCATGTTCCATTGATTTCACGTCTCGCATTGCGGGCTGGCTTTGATTCAGATACAGATAATTTATTGTACCCTTAGGTAAATTTGGTTTACAGTGAGTGAGTCATCTCATGTTGTTACGCCCACAGACAGACAGTACAGGACAAGAACATGTTAGACAAAGTGACGACAGTGCTCAGACTAATGGGACAAAAGAAGAAGGACGGCCCCAAGAAAACTTTTAAAAAAAATACATTTTTAAAAATGTCGATTAAAAGAATACGTAAAACCAAGTTAAGACATAAAATATGTGCCATTGGTAAAAACAAGATAAAAGAAACAATACAAAACATGAATAAATAAATAATGTTCAATTTTGCAGTTTCTTTCACTTACAAAGCTGTTTTGTAGCTATCATTTGGTTTTCCAAGCAGGTACTTTAAGCCTCCGTCCTGATGGGAGCAGCTAAAACTCACCATTAAGAGGGTGGGAACGTTACACAGTGTTTAACCCTTAGATGCACGAGTGACTGGACCCTACACTCCATAAGTGGGTCACAAATGCCCCGTGTTAGAATATGTGGTTTTATGCCACTTTTGTCATTTTGGTTAAGAATAATCATTTGTATTAGTTTTGTATTATATTTTGGTCTACGCAAGAATGATTTCATGTTTGAAATATTTTTATTTTCACTTTTTTAACATGTATAATCTGTGTGGTCCACAAAATATATATTCCTGACAGTCACAGTTGATAAGAACCAAAGTTTCCGATGAAATTCCATAGGAAATGAATGTGAGTCATTTGACCCACCTATGGACGCTTGGGGTAGTAATACAAAAACTAGACTTTCGTAAAATGTATAAAAGGTAAGTTAAACATTTACATGGCATATCAATAACATGTTTTTGAGGAATAGCTGTAATATGAAATGATAACAACTTTTCATTACGAAGATATTGCAAGAAAAAAACGTATCACCGGATCATTTTTTACCCAGTTATGCATCTAAGGGTTAAACGGCAACGTGTTTTCACAAAAACGGGATAAACCACTACACACACAGTTGTAGAAAATTTGTTTAATGACAAACATTACTATATATATAACAAATGTCTCGCTCATTATCACGTGGGCTAGTGGCGCAATGGATAACGCGTCTGACTACGGATCAGAAGATTCTAGGTTCGACTCCTGGCTAGCTCGTGGCTTTTATCTTTCGGGGTTCAGGTTATGTTTTTAGACTAAGGGCATACCCTTCACTGAAACAAGTAATAAATACTACCGTATTCCTTGCAATCATGTTGTATCCGGAATATCATAATGTCTGTGTTATTTTTCAAAACCTTGTGTAGATTGTAGACTGTCAAATAAATACAGTAGAATGCTATAATATGGCAACAACATTTATTAGTATTTAAATTTAACTTGTGGGATTCAAATAAATAATAAAATAAGAATAAAATAAAAAATAAGATAAATACAATTCTGTTGTTTTATATGAAATAAAGATGGCATTTAAAATAAAGTGCATTACAGAAAAGCTTTTGATTGTGCTTAGTTTTAGAAAAATCAAAAATAATTCCTTCTTTTACTTTTAAACTGAACTTAAACTTCAACCATAAAGTTAATCTCATATCTAATAACTTTATTACAACACACACATATTAACTATTTTTTTCTCCGTGTGTATCCCACTGACAGTCTCTCTCCGCGTGTACAAATGAACGGATTTGATTGGCTGATTAGCGTCACATGAGAAGATTGGCTATGTACAGGCGCAGAGAGTTTCCACTTTTACCATAACAATCATCAATATTTTATCAGTTACAGGTAAAAAACAACAACATTTCAATTAGCATAAACTGAAACTACTTCAGTACAGTACTTGAGTAAATAGTTGCTTGAAGAAGCCTCTTTGTCCCAAGTCGGACATAAACTGACATAAGCATTAGATTCACTCTACAGTCATTGCACAGAGAACAAGTACTGAGACATCAAAATGCAGTTTAGCATTTAACTGGAAATAGCAGTAAAGTGCATTGTCATGTACATATGAATAATACACAAATAAAATAAACAGAAAAGAATGATATAAACAGCTCAAGGTATGATAAGAATACCAAAAAATATTAAATAAAACTATCACTGCTAATACAAATTACTGATTTTGTTTTACCCCAGGAGGCATACACTATAGAGACATATCACCTCATATAATACAATAGCAGAAGTTTTAACATAATATTTATTAGAAATATTTGGTATATCTTAATTTATTAAGTTTGTTGCCACGTGGAATAATAGTTATAGATCAGTCTGAGGCCCACCTAAAATAAATCCAAAGCCCACCAGTGGGCCGCGGACCACAGCTTGGGAAGCACAGAACTGAGCTAACGCAAACACAACAACTCTAGCTAGTG
Source organism: Scomber scombrus (assembly GCF_963691925.1). Lineage (NCBI taxonomy): Eukaryota > Metazoa > Chordata > Actinopteri > Scombriformes > Scombridae > Scomber > Scomber scombrus. The sequence goes on along the minus strand of NC_084977.1, from coordinate 25,996,435 downwards.
GTAATTGGTCAACAAGTCATTATTATTGATGGTGGATCTAAACATCAAAACCAAATGCTCAAGCCTATATCACTACGACAGAAGTCTGTTAATTATAAGAATATTAGTTATTAATTGACATTATAAGGTTAAATGACTCTGCTGTGACCCTTGGTTAGCAGGTGACGCCCACGTTCAACCTTTAGATAGTGTTTTCCACTGACTCACCACTGCAATCAGTCAAGATGAATAGGTTTTATTTGCAGGAGTAGCTGTGTGTGTGAAAGAGAGATGCTGTCCAAAAAGAAAAGAAAAGAAAAAGTAAGAACATGATCAACGATTAAATAATTTAGTTAAGCGAGCAATCTGTTACTAAGCGATACAGCTTTTTTATTCTTCTTTTTTGTTAGCTTTTTTAAATGTAATTATAAAGTGCTCTATAGTCGCCTACATACTTTCAAATACAATAGTAGTTTGATTTTTTCTGAATGCACATGTCAATTAGGTAATTGAGCTGAAGTGAGTGAGAGTCAGAGACACAGAGGGAGGGCTCTGAGCCTGACAGTGGGCTCCAGGCAGTCTCCGGCTGCAGATGAAGTTTTCCATCAGAGTGCACCGTGGGACTTTTTGGAATTCATATTAACCATCCAGACTCTCTCTCTCTCTCTCTCTCTCTCTCTCTCTCTCTCTCTCTCTCTCTCTCTCTCTCTCTCTCTCTCTCTCTCTCTCGCCTCTCTTCTTTCTGACTGAGATGTTGCGATGTTCCGTGCTATCTTTCCAAACGTGGACTTGTTTTGGGTGATTTCGTTATATTTAGTTTTTGTACCGGAGGCTGGTTGTAGATCAGCCGATGCAGACAGCTGTCATGAGGTGAAGACAGCCTACATGATGCGCCAGATAGGCCCGGTGGAGCTGGTGCCAGACAGACCGGGAACAGGTCAGTGAGCCCCCTTTGAAATATCAAAGAATATGAATATTGTGGTAGGCTATATGAATTCCACAAGAACAAAACACGAATTATAAAATATACTGCTAACCTTATACCATGAAGGTCTATATAGTTAAAAAAAAAAAAAAAAAAAAAAATATATATATATATATATATATGTGAAATTTAAATGATTGAAAACTTACCGTAGAAAACTCCAGAAATGACTAAAATGGCACTGAAAAAAACTATAGTTAATATCTCTGGTCCTAACGGGATTTATGATATTTTGTCTCATTGTTGTGACTTGTAACACACACACATGCTTTAGACTCTTAGTTTTAGAAATGCCAGATTCCAAATACAGGGAATCATCATTGTGTTGTGTGGGCCAACACTCTGTTGGAGGCTATTTCCATTGAAAATGAACCTGTTAATGAAATTATACCCAAAAAGAAAAAACAGAAAGGTGAGCCTCAGGATTCATAGTTAGCAGTCACTGTAGATTTCCCTGAGCAATTTGGAAGATGATGAGAGATTATTATTAAGTTTGTAAAATACACAAGAATCAGATTTTAGTCATCTTGGCTAATCAGTACAATAGGATACAACAATAGATAGCACTTGGATAACTGTATAATTTTCCTACAGGGGAGTTTGTTTGTGGTTGGTGACACTTAAATGTAGTTTTGCAGCTTTCCAAATAAGACATAAGGAACTGTGTATTGATGTTCCTGCAATTTTACTGTTATTTGATACTGTGTCATGTACTGGTGGTGTTATTAATTGTTAGAAAGAAACTGTAGTGGCTTTAGCATTTTCTGTAATTATTATGGTAATTGTCTTTGCACAATCTTTACTCAACACCCCTGCACAACAGAGACTTTTGTTTTGGCATTCAGTCAATTGGCATAGCCTGGGATGAATTAGCTTGCGAAAGGTGTCATTTTAAACAGACTGCACAATAGTTAATTGGCTGCTTTTTTTCTTGACTGAAACTCTCCCTTCAGACAACACACCACTGCCTGGCTTTGTTAATGGTGTTTGTGTCTCATTGTCAAACTGCCTTTTGAAAATTTTAGCTTTAGGTGTTCATTATTTATTTTGAAAATCGAAACTTTTTAGCACAAGATCCACTTAAATAAACTTCTCAGGCACTTTTATCCTGGAACAGAGATAAATGCCTCAATCTCCCTCCATATGCTGTACATCCACCTCTTTATTCATACATCACTTGGTAATAGTGGAGCATATTCCATGAAAACTGAGCGCTAAGCTGCTTAACATTGGGAACATTTCCTATAAGTGGACTTTTCTTTTTGTCACACTAGTTTAATGAATATTTTTGAAAGAAAAAAAGAGGTCACACATGCTGCTGAATCATGCTGACTGAGTTAGTTGTGGAGGAGTTGTTTCCTAGCCTGGCTGTGTAGCTGCCAAACAACCTGCTGTCCTAATTGCAAACGAGGAATGCAACATACCATTATCAATAAATAGTAACCATCTCTGCTATGTATTCCATTGTCAGCCAGCACTAATATGAATAGCCCAGCTTTGATTGGCCTTTCTCTCTCTCTCACTCTCTCTGTGTGTGTGTGTGTGTGTGTGTGTGTGTGTGTGTCAGGTCAGACATAGGTGACCGGTCCATTCCTCCTATCCCTCTCTCTCCCTTGATCTCAGTCAGCTGCTTGACAGCTTGGCTTACAGCAGTCTACCAAAGTCAGACTGCTGCACATACACACACTTTGGTGTGAGTGGTGAAGTGTCGCCCACTCTGCCTGTCATCATGTCGAGTCCCAACAGGCTCATTTTAGAATTATTTTTGTGGAGTCATAAAGCCGAGTGCATGAAATGCTTATGGATTCTTGTCAGTTTGTTAGTAATAACATGTCAGAAAAGGATTTTGTTTAGGCTTACAACAACCTTTAGGATCAAATCTGTAGCTGTTATTGCCCATTGATGTGCCCAAAGTGAAAAGAAATGTAATGGTGGAATTCTTTATTTTGCAAATATATTCATCATATTAAAAAAAATCAACATGTCAGTTTATCTATTAATTGTGAGGAACATGTTGACATTTTGAACAGGATAGTCACCCTGAAAAATCTTAACCAATTACAGTTGATGCAAAGTAGGGCTGCAACTAACAATTATTATTATTATCATTTATTATCAATTGATTATTTTCCTGATTAATCAATTTAGTCTTTAAAATGGTGAAAAGTGTGGGTCACTGTTTCCCACAGCTCAAGGTGACATCCTCAAAGGACTCACTGAAGACTAAAGAAACCAGAATATATTCACATTTAAGAAGCTGGAACCAGAATTTTCTTAAAAAGACTCACAACTCCTAAAAATGAATTTTCTGTGGATCAACTTGTCGGTTAATCGACTAATTGTTGCAGCTCTGGAGTAAAGGTTAACAAAAAACCCAATAAGACCCACTATTCTGTGTTGGGTGAGATTTAACCTGTGTGCAAACTGCAAATATACGTGGGCCTAACATCCTCCACTAACACGTCCATGTGCTCCGTCTCTCAGATGAGTCTCTCCGAGTGTGTGTCCACCCCGGGCCCAGCTGCTGTACCAGTAAGATGGAGGACAGTTACATGGCAGCTGTTCGGAGTGAGACACAGCAGAAGATGCGATCCTACAGCTTCGAGCTCAAGTATCTGATCACTGGACACACCAGGGCCTACCAAGGTGAGGTAGAAACATTACAGGGGTAAGAAAAGGTTTTAGGAAAACAGTAATTGGAAAAAGCATATTGGAGAATTGAAAGTAACAACAACACTTTGCATATGCTTACGAAATTTAAAAAAGTAAAACTGCCCCAAATTCTTTAGTTTCAGTTCATGAAATATATTATTTTGTAGTTTTTCCTATCTGTCATATCATTGTAAATGATATGCCTTTTTCACATTTTTTACATTTTGCGAAATTGTTAAAAAAGTCAATTGATGATGAAAATAATCTTTATTTGCTGTCCTAATTTGAACTCTATGTTTCATTTGTACTGTGTGAACCATTTTTTTCATGGATTCATTATAATTGACAGTTATAAGAATCTAAATGTGACTTCAATGGCACTGGTGATTTTGATGTTTTAACAGTTCTGTCAAGTGCTGGTAGCCCCCCTGCCATTCTTACTTTGTGTGATCATCATGAAATAGCTAGTTTGTGTCAGGGTGGTGGTGTGAGGCCAGTTTATTTTGTGAGGCGCCACAGTGGCTAGCCAAACAAACAACTGATGTTCGATTGAGTCTTTGAGAGAGCAAACTCTCAGAGGGAGCAGCGGAAAACTTTGTTACAACTCTCTGCTCTCTTTCTCCGTCTGTCTGTCTCTGTCGCTGCAATAATCAGGTTTTGTTCTTGACCAATGAGAGAGCGAGGGATGGAGAATGTTTACATTCAGTGCATATCCGCAGCAAAGTGTTGTTGCTGTGGGCAACAGCCGGTCTCTAACGGCCTGCTTTGAATAGGAGGAAGAATACTCTGCTTGTCCACTTGTCTCTCAACGCTATTCACCAGTCTGTGTGAGCATGTGTGTGTGTGTGTGTGAGATACAGATCGTGTGCATGCATGTGTGTATGTAGGTGTGTGTGTGTGTGTGTGTGTGTGTGTGTAGTGCACACACTATGAGAGGGGTAGGGTTGATGAAACCCAGCAGACAGACATGGCAAACATGTACCTCTCTGTTTTCCTTTTTTCTGTCTCTCTATCTCTTGCCTGATACATCTGAATGCACTCAGGCTCAGTTTCAGCTGCTATTTATGCCCCATGGACAGCTAAACCATCCATGGGTAAAATTAATGGAAAATGCCCATACACAAATGAGGGCTGAACAAGGCCCAAACTACAGCGAGCAAGAAGAGAAAAGTTAAAAATGTGCTGTATGTACTTACATTTTATTCAGGTTGAAGCTCCACAGATTAATGCTTTATGCTAGCAATTAATAAAATGACTATGTGCAGTATGAAAGGGGTCACTCTTTAATAATTGTCAACTTTAATGTGTTTTTAATTTCTGTAATTTTGTACGGTGTCCTTGAGTGCCAAGAAAGACGCCTTTAAATAAAATGTATTATTATTATTATTATAACCAAACCTGCATCTGTCCATGATTACAACATTAGCCTCTTGTAGCCTGTTGTTTTAGTTTTATGGCCAGGACATTTTTTCTTACCAAAAAATCTTAAAAGCAAAAGCATTAAGCTGCAAAATATTTCTTCATAGAAACCAAAACCATTCATCAGGTGGCCAGAAACACAACTGCAATTGAAAGTTAATGTTGCTTTGTATCTACTGGAGGTTACACAATTAGCTATGACAACTTTAAGGTGATATAATATGTCTAGGTATATATATATGTATAGGTTTTCTGTGAGCTAGTTGTGGAGTTATTTTGCCCTTAAAAGGCAAAAAATAACTTATTAATACAGCTTTAATTATATAAATAAAGCAGAATTTCTTAATTCATTAATTAATTAAATTCATTTTGAATGACCCTGGTGTTCTTCAACAGCTGAGCTGAATCTCAAAGGATCCCCTCTCCTAAGCACACTGATTATAACCCACTAGAGAAACTGAGACATGCCCAGAGCGGTTGTAGTCAGGCTCTATTTACACCCTGTGGATTACTTTGGTGTGTGTGTGTGTGTCTGTAGGCTTGCGTGTGTTTCTACTGGCACTGTAAAAGACCTCTGTGCCCTCTCCTCCACGCCGCAGCTGTCATCCAATCACAGAGGCTGAAGAGATAATCACATGACCCCAGAGTAGTTTACCATGTCACTCGATGCTGTTTGTATTTGAGTGGCTATTGCCAGGACATGGGTATGCAAACACATAAAAGTGAGACATTCTCACTACTGACAGATATTTTGCTGCATTTTATCACATCTATTCAGGTTAAAATAGGTATGAATGTACAGAGTTAAAACAAAAACCCATGTTGCTGCAGTGTAAACTCCACTGTATATCTTACATAAGAGACATGTGCATGCTTTTCTAGACCCATAAAATGTTGCATCATATTTATTTATTAGTTATTTAATAAATTGCCTGATAAATTGCTGTCATCTGGAGAGCCAGGTGGCTGCAGCTGTGATAGTGAAGTACAAAGCTATTAGGACACACATATACACACACACAAACATGTACGTTGAATGACAGAGTGACTTGGTGAAAGTCACTCTTCTCTATCCATTACACCCAGTTGTCTGTGCGTGTGTCAGGATGCCACCAGATTGACATCACCCTTTATAGTTGGCAAGTTTCAAACACACACACACACACACACACACACACACACACACACACACACACACACACACACACACACACACACACACCACCACCAGTCTCTGTTTAGGGGATGGTTCAGTCCACTTTGTTAGACCCTGCAGGACATAGGAAACACAGTGGATCATGAGATTAGGCCTCTCATTATCACCTGACTATAGATAACAGGGTAGTGAAAACGAGCTGCAGGATGAATTAAGTTGTGAGCTATTTTGGCTCATACGCAGCAGGATAAAGTCAGCTCAAGGTTAGTGAGACACACGTAACACAGAAAACTAATATATGCACAGATGTATGGGGTATGACATACAGTAGCCTAAGTGTGTCAGTTATACTCCTGTTAAAAAAATAAGGATATACTGTTAATGGGATACATAATACACTGTATATTTGCTGCATGCAAAGTTTATTCAGAGAGACTATATATGTGTGCTTAATACAGTATATTTAACACATGTCAAAGGTTCCTTTCTTGGGCAGCGGACCAGTACTGGGCGTTTGAACATTTGCCATTTGTCGTGCCTCCAACAACAATATACTGATGTCTGAGAGTCTGTCTGTATATTTTAGTAACCACAAGGAAATACAGAAGAAATAAAGTTTTGGTTTCTATTAAGTTTTTATGCTTGCTCACTCTCTTCTTGCGTCTCTCTCTCACTCTTCTCTGTGATTTGGTACTGAGACTTATTTGTGTGTTGGGAGGATACATAGAGAGAGATCATTGCCTGAGCCACAACTTTGTGAACAGTCTGATGGGAGACTTCTTCCAGTGACCATACTGATAGGGTGTGGAGAGGTGACTTAGTTAACACTCATACTTGAATTGCATACTATCAAACTAAACAGAGATGGTGAATATGGTAAACATTTTACCTGCTAAACATCAGCATGTTAGCTTCATTGTTAGCACGCTGATGTTAGCATTTTGCTCAAAGCACCAATGCACCAAAGTACAATTCTTCTATGTACTAAGGATCATTCAGACAAGGACCATCAAAACTAAAATTCAATATGCAAGGTGCCAGCTTTCCAAGTGGATGAATTTGGATTAGCCAAGCATACACTCAGCAGTGTCATAGTTAATTTCCTTAATATGCAGTTTAGTTATAGTTATTATGGATGTCTAACATTATTTTACAATGTACAATAACTAAAAATATCTGTCTTCTCTCTCTCTCTGCAGAGACATTTGAGTCGCTTCTGTCCTTTACATCAAATCTGACCAGTACCCTGTTTGACAACGCCTACTCAAGTCTGGCATCAGAGTGTCGCCCCCTTGTGCTTCAGCTGTTCAGCGACATCAAATACCATCTTTCTGGAGACTCTAATTTCACATTGGACAACACCGTACGTCGTTTCTACAATGACCTCTTCCCATTGGTTTACCGCCGCCTTCTCAACCCTGGGATCGGCCACGCGTCACCTCAGCCCTATTCCTCCCCCTCCAGCAATCACGACGACTGCTTGCGGATGACGCGGCAGGATGTCAGTCCGTTCGGACCCCATCCTCGCCTCCTGGTCAGCACCCTATCCCGTGCACTTGGGGCGGGCCGAGCGTTGAGCCGACTGCTCAGACTGGCTGGAGAGGTCGTGAATGCGACAGAGAAGGCTTTGTTATCCAGAGAGTGTGGGCGGGGGTTAGTGAGGATGCAGTACTGTTCCCACTGTAGAGGGCTGACGCTGATACGGCCCTGTACCGGACTGTGTGTTAACATTATGAGAGGATGTCTGGTAAGTCTTGGTTGTGTGTATCATTGTTAATATGTGTAAGTTATAATGATGTTGTCCATTCTGATTCTGAGAAACAACAATAGATGTTTCTGGCAAGTGAGTGTGAAAACTTTGTACACAAAGGAATAGTTCAAATGTGTGCTTTCCTATCATGACCAAGAGGAGTAGATCAATACCACTCTCATGCCTGCATGTATAACGCCAAAGGCAGGAGGCAATTACCTTAGATTAGCATGAAGAGTGGAAGCAGGGGCCTGGTTCTGTCCAAAGTTACAAATTCACCTATTAGCACCTCTAAATTTAAAAAATGTAAATACTGTATCTCATTTGTTTCATCTGCATACAAACACTTGGATTTTGCTCTAACTATTTATTGGCAGTTTCTTGGTAACGAAATTACCAAAAAAATAAAAATGTTTAACTTCTCATTAAACAAGACACAGTGTGTTAATTAGAGGTGCTTGCATGTGGATAAAGGGAGTCAGGGTAGATGTTTCCTCTGCTTTCTCTCTGAGTTGACTTTAGCTTAATACTTAAGCAGCAGACATGATAATGGTATTGATCTTCCCTTTTGGCAAGGAGGCAAATAAGCATTTTCCCAAAATATCAAACTAAAGACACCTTAAATACATTTTGCACTTAGACCTCCTGTCACTTTAAAAGTAAATATGTTCAGAGATATCTTTGGAATAGGGTTTTGCTCTTATAAATTACCAATAAAAGCTCATCTAATGCATTGCTTTTCACATTGTGTGTGTTGCAGTGTGTGTGTGTGTGTGTGTGTGTGTGTGTGTGTGTGTGTGTGTGTGTGTGTGTGTGTGTGTGTGTGTGTGTGTGTGTGTGTTTGTGTATTGTAGCAGACATTACTTTGGATTCATCACAGGCTTCAGATTATTTGTCCGCCTCTGTCTGGGGAGAAGCAAGTAACAGATTTGTTGTAATGTTTCCATTGCTTACACTGCTGAATCAGTCATTCATAACGTTTTAACTCCAGTAAATTATTTCCATATTAATTTTGCGGCCAACGACTAACATGAGAAATGCCAAGAGAATTGGCAGTGTCTTCACTGCATTTCACTGGGCTGCTTCGAAATTAGCTGGACAGCTTTAAAGGTACCCACAACAGAGAGACTTCTTTACAGCACAAAACTGGGAAAAAAAATGCCACTGCTCATCCTGCTTGAGAGTTTTTGGAAGTGAAGAAAGTGTGAAAGTGCATCTGAAAAACAACTCCCAACATGTTTATCTTCTTCAGTAAAGCAAAGGAGAAAAGAAACCAGGAGGACAAGTAGGAGCAGCCTCTCTGTAACAGGAAGCAACTGGGTTCATGGGAAATGCGATCCTCATATTTACAAATACCATCTCGTTTACAGGAATGTCACACCGCTGTCATGTGATAGATGATGCCAATTGTTTCATTGTTTTTCATTTCCAACCACCTATTAATTTGTCTTTTTAAGGAAAGAAAGGTGTCACAATCACTCTTTCACTTATAGATCGATCCTTAGTTATGCCATATACAGCACATTTGAGCTAATTTACCAACTTTTGGAAAACATTACATTAAAGAAAAAAGGGTTAAAATGACACACTCATAATTTTAATGCAGTCTTTGATTTCAAGTGTGCCAAAATGTCCCATTTTTGGCACCACCAACTTCCAGTCTCACTGGAAGTTCTTCAAAACATGACATTAAAACAAGTAGTCCTTTTTGCTTACATGTTCACCCATGCACATTTTGCTCTCCCTCCAACCCATTTCTAATTTTTTCTCTCCATTCTTTGTTTTTAGGTGGGTGTATCAGAACTTGGCACCCCCTGGGGGAGTTTGGTGGTATTGCTTCAACGGTTAGCCGCTACTTTAGCAACCAGCAGCAACCACAACAGCATGGAACTCGCTCTGTTGGCGGTCCGAAACCATGTGAATGACGCTATACTGCACGCTCAGCTGCACGGGCCACGCATCACTGCGACAGTAAGCAGAGTGGATGAAAGAACGGAGGGGAGGATGGAACTATAGACAGCATAGATGTGTGAAGAGATGATACTAGTTGCATTGTATTATTGAGGAGAAAATCCATTAAAAGTTGTTTGTTATACACTCACAGATACAGAAATGAAGATAGCATTTTTGGACTTGATGCCAGTCCTCTAAACATTTTGAAAACTGTTTAAATTTTGAATTGAATGAATGCACCACTGTTCAAAACTAAATCAGGATCAGTAACAGATTGTTTAACTATCCTTACTCATATACCCCAATAATAAAGTCATTTGAATTTTGGACACAGACTGAGGAAGGCCGTGGGTTTCTTTCAGTTTGGCAGTTGGATCCCCTCACAAAAGCCTTGTACCTAGATGGTCTAAAAACAGACTCATTCTTCAGAGAATCTGGGGTTCCCCTCAGTCTGTGTGTGTGCGTTAATGCGTATGTATGTGAGTGTGAATACAGATCCAGCGCCAGACAAAGGCCCTGGTTGGCGGGACAACCAATACCCAGAATGCAGCTTGGTTCTGAGTGATGAGAAAGTTTCTGTGGCTAATCTCTGGACAAACAGACGACACACAAACACATGCATGCATGCACACACTGTTGGAGGAAGAAATAGAGTAGCCGTCCAACCTTTGAGAGAACACTGTGGACTTAGTAGAGTAGATTCCTGAGAAGTAAACAAACACACACAAGCATAATCACACTGATAATTGCGACTAATAAGAACATACCACTTCATTCAATGTTTGATCAAGCTTTTTATTCATGAGACATACCACCAAAAGCTAACATCAGACCTTTTGACAGTTTGTATGTGCTGTGTACAGCATTTCAGGGACAGCAGATCCTTACAACACACCCTTTTGATACAACAGTAGTTTCTTTGAACAAATAAGACCATTGTGGGGAAAATTTAAAGCTACTGGCCTCTGTCATGCATTTTTCTCCACTGTGTTGGGTGGTTTTGAGAGGAATTTGGCATCCTTGCTGCACTAAAGAACACTGCTCAAAAAAGAAACTGTTTTTACTGTGCAGATTGTACAGAACACAAATCCAGTTTCATTATTTTAACAATGTAACTTTAACTGTATGGTAGTTTAGATTAAAATGCAATTATAATATTATGGAAATTTATCAGACTTTTTGTGTCATTTTACAAAACACTAACTACTCAATTTAATATAAAAATTAAAATCCAGATTAGGATATCTAAAAGGAAAAAGCCGGAGAGTCTAGTTGTCTTTGACTTGCCAGATCAGTCACAACAACCAATAAACTTCTAGATATGAAAGGCCAACTTCACAGGAAGCTCCTCCCACCAACCTGAGGCAGTTGCAAAACTCAGGGAATTTGAGATAGCTGAAGGGTTAAACATGAAGCTTCTGTTCCCCTTAATTATATACAACACCTAACTTCATACATTTAATAGTGCAAACCAATATCAAACTTTAAATCAGTTGAAATGAGCACATTTGGAACATGGTGAGTAGTTACCGTGAAGGGATATTACCCTCATCTGATTAGACAGTAGGGGTATGTCAGAATAAAAAGTTGCAAACCAAAAACAGGAGCACCATCAGCCCTCCAATCATTACCCTCCATGCTGTCTCCTCCTCAGGTAGAGAAGGTGTGCGGACCCCAGGGTGCCGGTCCCATGATGATGAGTATACATCCCACCTCCACGCATGTTCCAACATCTGTGACGTCATCAAGCTCAGAGCGGTTATCCATGACTTCACTACCCTCAGTGGGCCCTACTGTTCATCAACGCCTGCAGCCACAATCCCGCAGGTGAGTCATATACATGTGTTTAAAGTATATTTTCTTGACAAAGGTGAGAATATTTAGGGACATTTAGGGTTAGAATTTAGCTTTAGTAGGTGAATTATCGGTGAACAGGGAGAATGAATAGGCAAGATGTGATTTAGGCAGAGAGCATGTCCTTGGATCAACATCCAACATTGTGTTCCTGGACCAACATTGCGATCAACCAATCACAGCCATTGACATCATCAGTGTGCTGTTCCTGTGCTTCTTTCAAAGTAATTTTGTGCTTCTTCAGAGTAAAGCTTTCTAAATTGAAGTTGGAAGGCCAAATGTATCCCTATTTTTGCTTTGGTCAGCATAATTAATCAATAAAATGAACATGATAGGTTTTTCCAGAAACAATTAAGGATGTGAACAAATTTTGGTTTTGGCTAGTTGAACCATACTTATTCAAGTGAACGACATGTTTGCTTTTTTCATAGGCCCCGCTGACAATAACAAAAATATACCTTATATCATAATGTGAGATGTTGATCCAGAAACGAGTCCTACTTGTCTAAATCACTTTGTGAAGTTGAACAGAGGCTCTTTTTACCTTCAGTCATAGCAGTGTAAAATTAAATAAAAAATGTTTTCTGTTTGTTTGCGTGTCTCCCACCAGGTCCTTCCCCCTCAAAGGTTCTAGAGGTGACAAGAGTCGAAGCCTGAAAAAACTGTCAAGGTAAATTAATCTCCATGAATTAGCAAGGCAGTATTAAGTACAAAAATACAGAAATCTAATCATGTGTGCTCATGTTTTTTACAATGGTCATTTACTCTGGACTTTGGTTGTGTATTGTACACATTTAGAAAAACATCTGTGGGAATGATTCACAGCAAATATTAGGCCTATAAAGGGATATAAAGTGTAATGCAACTGCCTCTACTAGTCCTGGTAGTTGAATAACTGAATAAACAAACAATTGAATAATACAATTCTTTCATTGTTTTAAGTGTTATTTTTCCTAAAGAATACAGTCATTGTGTTAAGGTGTGAAAGATAAAATCAAATATAGGATCTTTTTCTGTCTGTCTTTCAGGGAGTTTGAGGGCTCCATTCAGCGGTACCAGTGGTTTTTCTCAGAGCTACCAGAGATGCTTTGTGAAAGTGAGATGGAGGTTGAGCAGCACACATGCTGGAGTGGCCAAGATGTCGTGGAGAGGTGTGTCATACATTACTTTGTCAAAAAGATTTTCATTAGGCATGTAGAGCAGTACCCCTGACACAGTATGTGGTCCAGTATGGAGGCCAGTGAGTCAACCGTTTCTGGCATGATTCCTATTAAGTTCCGCATTGGATGAATGCTGATAATTCAACACCAACAGAGGTGTGATTTTGTCAGCAACATTTAACCTGTAGTCACTGTTTTTATTTCAGACCCAGTGCACTGGGATACAGAGCTAAAACAACATTGCTTTGAACACTGCATTACTGTAAATGCATATACAAGTGAGACAGAGAGAGAATGATGTAAAAATATCAGGTTTGGTCTATCAGACCTGTCAGGCTTAAGCTAAAATTTCAGGCCTGTGCTGCACGTAAAAAGTACAATGTGTTGGGCATCTAGCAGTGAGGCTGCAGATTGCAACAAACTGAATACCCACCTCCTTTCCTTTGACTTCCAAGCTTGTATGAGAACCTAGAGCCAGTGTTTGGTTTGTCTGTTCAGGGTTACTGTAGAAACATGGTGGTCCAACATGGTGGCCTCTGTAGAAGAGGACCTCCTCCCTATGTAGATATAATGGGCTCATTTTAAGGTAAAGAAAACACAATGATTCGTATTCACGTGATTGTACACTAATGCAAAACATACTTGAGTGAATATTATATTGTATGTCCGCCAAGTACGTTCTGGTACATGCCACTAAATTCTTTGTTGTTTCATTGTTCATTCCTTGTTAACCGACTGGACTGCTGTTCATTAACATTCCTCTCCGCCGCTGTTGCCCAGATGCTGCAGTATATTGCAGCAATGTTGATGTACAGTAGGAGTTACAGTATATTTATTCCAATACACTTCAGCACCCAGCCACCATTCTGTACTAAATGACAGTCCAGTGGGTGCATCAGAAAGATGTTACATGCTTTCTTGGCTTTAATATCAACTCAACTCAACTTTCATTCATCAAATCAAGTTTGTTACTTAAGATAAATCTGAAATCATTGTAAAATCTCCCCAAGTGCCACTGAGAAAGTTTGTCATCGATCCAGAGGGTTGGTGTTATATTATTTTGATATTTATTTGAAAAGGATCTTTATGAGCATCAAATGATGGAAATATGTGCTTCAGTCAGATAGTCATCCATGCAACTATGTAGTCTGATGTCTGTGTCGCACCAGAGCCAGATGAACGTCAAGTGTGTGTGCCTGTGTGTTAATGTGTGTGTGTGTATGTGTGTGTGTGTGTGTGTGTGCGTGTGTGTGTGTGTGTGTGTGTGTGTGTGTGTGTGTGTGTGTGTGTGTGTGTGTGTGTGTGTGTGTGTGTGTGTGTGTGTGTGTGTGTGTGGCTCCTAATAGTTGGTCAGGGTGTGTGTGTGTGTGTGTGTGGGCTGGGGGTTGACAGGGTTGTGAAGGTTAGAGAGTTCATTTCCAGAGTCTTTCTCATGGTGATTACATTGGCAGCTTTAACTGGTAACAAGACAAATGGGCAAACACACACTTACAAGTACCAACACACACACACACACACACACACACACACACACACACACACACACACACTAATACACACGCACACACATAAACACACTCCAACACACACATACTAACATGCATCCTGCAATCCACACTGAATATGGAATTATTGTGTTCATCTGACATCTCACAGCACACAGACATTCTGCACACAATGTTTATTTCATGTCTTTCCGTCCAAGGAAAAGGGTCCCCCCTCCGCTGCTCTTCCTGAAGTGTTTTCCACTTTTTATTCAGTTAAAATGTTTTTGGGAAGAGTTTTTACTTATCCAAATCAAGTGTGTAAGGATAGAGGATATCGTATGCTGAACAGATTGTAAAGCCCCTTCAGGCAGATTATGATTTGTGGTATTGGAGCTACAGATACAATTGACGTCACTTCACACACACACACACACACACACACACACACACACACACACACACACACACACACACACACACACACACACACACACACACACACACACACACACACACACACACACACACACACACACACTGTTCATCTCAGTAGGGAATGGTTTGCTGTGATGGAGAAGGTTTTCCATTAATGGTCTATCAACCATATGAAGCAGGCCATGAAGCCTTGCAAGGACATCCGACACACACACACACGCACACACAAACTCACATTGCTTTATCACCATCAGCGATGACGTGAAGGCCAGTAAACCTGATATTTAATAGCACTGCCATTTCTGTGCTTCTGCTGATATTTAAAGGAAACTGTAGCAGGACTTTTACTATCAAAATCATTTCCTTCATACAGTTTGAAGGATCAATTCAAAATATTTTTAAATCATCATATATAGATGTCCTAATATGAACCAATACAATAATGTTTGATATTTGACTTCGATAGTCTAACAAACAACATATATTACGTTAAAAGAGAAATCTGAACGAGACTAGAAGTTAAATATTCAGGACTTCTGACTATCATCATCTATCAAGCTTGTTTTAGGGAAGGCTTTACTTAGAGGGCTAGTGGCCTGTGTTGGAGAGAAGCCAGCCTGTGCCTCTCTGACCTCTTTACATCTTCCTCTCTCTTCCATCCATCCATCCACCCATTCATTCATTTATTCTGCTGTCCATTCATCTCCCCATCCTTCTATTCAGACCTCCATTCATCTCCTCCGCCCTCTGACCCACTTCACTTACAAATGTCTGTGTTTTGTGAGAGTGTATAGTGGGAGAAAGTGTGAGAAACGGCAGACGGACAGATTGATGTGAGAGTCTGAGAGGGGATGAGGGAAGAGAGCAGATTATTAGCTTGTCTATTTTCAAGGTTACAAGCTAGCATAAAGATGAAGACAGTTACACCCATGTCAAGCGAACAAGAGTCACAACACAGGAGGAGTGGGTGTAATTTCTCAGACAGTGGCCAAAATAAGCCTTGCAACAATGTAGTCAAAGCATTTTATCACTATTTTTATATTTTAGGCTTAATGACATCTTAAATAGGATCTTGTAGAAATGTTTCATTTGTGTAAACTCAGTCCAAAACAACAAATTAAAGAAATATTTCAAAATTAATCAACACTACATGCAGCCAAGTAAGCATTTCTTATTGCATAAAAATAAAAATGTAAAAGTGTAAAAAAAAAACCCAAAAAAACAAAAAGAGGAAGGCAGTCCACCCATTTCATTTGGGAATATATACAATATAAAAATTCAAGTTGTTACATGCAAATTAAGTAACAAAGTGTCAAAATACATTTATATACAATACGTATCTTTGAAAACTTTCTCTCAGTTCAGATGCATAAACACAGTGAGCTAATGGCTGAGCCCATCTGACAGCAGACTGTCCTCCAATCGCTCCCGGCCAATCGACCTACACACAGACACACCTATGCAGGTGGGGACACTTACATACACAGAGACAACAGTGGGTCATAACAAAATACTCGATCAGATGTAATTGTTAGGACAATACCCTTCAAAATTACATAATGTGGGAGTTACAATGCTTTTATTTCACTGGCAGGAATATAAAATCCCAATATAGTCAAATAAGCCCATGTTTGAGTCAAAGTGACTAATTTTCTAATGTGCAGAGCCAAACCAACAATCAAGTGATAATACTATATGTATGTGTGTGTGTGTGTGTGTGTGTGTGTGTGTGTGTGTGTGTGTGTGTGTGTGTGTGTGTGTGTGTGTCCAAAGCCTGATATATTATTTCTCATTGTTAATAGTATCAATTAATTGTTGGTTTGGCTCTGAACATGAGATTTGTCAACTATAGGAAAAATGTAGAAAATCGCCAGCTTTATCCATCAAAGGATAAGTGCAAGATATGTTACTGGCAGTAAGATAGGACAACACACTTCAAATAAACACTTAACACATGAGCCAGACATCACCATCCTTACCACTGTATGTGTTTTTTCCATCACAACACATACAGAAAGCAGCTGTGAGAAAGAAAATGTAATCCTAATTTGATATATCAGCTCTACATAAAATATACTAAGGCCTTTACATTGTATCATGAGATTTAAAGTTACATCTGCACTGAGCAGCTTCCTATCCATCCTTTCTTGCTTTATGTTACATGGTTAATATACATCTGCCATTTTCTTCAAATATAGCAGTGTCATAAAGTATTGATAGCTGATGACTGTGCTGGAATTTTTATAATTGTTTAAGTGTTTAGTCGTGTGTTTTGCAGCTGTACTGACTGATTAAACTTACCGGTAACTGTTACAGTAGTGTAGCCAATCTGAACTGTAGTAGTCAATTGCCACCAGAAGAGGGAAGCATCTTATCACTTATCCCAAGTAAAAAGATATTAACTCTGCTACCACCACTATAGACATGCCACACCCAATGTTTTGAGGTGTTGTGCGATATAATCCATTCAAATCTGTTTTACACCAGCCATTACTGCTTCATAGAGTCGTGGGAAATGGTGTTAAAAGCAGAGTGAGATTATTATCCAGACGGTGTGAGGAGGACTGTGATATGTACAATTAGAGAACGTGAGACTAAGAGCACTTTTTTCAAACCCAGCCAAACCACAGCCTATCACTTGCACATCTGGTGTAAGAGTACAGGTATCAGCCTCAGGTGTCAGTGGAGTTTGTGTGTGTGTGTGTGTGTGTGTGTGTGTGTGTGTGTGTGTGTGTGTGTGTGTGTGTGTGTGTGTGTGTGTGTGTGTGTGTGTGAGAGAGAGAGAGAGAAAGAGGAAGAGAGAGTACTATGTAAATGATTTGTAGGAATGCAGCTACATTTACAATTGAGGTTGTGACTCTTATAATTACACTTCTCCCTCAGATCAGATCACTATCTCAGGTAATTTAATTTTCACTGCATTTGTAAAAGCGTGCCTGTGTGTGTGTGTGTGTGTGTGTGTTCTGTGCACGTTATAGAGGCTTTAAATGATTGCTACAGGGATGTGACAGAAGAATGGATCTCTGTGTGTGTTACCGTTAGCAACCCCGCAGTAACTGAGGGCAACAGCGGAGCACCATTGTCGTTACGGTGCTGGTGAATAAGGTCTGTCGTTCACCAGATCTTATTAAGTGTCACTCACCGTCACACCTCAGTTTGCCATCTGCAGGGCCGGTCTTAGTAGATGCTAGATGCCTAGATTCTTTTGAAACAAAGACACAACTACTACCTACAACTTTTCACAACGTAATTTAAAGTTGCAATACACGACATTCAGACACTAGATGTCGCACAATAGCAGCAGCGTCTTAGACCAAAATAAATATGTGCATTGTTCAAGAAAAGAAGGCGGCCCTTGAGGAGACACTCAGATCAAATTGTCAAACTAGCAGTGCTGATCAAATATGGATCAATATTCTGTTGCTAGTCTGTGTTGCATTGCCTAATTATCACCTCATATGTTTCTAAATACATAGTTTAGTGTGACGCGACTGCCATATTGGACACGGATGCATAGGAGGGACTCACATACACTAACATGCATGCGTGGCTGGACCAGCTTAATTCTCTGCTCCAGTTGTCATTAGTTCAATTACAGGTTGCATATCATTTATTGCAACTTTAAAACCAAAATACATAAGTACTCTGGGCAGGCACCATGAAGGACGCCAATGCATTCGATAGAGGCACCGGGAGAATGTTAAACTCAGCTTGTTCTGGCGCATAGTGAAATTGGCTTGTTATATCATCATCAATTTTTGAGCTTGTTTTGACTGTGATGATCGTTCACTGATGAATACTTTTTTTCCCGATGCAGTTTTGGTAGCTGTTTATGTTGCCTATTCCAAGTGTCATCCCAGCCGTCTGTAACATTATCACCATGGTGTCAAACAGACAGGCCGGCCCAACAGTCTGTAATCTGGCCAATAGCTCATTCACAGCATTGAAAGTTTCCAGTACATTAGCAAAACAGTAGGTACAAAGTGGATTTTACAAGTAGCGGTTTTGATCTAAGTTGATCTTTATTAGGGCAAAATGTTTTGAAGTAAAATATTTTTTGAGGGAGTGTGTAGGCCTTAGTCTTTTTCTATTGTTACTTTTTGAATAACCTTGCACCTACATGATGTGCTTATAATTGTAACCCTTAAATTACAAGTTACTGAACAGAAATGATTTGGCCTCAGTGATCTTTGCATATACCCATGTTTATCAACCCAGCCATGTGAGATTTATTTTCTATAAAAGATGACAAATTAATGAAAGAGCTGAAAGATCTGATGTGTGTGTGAGTCTAATCAATGACACTGACATCCACTGCAATTCTGCTTGAACTTTCATGTTAATTGAACTTACTGAATACTGAAAAAACAGTCAAATTAAAGCAAATAAAGCCAGCACCTTTTCATCTCAAGCCTCAGTATATTTGATGGCTGTCTAGCATTAAGTCAGACTGATATCTCTTCACCATTCAGCAGACAAGCTGCTGCCGCTGGCAGTGTGTTTTAATAATGTCTCCTCTTCAAGAGTTGATAAGTGAGAACAATATGGACCCTTACCTTTTCATTATATTGCATCGATCCTGAGTGTTGTTCAAAAATAATTGATCTTTCCTTTACATCTTACAAAGTCAAAATCATGGAAATTGACTCATATAACTGTAATAATTATTGTCAGCATTTCAGGTTGTCCTTCCTGTCACTTATCAGGTAATGACTAATCAATAATCATCTGAAGGCATTCTCTTTGCAGCACTCCACATCAATTTGCTTTTAGAGCCAATCTCAGCCCCATCTCAGTTGTTGTTAACCTTTTAGTTTTTCATGATTTAGTCAATAGTTAAACAATAAAAAAATGTTGTTCCCGTAAGTTCATACAGTCCATTTATTTAATCTAACTGTTGATTTATCACAAGGTTTATTCTCTGTTGTCTTCGGATGGGATGCTCCAAATAATTAAAAACAATGCAGTAAATTTAATAAAACTCAACTTAAGTCTCCAAGAACTGGGCAAAACAATTGTCTGTGTTGTTAATGACTTCTTACATAGCCAGAGACTTCTTGTAGCGCCTACCATAATTTAGCTCGGACAGAAGATGTGAAGGTTCCTCTGATATACAGAGCCCTCTGTTCCCATATAGCCCCCAACAGGCTCTGTGGCCTTTTAATTAGGTTACTGGCTATATTGATAGCCCTCGCCAATGTGCCCATGTATTTATATACCATGATACTGCATAACAGAACATTTGTATAATTTGCTACCTTACACTAAAACTACTACATTTTGAGCTGTTAAACAGCATATTTCTACTCAAAGTTGTCTACTATTTCCACTTGCAAACCATTGATTATGACATGCTGAGTGGCAAATAATCAATTATTATGTTTTACTATAATTAAGCTTGAGTGCACTCTGCCTTGAAACAAAAGGCCAGTAAAGGCCATATCATCTGTTTATTTGCATAAACCATGTTTATTTGTGTATTTTCTCATCCATATTATAAAACCAGTGCAAACTTCAAGAACATGTAGTTTCTGCAATAAATACTTAGTTGTAGTATTAAAAGCTTCGATTAATATGAAGTTGTCTTTTTCATCCTTGATTGTCAAATAAATCGTTATGCAGATGATACAGTTTTATACAGTGTTGCTTATTGCACTCAATTAACTATAAATTACAACTCTTCTTAAATGCACAATTAAGACTAAGAGTTTTGTATTGCATATCTCCTCTGCAACCAGTTTTACATATATTCACCTTGGTATCTGTTTTAATAAGAAATGTTCATTTAAATATCACACAGAAAGCGTTATGCAACAATAGTCTGGCTTCTTTCCCCTTTTGTTGTGGAAAAAGCATTGTTGAAGTTATTTTCCTCTCACTTCCAGTTTATGGGGATATAACATATTTATATACTCCTGCCTCCACCTTTAGGCCCTTAAATTCAGGTTACCTTTAAGCCTTAAGAGTCATTACTGGAGACAATTGCAATTACTCCCCTCTTCATTTTCATGATTAGGTGGGTTTCCTTACTGAGAGCCACAATAACTATTCATGTTTATTTATCTACAGGGCTCTTTTTGGAAAATTGCCATCCTACGTCTCACCTTTATTGCTCTGAAACTGTGATTAATTCTCGCTCTAATGATTTGTTGATGCTTCAGGAACCCAAAATTGATTTAGGAATCCAAAGCAAAGAGCTGCTTTGTGTTAGTGCACTGCTCCTGGGATAATCTGCAAAGCCACTTCAAAATAAAAATGCTTTATACTTTTGCAGAACAAAGGGAGGTACAGGCTCTACTCGTTTCCTTTATATTTAATCCCATGAAATCCTGGAGGATTTTACTAGGCAGGAGCAAAAGTCCATGGAATTAGATGAGCATGATTTTCTTCTTACTTTTATTTATTTTTTAATCAAATGATTGGCAACAGTCAACTACACACAGAGACATTTCAGGCTCTGCTCTCATCAGTGTGTGTTAATCAGTTGTATCAGGTGGTGTCAGTGACTATATAGAGCTCAACTCTGCCCCTCAATTATTACAGCTATTAAACACATTTTATTCAAAATAGACCAAAAATTTAAAAATAAAATAAAAAAATACAATGAAAACAATTTATTAATTAAATAAATGATAAATTAATGAATTAAAACAAAAAATACAAAACACTGAACATTTTCATTGATTCATTCACAATAATTGCCTCTTCTGTTTTAGCCAATAGTGGTCATTTTTCTGCCTTCATTGCTCTGTTCAGTTTCAACCCTAAACGGGTTGTTTTCAGTAGAAGAGCAAGCATGCTCAGCCAACCTTATAGAAAATAAAGGTCAAGTCAATTACCTGTCAATCTTGGCTGCATTGTTACCAAAGAAGAAAAGCACATTCATGACTTAAATAGAAGAAGATAAAGGAAAACATGATATTTAACAGAATGTTTGTGAGGTGTTGACAATCTTGTGTCTGCAGTGGATTTATTGGATGTGCTGTGTTGACACTGATCCGTAAATTCTTTTGTCAACCTGGTTCCGTTATTTGTTAGTTCATTAGACATTATTTTTTGTTTTGCTCTGTTCTGTTCCAACCGTAAACGGGGTGTTGCTGTAAAAGAGCTAGCACACTCAGCCAACCTCGTACACATAAAGGTCAAATCAATTACCTGTCAGTCTTGTCTGTGTTGTTGCTAAAGGAGAGCACACTCATGACTTAAAGAAGATAAAGGAACATGAATAAGAAACATGATATTTAACAGAATATTTGTGAGGTGTTGACAATCATGCGTCTGTTGTACAGATTTTTTTGGATGTGCTGTGTTGACACTGATCCCCAAAATCTTTGCTGGAGTCTGAGGAATCCTGGGATTTCCCCTGAGACACAATCTGTGGTTTTTAATCAAGCTTTTTTTCATCCTCCCTCCTCATCCTTCTCTCCTGTTGTCATTCTCTTTCTCTTCTTTTTCTACCCTTTTCTTCTTTTCTTATCAACTTGGATTTTATAAATCAGTTCGGTCATGTGTTAATGCATCTACATGTAGACATATCCTGCTATTACATGTGATACTCATTCATTTATTTCTGTTTTAGGCATGTCAGTACTTAGAAGCATCATATCCTGTTTTAATCAGGCATACAGTCTCATCCCAGACATAAAAGCAGATTTAAATGCTTTGAATACACGGAGATTAGCAGGGATGCATTTTATGATATTTCGCTGTTTATTGGTGCATCAATCTAAGACTATAAGCAGTTTCCATGGTGAATAGTAATTGAAATGTTTGAAAATAGATCCATAAGTTGTGGCAGGGTCTGTCTCATGAAAGCAAGATTAGTTAACTTTGGCTATTTGATCGTATGAAGCTTTCTCGCTTTGGTTTGTGCAGCATTAACTTCCTCTGGAGCAGGTAAAAAAAGAGACGGCACACCCTCTGACAAATAGACTTTAGCTAACACTTATATGTTTCAGGACCACTTTTGCACAAATAACAGATGGCAGGTTTATCACACTCAAATAACAGATTATTTCACAGTATTTCCATCAGTAATTGGTTTAGCATAAGCTATTGCACGCTTGTCAAGCACTTCAAAGCATCTGTACATATAAGGTCCACAGAGGCAGCACTGTTGTTCTGCCCAGTAAAAAACATGAAGCTTAACTTTACCTTCAGAGAAATTAATGTAGCAATAAGGAGTATATTTCTTCTGGGAGATCAAAATCTATCTTCTAAAATAAATGATATCATATACCACAAAAAGACAACAGTCAGCAGCTCCTCACATCGCCAAAAATGTTTGAGCAAATTTACAAACAAGCATTATGCAGATAAACCGACCACATATTAGAAATCTAAATAGTTACTTTTTCACCTAAAAAAAAAATTAAAACTTGCTAAAGCGCCACAATACCCGTCCTAGAGTGAAAATTGCATTTTTTTAGCCTGGCTCAAAATCACACACAATTCAGCTCCAGATGTATCCTACATTAAACGGATGGAGCAAGAGCACTTCCGGTCATTTGAACTGGACTTGGTTAGATACAGACTTTGAACTGAAATAGTACTTGAGCTGATGACGTTTCACAAGAGTACCAGAGCACAAGTACAGACAAGAAAGCAGACTGAGAAATGCCTACAGATGCTAGTTCTTGATTACAGTGTTTTACTGTATTATATTACTTGTTATACATGAATGCACAATGTCTTCTTTGTTGTGTTAGGATTTGTTACTAACTCACCATTGTGCTCTGCACTGCAGTGTTGGCTGCCCAAGCTGTCAATGCATTGGTTGAGTCATTAGAATATTTTGAGGTATAAAGTCATTCTTGGCAAACTTCCATCACATCTCTGCAAACTTATTTCACAGAGTTAATCTTCCAATCATTATCTCAGGTCACAAGGCTTACTTGCTGCCTACCCCTATGTACATAAGGCCTTCATGTTTTCTGCTCCAGCCACTTGCAGTAGTCTGCAGAGGGAAATCAAATTCAGGAATCTAACATATTCGTACAAATTCAAGGCTATTGTAAATTCTGTGGTAAATGATTCCATTAATATTCACTGTTTTAGCTCGTTATAGCCTTTAAGTCTTTATTAGCTATTGTTTCATTTGTGTGTCTGATGTTGTATTGTCCTGTATGAAACTTTTTATGTTGCTGTCCTGCCTAAGTCTGACTGTTTTAGCTCGTTTTAGCCTTTAAGTCTTTATTCGCTATTGTTTCATCTGTCCTGTCTGAAACTTTTTGTTGTGCTGTCCTGCCTAAGTCTGACTTGCAAAAAAGACTTACCTGCTTAAACAAAGATTAGATAGATACATTAAAAGAAATACAGTTATATAAATACATAATATATAACTAAAGCTGTAAACATCTGACACCGAACTATGCATCTAAACCTACATCATAGTAACCTTGGATGGGACTCCTGTTAACCCCTTGCATTGACCATAAATCCAATCCATCCAAAAAATTATGAAAAGTATCTGCATACTGAAAAGTTATGTACATGGTGTCACAATCACAAAGACCTTATGTTTAGTCATATCAGTCAAAAGCAGTTTTCCCCTGATCATCCTGTATGCATTGACAGTTACTGTAATAATGCTGCACATCATGAAACATAAGAGCAGAAGGTAGGAACATTTTTTCCCCCATACACACTGCAGGCTACTGAATATGTCTAGTATTGACAGTACAATGTTTAATTTATTTGTGTTTATTTCCATTTCTATTGATTTTTTTTATTATAGTATTTTTCCCATTGCATCATTTAGTTTTTTTCGCCTCTCTCTTAGACCTAATTTTCCCATGAGGATCAGAAGCCTCTTTTTATCTTAAATTAAATATGCTGCTCATGATCTTTTGACGTAATATGTTGCCTATTTTATGTGAGCATGCTCATAGCTAGAGTGGAAAATCTATTTCTTACAGAAACAGTTCAGAAACAATTTTGTGAGAGCGCTTATCATGGATTGCCAGTTTAAGGTTTAATGCAACTAAATAACACAGTTTGACACTAAGCTGAACTCACTTTGTAAGTAAGATCTGAGGACAAGAGCTCTCTGACTTAAAGAAAACCGTCAGCAGGATACAGCCTTTAATCCAGGAGGATATGTGCATTAAAACTTTTAGAAAGTTTTGTTTTGAGAAACTTTCAGACTTTATGCATCGTGTGAAGTTTCTGGGGGTATCTGATTCCAGACCAGCCGGATAAACAAGTCACCAAAGGCGGAGGTCTTCACCACTACACCACCTCTTTGCTTTAGTCGAGTCATTTTAGATTCATCCGCCTCGTCTTTGCTCTCTGGTTCCCACAATCCCTGTCCCTCATTGCTATAGCCAGAGAGTGTTTGTGTTTGTAAGGGTGTGGGCCCAGCGGTTACTGAGTTGGTGGCTGATTGTATTAGCTAGCAAAGCTGCTTTGTGACTTGGAAAAATATGACTCATGAGCGGCTGTTTCTTCTCCTCTTTGGCTTTTTCTCTCACTTCATCAACCTTTTGATCCACCCACCCTAAACCCTCACACAGCCGAAATGATGTGACCACTCTTACATGAAACTTAATGTGTGAGATGATTAAGGATGACACTCGGGAATTATATTGGTTTACCGCTTTCACACTACTTTATCTGATTAATCATTTGAAAAAAGTTCAGAATTAACTCCTTGTGGACAAATATCTGCAGAGAAACTAGCACCAAAGATAAACTACTAAATGTATCATGTAAATTATCCATCTAACCAACTGCACTTCAACTGTTACTCAGTTGAAGCAAAGAAATACTCATGGACACAGAATTTCCCCTTTCAGTGGCTTGAATAAGTTTCTTTGATGCATAAGCTCTGTTGTGGTTTTAACTACATCAGTGCCTCACATCACACTTGCATACAAAGTCTCCAGTAATTACAGTAATGTGATCAGTGCAGAGAAGTAAAAGATTCAGTGTTTAAGTGAGTAAATGTGACTTCTCGTAAGTGCGCAATCATTTCTAAAAAATTATATTTTTTACAGTCCCTGAATCATTTTATTGCCTTGCTGAAAAACCACTAATAGAGTGACTATGAAGTGAATCTGTTCTTAATAAAATCTCTATGACTTAAACAAGGTGATTAAGATTAAGATCAGTCTGCCAGAAGATGAACTCATGTCACCACAGAGTTTCTCAAGTGACTCCTCTGCTTTAATACAAGTCTTTTTTGTTGTTTTTTGGTTTGTTTTTTCTTTCTTTTGCTAGGAGTAAAGTTAAATGAGTGTGTGTGTGTGTGTGTGTGTGTGTGTGTGTGTGTGTGTGTGTGTGTGTGTGTGTGTGTGTGTGTGTGTGTGTGTGTCCATGCACATGAAGTGAATCACTACACCCTGACTGAACACACTAGTATCGTGACTGTGGGAAAACTGGGACAGGAGAGAAACACACATAGACAGACACACACACACACACACATACACTTTCAGAGAAATGGGGCAGAAAGTACTATATGTCTCTCTCTTGTTCTGCAGTTACACAGGACGTGTGGTTGGCAGCAGTTTAAAAGCCCAGAGGGAGAACCCAGAGATGAATGTCCGCAATACAGATCCTGTCCTGAGGGGGGCGAAACAAAAACTGGAGCAGCTAACACAGGTACACACACACACACGATCACTAAATGTTTGTGAACACAAAATATTCATTTGCTTTCAGTTTTATGTCAAGGCGAATCATATCCGGCTGTTTCCCTCACTAGTAGTAACACTTCTTAGATATGAATATTTATGTTTCTAAGATGATTATTCATAATGATTTGTTGACCTTTTTTAAGTGCCGCCATCTGGTCAACACTTCACTGCCAACACTTGAGAAATAATGGCCGGATCTCTCTGAAATATGCAGTGAATATTAAAGATCCCTAACGGCTGTTGTCTTTTGGGAGCTCATGACCTTTCCTCTAACACCACCATTAGGGGAAAAAAACACTTGCAAACACGAAAAAATATCAAAATCTAACACACCAGTAACACTTCCCATATTCTTCACTCTACAAGCATGTTTTTCCTTTATTCTAGCATCACTCTTAGGCCAAAATGTCAAGTTTACATCAGCAGGAACTTACATATGAGCTCTTTACATGAGTTTGTATGATGGAAACAGGAACAGCTGCCTCCAACAGCTTTAAACAGCAGTACGTAGCTTTACTTCTATCAGCCCTATTTAGTGAGTTTGTGACTTGTAGACCTTGTGTGGGTGTCTGAGCTTTGGTAGCTGCTTCATTGCATTAAGATCCCATTCATAGTCATTACAGCAGGTGTGGCATTTCTGGCTTATTTCTACTTTAAGAAATGGTTTAGGAACCCATAGTAATTGATGATTTTAGTTTTATGTTTAATATCTTAGATCTGCATAATCAGGTCTTGCACATGCTACACACTTTCCTGCAAACCTGCATTTTTATGTAGGTGTATAGAAAGTGACACGAGTGTATAAGGGAGAGGATCTGTGTGTGATTTCATAACTCTTCCTTAGAGCATTAATATCTCCTGTCCTAACCTCGGCCAGGACCATGACTTATGACTGTGGCACGGGTCAGCATTCTGCAGGAATAATGCACTCTGTCCTTAATGGAAGAGTTAGACTTGTCCAATCCATTCATATCAACACCCTAAATGATGATTGTTAGTTTGATCTTTGGCTGTTATTATTTTAGTTATAATATAACATCAACCTCATGATGTGTTATGAAGCTGCAGCAGGGGCCTGGGTGGCTGTGTGTGTGTGTGTGTGTGTGTGTGTACTTGAATTATTCATATTGTGGGGACATAAATCTATTTACGCAGTCAGATTGTGGGGACTCACTTCCTTTTTGTTGACAAAACACATCCCCATAACGTAAATTATTACATTTTGCGGCGAAGACTTAGGTTAAGGTTAAATTTGGGTTAAGCAAGTAGGGGTTATGGTTAGGGTAAGTCTCCAGGAAATTAATGTAAGTCATTGTAATGTCCTCTGAAGTGATGGTAAAACAATCTGTGTGTGTGTTTCTGTCTCTGTGAGTGTGTTATGTTTCGTATGATCCTCATTCGGCTCTCAATCATCTGTTATCAACTCTTGTGTGAAGTGCTGCTTAATCCAATAAACTTAAATGTCAGCACTCCAAACAGATGTAGATAATAACATGTAATAGTAAATTAATTAATTCAACAATTAAACAGGATTTATGCAGCACTCTCAAAGCTCTGGACACAGCATGGTAATATGGTGATATGATTCGCATGGATGGTTCATAAAATCAAATAAAAAAGATACATCAAGTTTATTCACAATGATGATTCATTATAAGTACTAAGGACCATGTAACTGTGTTCGGGACCCTTATTAGACAGTCAGTCAGGTTGTCAGCTGTAGCGATAGAGTCCGACAGACCAACTGGAAGCCAGATAAGTAAACACAAACTGGACGAAAAACCAAACAAACAAGCTAATACAACACAGAACCATATGGTATGTCTGCCTTTGAAGCGTTTTTATCTTTAGCTGCAACTATAAAATACATGAAGACAGAAATCAGACTTCCAGGTGTTTGCTTGTAGGGTCAAGGAATCAATTAAACTTGAATAAGTGGTACCAATGACAGGTTTGTCATGTAGCAGCGAGTCACGCTCACTGAGTGCTTAATCGTAACGTCAAGTTGGAAATCGTAGTTTGTCAAGGAAACCTCATAAATTCTGTTAAGTGTTGTTGGCGGCGATGGAAAAAAAAATCATAGGATGGGACATGCTAGGTTTGCTTTCCCTCCTTTTTTGCTGCTGAAGCTCTTTCTGTGCTCCGTCTAATTTTGGTGGGGAGCCCATTAATCATGTTACATTTGCGTGGAGGAAATGCTGAGTCAGCATTCCCTTCTGCCATATACACAAACACACACCACGCATGCACCATGTAATTATTTATGTATGAGATTTGCTTTCTCCAGCCCATTAATTCCATGTAATCTGCACAAATCCTGTTAGTCTGTGATTTAGAGAACATTGAAGTTTCTAATATCACAAGACATAATGAGGATAAAAAAAGTAAGTTAAATCCTTTTCTTTTTCTTTTTTTTGGTCTTGTAATACATGCCCATTAGATGGATGATGGTAAATGCTAATAGACCACACCATGAACCTAAGGGAAAAGACAAATATAACACAGCTCGTATGCATTGCAAACTATTTTCAGTCCCAAATTGTGTGCAGTCTTTCCATCTTTCTGATAAATTGAGAGAGTGCAATTCTGTGCACACAAACCCAGTTTTAAAGTAAACACTGTGAGCTGTTACTATCCTTCGAACAAGTTTAGAGTCACCTTTGGAAATCTGGGGCCTGAACTGTGTGCTTCTTTCATGCTAACTGCCTTGGATCTTTCTCTGTGGGGGAAGCCATTCATCTGAGCGCGCACATTAATGCACGCCATTTATTAATTATTAGTCATGCCTGTCATGTGGGCCATTTACACACTCGCACAGCTAGGGAGAGGGGAGGAACAAAATATGAAAGAGAACAAAGAAGCATCCTTGGAATTTTAATTATATCATCAGCCATGTTTTGGAGGTCTGTCTTCCTCTTTCTCTCTTCTTATCTCTCACTGTCCCATTTTGTATTAGGTGTTAATTAGACCTCTGCAGCGGCAGGCTCTGTTTCATGCAAGGTTTGCCCTCTAATGGGATTCTATTAGTGTAGTCACTCGCTTATCCATGCAATTAAAATTTTTATGTACTCATGTGCTCAGCCAATCAGGATAAGCCTAATCAACCTTGTGAGGGCAGCTCCTACATAGAAAAGGGCAGTGGCCTCTCCTTGTCTACTTTCTTTTTCTTAAGTGACAGCAGATGAGAACATATCCAATGATAGCTTCATCAGAACACTAAATTCTGCTCATTTTGCAAAGTCTTGGTCTAGGTCTAGGTTTGTATTGGGTGTAACAGATGATTCTGCAGTGAACAGTTTACATTAGGGCTACATCTGATTTAATTTGATTATAATTTCAGTTATTCAGTTGGTTTTTTTGTCTATAATATTTATATACAGTATATAAGACTTTTTCAAAACTACAAACAGCATTACCAATTAGTAATTGAACCAAGTTCAATGTAATCATAGGGTTGGGGTAAGTTAAATAGGAAAAAAATCTCTTAAAATAGATTACATTAAAATAATTTAAAGCCAAAATCACAATGAACAAGAGGATGTATCCAAATGTCTTTTCTTGTTTAACCAGTTAAACTCAATGAACTGAGAAGAGCCACGAATCCCCATTTTAAAAGCTGGAAAAAGAGAATATTTGGCTTTTTTTCAATTTTTTCAAAATTGGTTTCCATTATTATTAATTTAGTCTGTTTTGGGTTTTATTTGGTTGATTGGCTGAAGGAAGGAAGTATGGTAACTCATTCATGGCTGCAGTTTGCAATATCATAGACTAGTAGATAATGTTTGCTTTTTCTAACCATGACCATGATCTTTTACTAATCTTAGCCAAAGGCTTTAGTTGCCTTAAACGTCTGTTACCACACCTTATCCATAGTTTGCTATAACCATGATTTCATCCCTGATCATGCGTTAACCTTAACTTAATCTAAAGTTTTTCTAAATCAACATTTTCCCTGATTTTGGGGTTGCTTGTTATGTAAGACCCCTGCAGTGGTTCATAGAGGGTTCATCCTGATTGGTTGTGGATTTCTTTTTTTTGTGCAACAACTACTGGTCAAGTCTGCATTACAGGGCTGCACATGTTTACATGCACCTCAGTTACTATTAATCTTCAACATGCAACAAAAAAACAAGCTACGTACATCATTCATAGTGTTGGCTGATATGTTGCAGAGAAACTGTAAAGCACCCACTATTCATCATTTTTGCTTACCTTTATAAAATATCTTTAACAATGGTAACTTATGAATGAAAGTGTTTATTGTTGGATAGTTTGAATGAGAAGTAATTATTATAATCATCTTTCCATCCCTCATTATTTAAATTAGTCCTGTGGTCCCTGTGTTGAGTTTTCAGGACATGTGTTTAATTTTTCCATCTTCCAACCTCTCCTGCACAGTTTTTAGTTAGCCACTGGCTACAAGTTTTTCTCCTGCCATTAATTAGATAGGACAGACCACTCTGGAGCTGAATAATTTCACTTGTAGGTCTCTCAGTTAAAGCGACGCATGGCCCAAATTCTGTTTAGATTCACTTCCTTCCACATGACTTGGAAAACACAGTCCTGGTGGAAATATTGCTGTAATGTATTTTTGTCCTCCCTCAGCCCTCATTTGCAGTCTGATGACATGATGGTGAATCACCACACAGAGTCTAGTCTCTCTCTAATCCCCTCGGACATGCTGTCATATAATAACCTTGGTTCCCCTTGTTTCCAAGGATGCCCCACACCTACTGTGTGGTGGAGGCCAGATGTCCCTCCTTATGTATTCAGCCTGTAACTATCCATCACAGTCCAAACTTAAAATATATGTGCAGTGTCACCAATTGCAATTGTATCACTGTAAAACATAGTAATTAGTGATATACCTTGCAGTGTCAGGTAAATGGTTTTCTTTTCAATATTTCCCTAACATTGAGTATGTTTACATGCACACTAGTATTCTGGTTTTGAGTCTTATCTTAGTATATTGTTTTATATGGAACATGAGAATTCCAGTGTGAATGTAAACCAGGGGCCCCAAGTCCGGCCTCCAGCATGACAATCACACAAATGACACAGATTTCACAATCTCACACCACACATTTCAGGCTAACTTTTCATCTGCACTTCCTCCAATTCAACTCAGCAGTTTTGGGTTTTTTTTTTTTTCAAGATCAGACAGGCTGAGGCACAGAGCGTAACAAGGTCAAGGCAGCACTTTTCATGGATTGTCCATGAACATCATCTGTTTGAACTGAAAGCGTTCAACAGCAAATCATTGCAACACACATTGTGGTGAAGCAGCCAGTCACAATGATTTTTAGTGATCGAGCAACTAACCTGCTTAGCAAGAGTGGAGCAAGTCTGGAGAGTCTGCAGTGTTAGCATTAATCACACTGTGCAGCTCCACTACGACTGTGTTGCAGTTATATTAACGTTAGTCATCAGTGGTTAAATATTCAGTGGGTAAGCACCAAATACACCCATAAAACATTTCACTAAAAGCTGTAGATGTCAACCAGTTGGTAGAGCTAGTGGAAAATTCAGGGGATCATTAGAGTCAGTAGAATTTATGCTCAGACATCATTGAGACAATGATGTCTGTAGACAATTTCATGGGAATCCACCAAAAGGAGTGTGGTTTGGACCACAGTGGTAGGCCAACTGACTGACTGATACATGGCTCTAGAGATGGCAATGTTGGCCTGGCAAGCCTTTTTCAGCTCAATGATCTGCTTGTTAATCACATATGCTGTAGTTGTGATGTGTCTGTCTGAACACATGAATGTGACTCGAGAGCAGAGCAGTTTAAAAGGCAAAAAGTTCTGTACTTGAATCAAAGCAGGGTTTGGGCAAAGGCAGTCAGTCAGCTAGTGCAAACAAGGCAGGGAAGGAGCAATCAGGCCGAAACAAAACAGGAATATGCTTTGGTCAAAAATGGGACTGAGTGCTGGAAGGCTAAGACTGGGTACATTAGACCATCAGATGACTAGGGAATGAGGGCCGGTACTAGGGAGATAATGGGAGACGAAAAATGGGGGTAACTGCAGGGCAGGAGGGAGTTGCCAGGTCTGACATGACAGTAGATGTTAGTGGCAGAGAAAAAAAGGCAAGAATGAGCAATGAAAACTAATCAGAGGGGACTGTGGTGACAGTAGTCATATATGTTAACATAACATTTCCTACTCATGTATTTCTCCGTGTTCCAGTGTGAACACATGTAGTGCAGTATAATTATGTGTATTTTTACTGCTGGACATTTCCAGGGTCACAGTGTGAAGAAATGTGTATAGCATTTGCCTGCTCAGTCAGGCACCACAATATAGTAACAACTTATACCATATGTCTTTGTGTTAAAGGGATTATCATTTGCAAGGCAGAGTAAGCCATCTTTAAATCCTTGAAAGTCGTATGGATTTTGGCTGTCTAGCAGTAAGCCAACAACACAATTGTGGTATAACTACTTTACCTTCCATGAGATTGAATTTCTAAATGAATGTTTGCAATTATAAAAAAACAAAAGTTTACTCTGAGTTTGGCTTTAGTATTATTTAATGTGTCAGTCATATTTCACCATGATAGATGTAACCATCTAGCAGC
Organism: Scomber scombrus; assembly: GCF_963691925.1. Lineage (NCBI taxonomy): Eukaryota > Metazoa > Chordata > Actinopteri > Scombriformes > Scombridae > Scomber > Scomber scombrus. The sequence goes on along the minus strand of NC_084977.1, from coordinate 25,963,384 downwards.
TGTGTATAGAAACATGTTATCTTAGGGGGAAATAAAATAAAATAAGATGTCAGTACAATACATCTTTTTCCTTTTCAAATCTCATGGCTGTTTGCCTTATCTCTGTCCCCAGCAGGAATTTATATATTACCCACCTTGACTCTCTACAGTACACATTCATCATACTGTGTAGCAATTATATATTGCTGTCACTATGTATATGTGAAAATCGAACAATTTTGGGGTTTTTGGTGGAAACTGAGTGTTATGTTTTTTCGGTCCCCGAAAAGCTGCATTCAAAGTATGTAACATGCTCCAGCATCCACTCTGTGACTTAACTGAGCAGCATAGAGTATGGATTCAACATGACCTCAATTACCCTTTAGTGCTCTGTGCCCTGTTTGTGTGTGACAGAGAATAAAGTAACAGAAAAAAATATATTTGTTCTTGTTTTAGCTTCTCTTCTTCCCTTCTCTCTCATGATTGCTCTAGTATCATGATCATTAAATGAATAGGTTCACACATGGGGCAATACATTTATTCGGCTTCTTGAATTACAGTATACTGGGCAAACTTTTGACACACTTGTAAAGTGAAAGAGAAAATGTGTCCAAACTTTTGACTGGTGCCACAGAAAACTGATACCATTCTCACACTGAATCTTTCTGTTCAACATGAAGACGGTTGTTTTCATGATTTATTTTGTTTGCACATTTAAAAAAGAAAGATTTTAAGAAAGATGATATGATTTGTATGTCCACATATTTTAAAAGCACACCTTTGTCTTTATACTGCAGACACAGCTTTTCATGTATTCAAAGTAAGGAAGCTAAAAGCTCTCCTAAAAACTCAAGACATGATGAACAAAATTAGACTAAACAAGATAAGCATAAGAGGAAAGAGCTATCCTGGACTCTCTGCTGGTTGCCTGGCAACCTCATGGTAACAACAAAACTACAGGAAAGTAGACCAAGTAATAGTTCATAACATAACTCTCTGTAAACCTGTCTTTTGTCAGTTTTACACTTTGTTTTTTGAAAGTTATTAGTGAGCTTAAGAGGTGATGGTAGTTGGAGGTTTATCTTTGGACAGAGCCAGGCTAACTGCTTTTCCTTGTTTTCCATCTTTGTGCTAACCGAAGCTCACCAGCCTCAGACTGTAGTTTCAGCCAGGCATGATGATGATGATATTTCATTTTACGCTTGAAAAGAAAAAACAAATCAGACACACATTATTGTTTCCAGTATCGTCAGAGCACACTGTGTCTCTGACCTTTTACCTCATTACTGTCTGCTGTTTATAACATCTGTGATCGTTGCGTTGAAGCTTTGTCGCCTCAAATGTAAAACAAACCGTAAATGTGAGTTTTTGCAGGTGTTTTGGAAGTGTTTGCGTAATATGTTTGGACATTTTTACTTGTGTGTGTGTGTGTGTGTTTTATCTAGGAGCTGTTAGCGGAGCTCGGCTGGGCGAGCAAAGCCAGAGAGAGGGTGGAGGAAGAGGAAGGAGGGAGCGCACAGACAGAGAGAGGCAGTGGAGATGACTGTGATGATGAAGATGGTTGTGAAGCATCTGGTGAGGAGAACGGTGAGTCACACACAAACGTTCAGACACACGTTCTTGCAAAAACAGAGGAATAAATATTAGTAAACATATAACCACACTGACGCAAACATTTGTCGTTTTCTTAAAATATTGAGATTCTGATTCATACGTAACACATCGTCATATACACACACACACAGAAACACATCAAATAAAAAATAACACACACAGCACATTGGACTGGTGGAGGCTTTAAAATGCTGCGGCCTTCACATATCTTGTGCCAGCAGGGAAATGCCCAGAGGGAGGGATAGCACTGAGAGATGGATTCAACTGTCCTCTCTCCCTCTCTCTCTCTCTCTCTCTCTCTCTCTCTCTCTCTCTCTCTCTCTCTCTCCTCTCTCTCTCTCTCTCCCTCTCCCCTTCTCTGTTCCTCTCTCACTTTTTCCATCTCTCTTTATGCTGGTCTCAGCATTTTTTTTTCCTACTCAGTTGGGATAAAGGATGCACTAACAACCAGGTCACCCAAAAAACAGAAATGGAAAAATAAATTGTAATTATTCATTTAACTCTTGACTTATTCATCCATGCATATGCTTATACATAATACATGGGTGTCACAGTGAGATCTGGGGACCCATCTGAGCCTCGAGGTAATCCCACAGAGTTAAAGTAGTTAAAATTTGCTGTAATTTAAATTGTTGATGAGAAAATGTTGCTTTGTGATGAGGTTATCAGCCAAATGTAAGGTCCTTGACCTGAAAGCATTGTAGGGGCTGTTTCCTTCAGGTCAACAAAGTATTTTTGCCAGGTCCTCTCTTATACTAGGGTAAAGAGAGCCTTCAGCAGAAAACCCCCCAAAAAAAGCAGGTCTTAAATTTGTTCCACTCTTTCCAATAAGAAAGCTCTTTTTTTGGAACATTGCATAGGCCTTGTCAAATATTATATTTTAAGGGTCTTTAGGGAGTAAAAATCATGTGTTATGCAGGAAAAAAATTAAAACTAAAATAAAAAATAAACGTAAAACATCTTTCTGGATGGTTCAGAATGGGTGGAGTAATGGCTTGTAAAATATGAGTTATGAACATGATTGATTGATTTGTTTATTCGAGTGTACTTCACTCATCTACTGGTCCTTTGCCCACATGGGTTTATAAGATAGCCAGCAACAATAACCTGGATGGCCACATGACAAATCATAATGTACAGTAGTTATTGTAGCTGCTATGCATTTTCTATAAATCTCACCAAAACTATAATCTTCTTTCACACAAGCAAAATAAAATCATGATTCTTTGACTGAATAAGAAATTAAGTGCTTTAACTTGGTTTCACATTTGAAGTATTCCTCTGTAACATTAAAGACTCTTGAATTAGAAAATAAACAAAGTTAAACACTCAAAACATGGTGGTTTAGATATGTAGCACAACAAGCCAACAAATATCCGGTTCCTGCGCATGTGAAGTGACTCATGAATTTCAGGGAACTACTCTCCAGAAGACAATTCCTGTTAAACAGAGGCCAGAAGTACAAACAGTCCTCAAAGGTTCGTCACATACTGTACCATAGATGCCCTTTCTTTTAGGCACTGTGGAAAGCTTTACAGTCTGTATCTATCTTTAGCTGGAAAAACACATATGTTGATTAACAAGAAGACCCAGGCCACCTTTATGGTGACAGAACTTTCCATGACACCCAAGTGGTTTGTGACCAGTGTTTCTATGGTTGTATTGGTGACGACCCAGGCCAATCATTTTCAGGTCAGATCAATGATGTCATAACAGCATTTGTTGGCTGTGTTTTTGTGCTCTCAATAGAATGGAAATGTACTCATATTGAATAGAGTAGAAACTTCATGTTGGAGCTGTGCTTGCTTCATGGGATTGATACTTTGATTTTCTAAACACGGGTTCATTCTTCTGCATCATCACCTCGTTACACACGACCAGGGGTCGTGTCAGCAGCCTGATGATGTCATCGGCTGGTGGGCTCTCTGTTCCTGAGGGCAGGCTCTAATAGGTTTAAAGGTCATTGCTGCATTCATTATCTGTACACTGCCCCCCATCATTACTTGAGTAAGAAGTGTGGGACTACAGTAGATCATCAATATGTGAGGTCATCAGTCTGTCATCAGCGACTTAGTCCACATGTGATGTGTGAAGTTTTGTTACCCAACCCAAATCTGGCTGGGTCTCAATCTTAGGCCTGTGCAAAAGTCTAGTGGTGTGTTTCTGTTACTGTTCTAACTACCCAGCAACAAACAAACCCAGAGAGATGATTTATAAGAGCTTTATGAGGTATGAATGATTTGACTGACAATAACTTAAGGTGCCTTTGGACCGTGCAACAACAATGATCATGTAAGATGTTGCATTGTGTCCAATTGTGCAAGATGGCTCTAATAAAATCTTGGTCACAATTTGTGTCAGACTATATTAATTTGAGGCTGTCAGATTGTTCACTCAATGCATGGAGAATCATAGCGCTGCAATGTAAATAGAAAAAAAGTATATGAAAGCAGAGACACGTCAGCTCGTATGTTCTGAAAATGCAGCAAAGTCACACAAACGTCTCTTCTGTTTCACCTCCATCATTTTGGCTTTTATGCGCAATGGAAGTATTAAGGACAACATGGTGTTTTCTTCAGAAAACTTTATTCAAGATATAAAAATAGCGCTTACAAAATGTCATAATGGCCAGCGTACTCTGAGTCATTTCATATCGTATTCTGGTTGGTTGGTTCGTAGATGTGGGTCGTACAGAAACAGCAGTCACATTATGAGAATTTTACCTCAGGCTGTTTTTGTTTGCTAAAGCTCCCCATCAGTCATCAGTGGACAAGTCTCACAGTGAGATCTGAGACCAAACATCCAAACATTGTGCCACCCTTTGCTCAACTTTCGTCCCAGAAAGCCCAAAAAAAATCACACAGTGTAAACAACCCTATAACTGTCATCAGTATCTTATTGTCATTCTTATCTTGCTAAATTCTGAATGGTGCATGGAGATGTCTGATCGCACCATGACATTGTCAATATATAAACGGTCAGAATGGTAGGAAGCCCTGCTTTAGGTATATTTGGTAAAGAATATAACTGAAGTTACAGGGATTGGTGAATCAGTGGGAAAACAAAATTAGAGTCACAATGAAATAAAGTATTTAAGTGTCAACCCAACTCTGTAACAATGTCAATGGCATTTACTAATTATAACATATTCAGTACTATTTTTTATGTGTATGATTTACAAGAACCAAACAGCATTTGAGAGTGAATGTTAAGCTCTTTTCACAGATGCACTGCAACCCTATTATCCAGGCATTATTAGGAGGAGACGTACAGTATGTGTGAATGCAAATGTCTGACTCAGTCGGATTGGACATTAAACATTACTCTGCCAGCTCTTTAGTACAAAGTCTACTTAACTAGTGCTAATGGGAAAGAGTATTTCATGTGATATCTTGTAAAATAAACATGTTTTATTTCTAATGATAAGCTTAGAAACACTGAATTACTATCGTACGGTACTTTTTACATTTACTATTTCCAGTCGGTGAGAACACGTTCGATTAGGACAATCTCCTATTGTGTGCAACGTGTGAAAGAGTTCATATGTGAAAATAGCTTCACATATTAAATTGTTAACAAATATTTTTTTAATACAAAATACATAAAATAATAATTGGTTAATGCACATAATTCATACTCATGATTTTAAAAACAGCTTTGTTTGCAAAGCACTATTTTTTGAACATGCAAACACTGAAATGTCAATGGTGAACAGGAGGCTGTTTTCATTTTCTACAAGACATTGACATTTATGACACGTCTCCACAGCACAAGTATAATTAAATGTTTGATCTCTTTTAATGGCTCTAAGATTAAGGTATATGTAGTTACATTTGTCATACCCTTCCTGTTAACCTTGATTTCTTGGATCTGTGGAAACTCTCACCTCCCGCTGGGCCTCAAACTGGTACACTGGCTATTCACTGAGAAAATTGCTGGTTATTATTCAGACAGCTAGGGCCATGCAGGGACTGTATTTTCAAGCCACGATGAATTCCTTGAAAATAAATCCCAATAAAGAGTGACAAGAGGGGATTTTTCTGCATGTCTCTCTGCTTGTTGGCATCTCTATGCATATAAACAAGCCTCATAAGTGCTGAAGCTTGAAGAGTGATGCATTATCAACCAGACTACACAAATCACAGACATAGACCATAACAAGCCATTTATTTTTTTGAATTATTTGTACATTTTTAGGGTTAATGTATGAATAAAACACCATCATATGCAAGCCACTTAGATTTTTTTATTTTAAAGATCTGCCACTAAACCTGCTTTTCCACACTTGCTGACTCTGTCTCTTTAAAATTCTGCCTACAAACCACTTCTCTAAATCTGAATTGCTGAAATGTGGAGTTTATTATTCCACAGGAAAAGAAGAGCATAGAAACAGAATGCTACTTGCGTGAGAAAGACACTGTTTGTGAGTTATGTGTATGCGCACACAAATACATTTTCATGGCTTCTTGTTTGTGTGGGTGTGCATGCTCTACATGTGCTTTATGTGAGTTATGTGTAATCCAGTATGTTTTATGGACGGATCAGTTGTCTGTCTGACTGGCTGAAACGGATCCAGTAGTGAGCTGCTACTTGACTTACAATGTCTTTTTCAATATCAACCCGCTGTTTTTTTTTACAGTAAAAAATCTAAACTTCTCTCTCTCCCTCTATCCCTGAGCTACAGATATCAACAGAGATGAAATGAAGAAAATATTCAGTTTGTCTCATAATTAATTCTCCTGACATTTGGGCTTTATTGAATACCAAGAAGGGACAGGAAAGGTGTAGGATGGGAGGTGGAGGTGGGGTGCTGCGGCAATATCAGCCAGCCGCTGAAAACGACCCTCAAATCTTCATCATAGTGCCAACCCTGTGTTTTATTTATGTGGCACACTTAACAGTGGAAAGTTATTTCAGTCATGCTGAGACAGTACACAGCCTATTATTATTTGATTTAAGTCCATTTTCCACATCAAGGCAGGTTGATATCATTCCATAGAGGGAGAATTACTTGGCAAACAGTGTTCAGAGATCAAAAACAAAGAGAACAATCCAGGCATCTCAACACAAAAGTAGTTAAAAGCAACAAGCTCAAGTTAGCTCTGCTTGTGTCCTGTTTTTGTATGAAGGTATTTCAGGAAGAGAAAGTAAAGTCCAGACAAAGGGATGACTTTGTTCTCATACACTGTAGTCTTGAAATCATTGTTATACTGAAGGTTAAAAATATACAGTACATGCATTCACTATGTTATAACTGTTGATCCTATTGACAGAAATGCTGCTAATTCAGCTTGAAAATCTTATGGAGTTCTGTATTATTATCAGCAGTCAGATGCACCATTCATACTGAACCTTATTCACTATTTATTGCCATTAGTTACATTTAATACTGTGATGAGATAATACAAATGCATGTCACAGATGCCACTATAAGCACAGTCTGTTGCAGAGCTATTATTTGCAGGGGGAGTTTTGACTTTTCTTCTGCCTTCCTTTAGTAATTTCTCATCCTCCCCTCCTCTGGAATTCACTGAGATTAAACTGATTGATTTTTTTCTCCTCAAACTAGCACAATCCCTTCTTCAACTGCCCCTTCTCCGATCTGTCTCCCCAGACATATCCAGGTCCTGTAACGTCAATAATGTAAATGTAATCACAGCTTCTCTTCTCTTCTCTTCTCTTCTCTTCTCTTCTCTTCTCTTCTCTTCTCTTCTCTTCTCTTCTCTTCTCTTCTCTTCTCTTCTCTTCTCTTCTCTTCTCTTCTCTTCTCTTCTCTTCTCTTCTCTTCTGTGCTATGTAACAAATTAGATGCTGCGTCACTGTAATTGCTATGCTGCGAGCTGTGATGTGGTGGTGGATAAAAAAGTGGGCATACTGTAACCTCCAGGTATCCATGAGTCACATTACAACCGCTAATGTCAGTATGGTCTGGAAAGCACCGATCCTTTTCCCTTAAAAGACAGCAGGGCTGGTTCGTCTTCCATTAGCCTACACAGCTGCTTACAGTGTAAATCCAGGAGCTCTTTTTATCCTTACTGAGTACAACACGTATTTGTGTGCGTGAATGCTTGCTCGGGAGAGGCCATCAATCCCTGTCACCGTGGTTAGCAGGTGGTCTGTCCTCCCATGGATCCCTTTTGATGACAATGAAAAGAAACAGAGTGAGAGAGAAAGAAACAAGGTGTGGCAGTTTTATGTCGTCTCTCTGTGGAAAGTAACACAGAAGGCTGTTAGAATAAAAAGCATGAGAAAAATGATATTAGTTCCTTTTTTTTCTTGCAGTATATTAGAATATGGTTAAATGTTGTTTAATTTGTAGTTAAAATGCTGTCAGTGTTTGGTTCTTATCATAAAACCTGCACTAAATAAAATACAGATACAACAGGATATTGTACACTACTGAGCCATTTTTCTATTTATTGCCCTGCTTCATGCATCTTCCCTGCGTTATCTCTGCCTTGCTCCTTTGGCCTCTCCCCCACTTCCCTGGGGCCAGATTCTCAAAGCCTTTAGAAGCTATTTCATCTTAAAGGGAAAGGCCAGTGTTTTCCAGTGCTTGAACATGTTACCCCTCCGCCCGAGGACAGTTTGATCTGCATTCGTAAGCGTCCATCGCTGTCTGAAGGGAGCCAGAAAGAACAATAAAAAGTCTGGCGAGGCTTCTAATCTGCGCTGGTGACTATAAAAGTTCCCAGGGCGAGCCTTTGGATGGGATTGATCAGTGCTATAAAATGAAACTGCTTTCTTTGTAAAGCCATGCGCTGGAAGAACATTAGGGTGTAAAACATGCTCTGAATGCAGTCAGGATCTTACTGCTAAAGCAGTGTTACTCTGGAAATCCAGGCTGAAGCAGGTTCTCCCTGACATATAATATATAAATATAAAGCTTTATATTTTTTTTGGTTCTTTCATGCAGGAAAATAACGTTTCTTTTAATTAATTTGTCAACATACACTTGTCATTTGTAGTGGACATTGTCGGTGTGTATGTCCTGTTTGGTTTTTGTTTTGTATCGTAACTGTGCATGTTTTATGTAATTGTGACCTGCCAGCAGACTGCAGATGAAAATAAGCTTTAAGTTAACTCTAGTACAGTACATAAAGTAGTAACATTTATGTTGAATACTCTACATGGTCTATGCTGGCTGGTTTACCATATTCCAACTTCTAAGTATATTAGTTTTTTGTGATTCACTGAATTACATTTTCTCCAATTTTCTTACATAGGGTTTATTGAAACGTTACATTAAGCTTGATGTTATACTCCTAAACTATCACACACATGTCAGTACCCTCTATGTCATTCACACGGGTTTATGTGCGGTCAAAAACTTGTTCTAATCAGAACTTATTTGCGGATTCCTCTAATCTTAAAACAATTTTTTAAGGGCGTTTTCGCACACGCGCGTTAAAATGACCTTACGGCACAATCAACTGTCACAAGAAACAAGAATATCCTGTATGTTTCTGCATTCCTGCAACCATGAGCAATGATAATAGAAAGTGCACATAGCCACTTATATACTTAACTGAGACATAAGCTATACATTAACTTTTGCAGGAACTTAAATAATGTGATTACAACAGAAACAATTTAGCAGATACCATTATGTGCCCAAGTGGCTTTTACATGTTCCCTTACAAATATAAATCAATACGTAAAAAATAATTTGTTTTACAGCTAAACTACAATACAACCTGAAAACCTAAAATGTATGTATCTTTGTTTAACAAACAACCTAACAAAGTCATGACATAGATAATTATATAGATGTACACCAAAATATAAAGAAAAAGAGCTGATTATCATGGGATGTGGGTGTGGGGAGGGGGAGGGGGTATTGTGGGAATGGGATGTTGGATTTGGGGGGGTGGTACAAAATCAGTGGCATGACAAAGGCCAGGTAATACATTCAAATCTTATACATCAGTATGACCCATAACTTATTTCACTGGGTTGCTGAAAAGGCTATCTCTAAAGCATCTTGGTCATTAATTATACAAAGCAATCACCATGGCAATCATACCATGGGTCTGCTTCTTTTGGGAATACGAGTGCGGCTAAGCAAATTGCCTAAAGGCCATAAAGCCAATAAATTAGCATGTGTTTTGTCATGTAATACTGCCCAGATTTTTTTTTTTTACCAACATAGCAAGTCAATATTGAATGTATTTCCTCCCAATATATATTAGACAAATCCAATTAATAGCACATAATATTTTGTTTTTTTGTGTGTGTTCCTATTTTTTTGTCCTCAGTTCTTCTTTGATTTTGTTTTTGTTGTATCACAGTTCGGGGTATATTGACTAACTGTTGCTACACATATAAACACACACACACACACACACACACACACACACAAAGAAGTCAAGCAAGGAGAAGAAGGAAATAGGCATGAGCAGATACAATAGGAAACACAGTATTACTCCCTAGAGAACGATAGGCGGTAACAGTGTGTGCACAGAAAAGGAAATCATAAGTGATGGAGCTCACATGCTGTGTGTGCGCACGTGTGTGTGTTTTTAGCATGTGGTAATGGTTAATAAGCAGTAGAGCTAAAGTGATAGATCCTTAGGGTGGGAGATGTGCCTCATTAAAGAATTACACATTCACTTTGCTCTCAGTCTCCCTCTCTCTCATTCAAAGCGAATAAAAGGCTTGCTGTTTTGTTCGACACACCCAGAGAGAAATGCAAGAATTGAACTTAAAAGCTGCAGAATCTCCACTGAATATCTATCTGCATGGTTGACTCCCTGTACTCACATTATCAACCATAACCTCTACCAAGCATCTCATCTACTGGTTGTCATGTCCCTGTTCACTGCCTGCCTGCCTGCCTGTCTATCATCCTGTCTTTTGCCTGTTTTCTGCTTGCCTTTTTTTTTCTGTCCGTCCGTCTGCCTGCCTGCTTTCCTCTACACCTGAGTAAGTTTCTTCATGCAAATCTGATTAGACATCATCTGTTTATTAGTCCTCCTCTCTGCAGTGATGTGTTTGTTCCCATACTTGACCTTTTGGAAGAAGCCCTAGCTTTGTCTAGCGGCACCTCCTGCTTCAATCGACATTTATTCAAATGAGCATTCATACCCACACATACACACACACACACACACACAGCAAACAATACCCCTATTGGTCTGTGTTAATCTACAGCCTTAAACCAATCACTCTGCTGCGTTCATCCTCTCAACCACTTCTAATCACAGTCAGCCCCTCGCTGCATTTACACTGTGATCTTAAGCTCATTTTTTCTCTACGCGTTTCCTCCAAAGGTTTTATGATTCCACCAGAGGCTATGCTTACTGTAACCTTGCTGAGTGTGACCTTGGACAGATGCTTCAGTATTGCACGTCAAAGCTTTAGTAGGTGTTATAGTCATTTGAAAACCAGCAATAGCCATTAAGCTGGATACCATTTCAGGGACGATATTGCCTCACAGTTGAATCGGGGAGTGTAGAAAACATGATGGAGTTGCTACTAAGATAATTTGAGGTCCACAGTACTTAAAAAACCCAATTCACAAGGAGATTATCCAGTTAATTAATTAGATTATGAAGGGTTCTCAATTATCTATTACGCCAACATACTCTACATTTCACTCCCCATTACAGCACTTTAATATGCAATATGTTAAGTGATAGTAAGCAGTATACAACCTAAACAGACATTCATAGCATCTTCCGTTAAATTACACTTTTAAATTTAAACATTTAAAATGTTCTGAACCAGAGTAAATTAACAACAGTATAGGTTTGAAAACACTCTGACACTTGATTACATTCAAGGCTATGAGGATTCCTCTTATTAGAGACAAGCCTCTGAAACAGAACATGTCTTGGTTAAATCTTAACAATGTATGCACTAGTTTGTGGAGGGGCTGCCCAAAAATCAATCTTTCCCTTCAAAATGATTGAGTATAACTAATAGCTTCAGAGTGACTACAAGTTCAAATTTTTTTCCATTCTGAGATAAGGAGCCTCACTATGAGTCAGTGCAGTATAAGCTTACTAATAAGCTTGAAAACATCATGGTGAATTACCCACCAGGGACACAAGGATGATTTTAGCATCAATAGATTCTCATCTCGATGAATAATGAGTAATAAAAAACTTGCATAAATAAGGTGATAACAGCAGTGAAGAATATGTAGAGAAACAGTGGGAAGCTGAGCTGCTGCCATTGCCAAGTTTACATTTTTTTGCAATTGCTAATACGTGTTTTTGAAAACAGGGCTCGTTTTCTCAAAACACTTAACACAATTCACAAAAACACACACACCCAAAGTGCAAAACTCCTCATACATATTGCAAAATGAAGTGCTGCTTTCAAAACTACACAAACACTTTAGCACCAAATGGCACACACTCATTTCATAGCACTTTTATCTGTGATGGGATTGTCATAGTAATAGTTCTGTATGAGATTTTTCAAGCCTACAGAAATATGTGCAGAAACACTCTGTAGAAACAAAGCCTTGTGATTTTTTTCTCCACAACAAATCAATGATCAACATATGTACAGCGCATTCAGTATACATTACAGCTTTGTGAAAAAAACATGTTCTCTATAGAATATAGTAAGCAGAAAAGAAACGTTACGGAAAAATACACAGAGGAAAAATTTGCAATAAATAAAACATGGTAAATAAAAATACTTATGCTCCATCTCACTGCCTAGCTGGGTCTGGCCACAGCACCTCATCAACATCACAGGCAATATCCTCCATGACTAGACATGGAGGGAAGAAGTGCCTTGAGTGTAGTATCCAACCCTGGACATCACTCACATTCAATATCACATGCCTCTTCCATTGCCTACAGAAGAGGGGGGGGGGGGGGGGGGGGGGGGGGGGTTTCAACAAACCAATTTTGGATCAGGGTTGCACAATGAAAGCTGACATTGTTGCATAGTACAACATATCTGCTGCTCTGCATCATTTACATGGTCCGCCAGTATCAAAATGATGTGCAGTCTGTCCAAAAATGTGAATATGTGAGTTGTATTGTATGGATGAAGGTTGGCATGGTGATAGAGGACACCATTATGCATGATGGTGGCACACATTTTGATGTTGCTGCCATGTTGGTCAGTAACATCTACAATGACTATGTGACCAGTGATGTTCCTTCCCCTCTCCAGTATGGTGTAGTCCTGCACACTTGGAAAAATACTCTGCTGTGTGTATTGAACTGTAGTCAATCCTGTATTCGTCTTATACAGATTTTGTACAGACTTTCTCTCAAAAGGTTCCCTGTAAAGCTGTTTCATGTGCACTTGGTTTCAATGGAGAATGTTGTTGAAAATGGTGTTGTCTCTTATGATATGGCTTTGAATCTCTGAGTCTATTTGCCAAAAATCAAGTTGATTATTGCTGCTTCCTTTGCTTCGTGGAACGCTTGAACCCTTCCGCCATTATGTCAAAAGTAGAAGAAAGCCACTCATGATGTAATTAGGTGTTACACAGCAACTGATGTGTACAGTATGATTTGTGGATTATGTTGAGTGAATGAACATTTGGTTACGTGCTCAAATCTAAATGCTCGGGTGACAAAGGCAACAGTAAATTGGCTGTAGTCCAGTCTCTCTAATTGTCAAACCCATAGTTGATAACATGGTCAATTAACCTTACCCAGATTTCATTAGAAAGTTGTCTTCTTTCTTGTCCTCATTGTCCTTGTCCTCCCCCTCCTCCTCCAGCTCTACCCCTACTCCTCTCGCTGTTCCTCCCCTCCTTTCACCCTTACCCTACCCCCCTGCCTCTTCCTCTCACTGCTGTTGGCTTCCATTGTCGTTATAAAAAGGTACTCACCTCTGGTCTTTTTATAGTGCTTGTCCTGATTAATGAGACGACAATTAAGCAATTAGGTGTTTGGCCAGGTGGCACGAGTGTGTGGCCATTTGATCCATGGGTTGGAATTTTAAATGGCAGTGTTTTGAATTGGCAAACTAGAGACTTTATGTCAGATTTCTATTTCTTATATAGAGAAATGTGTGCGGTGTGTTGACAAAAGTGCCATGTTTAATTGCTAATTTGGTGCAAAGCGGAAAATGTGGTTAGAGTTTTCGAGACTCGAGTTGAGGTTTTGCTCTCCGAGTATCAGTTTCAATAACAGAGTATTCAGGAAATAGTCATTGTCGTCTGGTATTTACAGACTTTCACAATACACAGCCTATTTTCTTTCTTTCTATCTTTTTATAATGTGATTCTGATGAGTACTTGCTGAAGGTATAATTGACTTGCTCTCGTTGTGTATGTGTGTGCGTGTGTGTGTGTGTGAGTATGACTAAACCTACTTTTGGGGACGTATTTCAGACTCAAGACTGGGCACAGTTTATCCAATTGAGGAAAAGCAGATTTTTGGGTCAGTTTAGGTTAGGGCAAGCGTAGTTAGGCAAGTAGTGGTTATGGAAAGGGTTAGGGTACGTCTCCAGGAAATGAATGAAAGCATCTCCAAAAATGAGTGTGAATAGACGGAGTGCATTAATGATCGAGTCTGATATCAGATGCCTGGGGTGTTTTGTACACAACTGTCAACTGAGGCCCCAATTATGCCCAGTCTTGTTGCTCCTCAATTTGTATGTATGCAACACACATTCATTGACACACACACACACACACACACACACACACACACACACACACACACACACACGCATGCCAGCTATCCAGACGCTTTTCAAGGTCACCTTGCATCCTTTGTGTGTGTGTGTGTGTGTGTGTGTGTGTATGTGTGTGTAGGCGTGTAAATGTATCCCTAGCATTTACAGCTGAATCAGTAATGAGCATTTCATTACTTCAGCCTCAGTTCTCCTGGGAGGAAATGCAGGCTCGCACACACACACACACACACACACACACACACACACACACACACACACACACACACACACACACACACACACACACACACACACACACACACACACACATACTATACATTTATTTTCACCTCTGCTGTCGGTTACCTTTTCAACTTTGAGTCATGAGAGCTTTCATTTCCCAGACATCCTTTCATCTCCCCATCCATACGGACAAACACACACATACGTATACATTTACTGAACATAAACACACAAATATTTGAGCCACCTGAGATTATCTTCTGAGGCAAGACAAGACGTACAAATGCTCCTCTTCCTTGTTTAACACATTAAAATCATTTAGTTCTGCCTTATACATAGGTCTGCCCGATCAAAGCATAACTAACGTGTTTCTGTGACACACACACAATGTTTTATGGACCCACACACACACACACAGGGTACGTACACAGTGCTGTCTGCTGCGATTAGAAAGATGCTGTGTTGTCAGTTGGGTTTTGTTTCACATGTCAGACTGGAGGAATGCATGAAAGAGATTTAAACACAGTTATGCTGATGTTTGGGGTGAGGGTATTTTCTGGAATAGGTGCTTTGGGATGGGTTGTTATAGATCAGGCAAGAATGTTTTAGTAGATTAATGAGCCACAGGTGCCAATGATGACAGTGAGTTTGGCTGGATTTTGAGATTGAATGTGTCGTCTCTATGATACGAAAACACCGTCAAACACACAACAATGGAAATTTGTGGTAACAGATTTTTATCTCAACTAGTTTTATCTGAATGTTTTTGTATTAAAGCCACACCAAAATTATTTCAGCAAAAAGTAGCCATTTTCTTCCAAATCTTTAGTGTTTTTTTAGCAAAGAAAACCGCTTTAGGCTGTTAGGCTTTAGGCTGCATTTGAGGATTCAATTATTTAACATAATCACAAAATTAAATACATCAATGAGATAAAAAGCGAAAGAGGTGGATTTTGTATTTTGCATGAGGCTTGAAAATGTTGTTTAATTAAAAACAGCCTCAGTATCCAAATATGTAAAAAGAAAAATCCTGCAAAATTTCTTTCAATAAAAGATGACAAACGTGTCATTCAGTTTTAATAATTTTTCTTATTCATCTCAAGACCATGTCTGGTTTTGGTAACAGTTTATCAGTCCAATAATAACAATACATTTATCATAAAAAACGTGTATCCAGATTTATTTTTCCCAAATGGCATCATAACATTCCTGACAAATGTTCAATGTTCTTTCAAAACTGTCAACTGTAGGGCGTCTGTCTGACTCTTTGAGACTAAAAACATCTTCGCCAAACCCTTAGAAACTTCTCTCTCTATGTCTGTGTGTGTGTGTGTGTGTGTGTGTGTGTGTGTGTGTGTGTGTGTGTGTGTGTGTGTGTGTGTGTGTGTGTGTGAGGGAGAGTGAGAGAGATACACTTACTGCTTGGCAGCCAGTCTGCTTCCTGTGGGTCACCGTAGTTCTGATTTATTGCTGTGCTCCACCTGCCTGGGACCTTTACTCCAACCCCTGGGTAACTGCTTTGCCTGAATCCAATTCCATTTTTATCTTAATATTTTGGAAAAGTATCTTAATTACAAGTCAGTGGTGAAGAATAGACATTTACTTGTTTGGAAAGGAGGGGATGATATATCACAGTCCTGTTGTTTTGCACCAGCCATTTGTGTCCCTCCTTGTAAACTGTCAGGTCAGCTTTGCTTGGGATGCAAACTGTGTGTAAATGGAGCTGTTGGCTTTCTATATGTTCGGCGTTCATAAAAAAAACACAGGAAGTTTTGGCTGAACTGAAATAGCGCTGACCTGTTGTCTCCAATCAACAAATGCAATTCACTGACAGTATTTTTCAAATGTCACTCCTGCCTACTTATCACACGCACGCACACACGCACGCACACACACACACACACACACACACACACACACACACACACACACACACACACACACACACACACACACACACACACGCATTACTCACTGCAGGAAAGGTTAAAGTACCCCATGAGTGTGACCAGTGACATTGTTCATCATTCATGTCTGGCTCTGTATGTGTGTGAATGTATGTGTATTTCTCGCCAATCTGCCATATGTGACATGTTCTGGATTGTTGCTAAGAGACAAACATGCCGGAGGGCACGTAGGAGGAAACAGCATGTTGTCACTCGTTTTAGAGCACACATACACAAACGCACACACACACACACACAAATGGACAAGCATAGGCACATACAAGGAAATAGTCTTTTAAATAGAAGTTGGAGCGACACTAATTGAAGACATTCAATCTAATTATAACTGATATGGTATGAGACTCGTGCTAAAACAGAAAATGGATTAACATTTTGTACTAATGGTTACATCCTTTATCAAGCTGCAGCTGCTTTACCCTTTCAAATATGAAGATCTGCAGCTTATATATCACAATGTATTCAGTAACTTTGAGCATGGCACTATTGGAGAAAATTGCAATCAGAATTTTATATTTTTGGGGGGAGCATTTTATACAATAAATGATTCCTTGATTAATTGAAAAAATAATGAATCATTACCTGCAGCCCTATCTGTGAGCTCCATCATTTTGGAGTTTGTGTGTCTTGGACACATTCAAGAGAACGAGTGTTTTGTTTCTGAAATGATGAATTACAATAGTGTATTCTGCATCATTTCAAGTCTTATTCTGATATGTCTGTTTGTAGTTGTAGGTCATAATTTAGGACATAACTTCTGATATTGCTTCAGACTTAAATTTCGGGCATTGTCAGAATTTTTCCTCAGTCTGTCTTTAGTCGCCAAATCTCCAAATCAATCATCCATGGGTGTGTCTCACAGTGTGACCTCAGACCACCATTTTGGATAAATGAGCACAGATTTGTACCACATTCCTCTCACAATTGTCAACTTTCTTGTCAGAAAAGCCTAAAATCTCACAGTGTAAAGGGGCCTTTTGTCTGCTCTCATCCCAACCACATCGGACTGAATCTTCATTCATCAATAAATCAAACAGTAGTATGTCATTTATTGTTACCAATTACAAAACATATCTTTGCATATCAAATAGCTGTTTGTAACAATTGTTATACTATTTTCCTTTATTTCTTTAAAATTATAATTTCACTCCATAATGTAACTCCAAATATTACGTACTAACACACACATGTGCTGCGTATGCTCCCCAATGCTTGATTGTCTCCTTAACAATATCAGAAAACTATTTTTAAGTACTTTTTATGCCATTAAAATTGGACAGAAGAGAGGTGATAGGAAATGAGGAGAAAGAGCCATGAACTAGGCCCCAGTTGATCAAATCATGCCGCTGACACATACCAGTATATAGTATGTGTCTCAATCACCAGGACGATTCTGCAATTTTATTTTGCCTGATCAAAGGGACAAAATAAATCTACTTGCCATTGTTAATCTGAACTATCTCAGTGAAAGAGCATAAAGGAAGGGAACATTTTATAGCATGACTTTGTCACACCACACTTGTTGTTATGGAAAAGGAAAAATATTATGATGCAGTTCTAACAGGTTCACACCAGATGTGACACACAGCTTTCTGGTGGCTTCTGATGGGAACAAATGGACATAAAACCGACCACACAAACACACATACACACACATACATTTACACAGCTATGAACTCTGCTCCACACAGCTATTTGTCAAGACAGCACACAGTGAAGGACAGATTTAAACTGGTAAACATTCAGCTGAGAGTAAATCATTGTCTAAATCATTAACACGCACAAAAACACATCACACGTCGTCTCTCAGACGGATTTGCTTCAAAATGCTTTTTGTAAAACTGTCAATATGTGCTTTGAATCTCAAACACTGTGCGTTTGTGTATTTTCAGTTGTATATTTATATGGGTGTTTTCCTAATGTCTGTGTCATTATGCCAGATAATAGTTGTGCAAGTGTGTGAACGTTAACGACTCACCTCATTCCTCAGCTCCTGAAAGAGGCTCTTTGTCTATTGTACTGAAGGACAATGTCTATTGTAAGACTCAGAATCAGATATCTGCCCAAGCAGGTGTATGTGTGTGTGTGTGTGTGTGTGTGTGTGTGTGTGTGTGTGTGTGTGTGTGTGTGTGTGTGTGTGTGTGTGTGTGTGTGTGTGTGTGTGTGTGTGTTTATTAGTGCATGTGTGTAAGTTAACAGTATTCACAACAGTGCAAAGCTGCGGCTGGGTGGGGTATAATCCATAAATCTTTCAGGTCTAAACAACAACAAACAGCCATAAATAATGCAACACTTGTGCAATGATGAGACTAAAAACAGAACCAGAAATTACTTCCACAAATTGTGACTCTTAATTTATGGAGTTATTTATCTATGGAGATATTTTTAAACTCAATATTTCCAAATGATTGCAAAGCCTGAACTGGTTTTGATTCATTTAATTGATCTTTGCAGACACCTAAACTGCCTCAAATGTGGGCTCAATGTTCTTAAAACTAGATTAATCATGTACTGTGTTTCCCATGTTTTAGATTTTTACAACATTATGATAATAAAAGACTTTCTTCTTTATTTGTAGAGCGTTTTAAAATGTGCATTACACAAGGAAACAATAAAAAAAAAGAAAACTTCAAAATAAATAAGACAAAAAGCAAAATTCATGAAATAAAATAAATGTGTATACATTTTTACATAATTATTTACAATAATAAACTATATAATATTATCCTGTAATATCTTACATTCAGGTGATGAGACAGGTGATTCCTCCAGCGGTCATAGTCCAGTGAAGAAGGACATGGCTCCTCCTCCTCCTCCTCCTCGTCGCCCCGTCCCTCCTCATCACGTCTCCCCTCCACAGGTAGGTCATGGCCATTCCTCTTTTCACTTTTTGATTGATTAATTGGTGGATTGATTGTTTATTTGTGTCTGTTTTGGTCAAAATAAATACTACTACATATATAATACATGTAATATATCAGGCGGTGGATACACACCAATGAGTAGGTCAATTGATGGTTGGTCTGGCTCTGCACATGAGATTTGTTGACAATAAGAAAACTATAGAAAATTGTCAGCCATATCCTTTCAGCCAAACCACCCAGGAAAACACTGACATGTACACATACAGACATACGTATGTAAATATACATACATATACTGTATATTTCCTTATTTCCTTTATTCATCTGTTCCTCCTTCAGTCTGCTCCACTCTTACTGTGTATTGTAATGCTTACTCTCTGTCAGGTGGCTGTTCGAGGCTCAGCCAACACGTTGACTGTGGAGCCCTCACCTTTGACCCTGGCGACCCTGCTATTCCTGCTGCTGTCACCATGGGAACCCCGCTGACCATCCAGAGACACATCCTGAGACGGACTGAGACAGAAAGACTGAGAGACGACCACACACTGTCTGTTCTGTGGTTATTTGGTATTTGAAATGTCTGAAAGCGCAGCTCGACACTGATTGTTTCTTTGTGGACGACGAGGCTGGTTTATCACAGCTGCAGGTGCGCCGTGAGCATTTTTGTATTACCTGTACTGACCTCTACATGTATGTGTTTATTTGTATTTAACTTTGATAAGTTAGATTGCACATCACTACTCACTTTTTTGAAGAGAGATGTAAATACAAATATATATATTATATATTTATATAAAGAGTTTCTATAGATAACAATGGCTTGATGTGTAAATAGAGATTAATATAGTGCAGAGCAGATTGACTTGGATGTTAAGGGACGTTTGGTTTGGTTTGACCTTTACATTATGAATCCCCCACAGAGACCAAGATTCATGACAGCTATAGTTCAAGCTGAAGGCAACACTGTTAACACAGCAGTGGACTTACAGTGAAGGCGAACATGTGAGGATTTATTAGTGTTAAAGAAAACTCAGCACAAGAAGCTTAAGGGGGGTTTTTCTTTCTATTGGCAAAACAACAAGTTATGTGATACTTCAGGCTATTTACAGATAGTTATCCAACATGATGAAGAACTTGACAGTTTGACATGTTAACCTGTACAAATGAGGCCATCCAGCACTTTTTAAAAACACAAACAAGCTGGGTGATCTTCATTTCTGCAGCAAGTATGCACAGACTTTTAACTGCTGTTGTTCCAAATTCATATTCCTCCAAAGTCTTGGAGGTTGTGGGAACAAATAGTAAAGACGGCAGTCCTCCAAAGAGTTGTAAAAGCTCTATAGGAAAGGAGGTAACAGCTTTTATTTCAACTTCAGTTCCATTTGTAAAACCTATTATCCCTCTTAAGCAAAAAAAAGGGGACATTTGCACATTTCCAGGTCTATAATTTTATTCTGGGACTGTACTGAAGTATCATTAATGTACATGATTCATAGTTTAAAAAGCCCCTAAGTTCACTCTCTGTATGAAACAGGCAGTTATGTCCCCTTTTAAGAAAGTATACGCAACAACAAAAAGCACCCAATACACAAAAAGACTAAATACAGCTCTTGCCAGCTCTTCAGAGGCAGACCGCCAGCTGCCTGAACAATGAATAATTTGACTTCTCATTATAACATGAAACACTGAACTTTCATGTGATTTCATGTCCAAATGCATGAATTAAAACTGCACTGAGAGATTATACAAGACACCCGATAAACATAGTTAATGCTTTTTTTAAGTGTGATACACGTGTCATCAGCTTGTATCAGTATTCAGTGAAGACAAGAGAAGCGAGTATCAGGAGAGCGATCACAGCACAGCTGAGCCCAGATCCAAACATGTGAATTAAATGTAATTCATATTAATTAGGATTATCATGTCCTCCTGGCTCTCTGTTGAGTCTCAAACCCCCCAAACTGCTCACAACAGCAGGACAGATAACTGGAATACTGATTAAATAAATTCAAAAGGCTGCAAATGAACGAGCTGAAGGACACTGTATGCATTTCTGTCAGTGGGTGACTGGCTTTCTTCTCAGAGGTTTCACACTGTGCCGCATATTTTAAACTAACTTAGATGTATGGAAGACCAAGAATACATGTTTCTCAGAAGTTTTTATCGACGTAGATTAAGTCCCTTTTGTCCTTGACTTGTCCTGATAGTAAAACACATAAATTTGTCTACATTTTCATCACCTGCAACTGTTGATTTATGAAGGAAAGTGAATGACAGATGAGATGACATAAAGAAGTGCTATTAAGAGTGTAAGTGTGTAAGATATCTGGGCAGTGAGCCGAAACACCATGTTAGCTAGCAGGGTGCTTTTTATAACATAATCTGTCAAACAAGTGTGCTGTTATTTGATTACTATTTAAACGTTATACCCAAATGAGATTTTGGACTGAAGCCAGACCGTCCATTCCTCAAAGCTCTTCGTAGGCGGCCTCGTACATAAATAAAACCCTAAAACTCACACACGCCGTAACTATTAGTAAGATGAGTGGATATGAAAAGTGGATGGATGCACACTATTTTATTGTTTTTGCTGTTGTCAACATGATTCTGGAGGAGGATTTTAAAATGCAAAAAAAATATATTTTCATATATTTTATATGCTTATAAGCTTTGTTTTATATATTCTCATTTAAATAATGGACATTTAAAGCTCTCTTAGGTAATAATTCAAATGAAATCGTCTGAAAATTGAAGATAAAGTTCATATTTCTGTGTTATTCTATGGATGCTCACCTTCGTTTGGGAGCCACAAACTGCTCTCTGTTGATTGCAAGCTAAAATCTCTGTAGTACAATCTTTGTAGTGAAGGAAGTGTGAATCTTTCAGAGCATATTTGTATATGAGTTTGAGTGATGTTTTCCAACCCAATGTGTTGAGTTACACAGATATTGCTTACTGATGTTTCTCTAGTGCTGTGCTGTCATAATGGCATGCTGGGGTGCTGTGTCATTGTTAAACAACATCATTAAATATACTTTATCCAAGTTTTAATACCTCTCTTTGTTTAGATATTCTAACTGTTTGTTGTAATATAGCCGTACAGTTTGCAGAGCCACCAGGACGCAACAAACAACCAGTTAGCAGTTTTGGTTTCTGTCACCACACTCTGAAAACCACTGCGCTGATATAAACTAAACCCGTGACTCTCATGTAAAACTAAAATAAACCGACTGTAATAGGCTGTGTCCTGCCACTCTGTTGTATCTTTTAATATCTTCAGTAATAAAATGTGTTTTCAAATATATGTTGTCACTTTGTCTTTCATATGTTGTGTCTCAGCGGAAGATGCGTGTGGGAGCCTCAAACAGAAGTGAAACAAGATGAGAGACAGCAAATATGATCTCCTACAATGAAGCCATGGCAATTCAGTCATATCTTGAGTCAGTTGCAGTTTTAGTGCAGCAGAAACAATACCAATGTATAATGTATAATAATTGAATGTATAATAATGATCATCAGGGTCTAAGGATAGAGGGTGTTGTATTCTGTGGAGCAGGGGCAAGTAAATCATGGCCTGAGTAGTTGGCCCAATGATGAAAGCTAAAGGTTTGATTTTTATATCATGTATCCAGTAAATCCCAATTAATAAAACCTTGTTCCATACAATACTGCTCACATATCAGGAGAGACATTAAAACCATGGCTGTGCTGTGCTGTTTGAACAGTGTGCTGATGATGGGTCTAAAAAAGCTTCCAGAAATTGAATCTTAATATGTTAATTCTACATCTGTTAACGGTTAACCTGTTGGACCAGAACACATTTTTTCTTAACAAACACAAATAAGTGGCAGTATGACAGAAATGGTGTGTTGATGTTGTTTTCTAAAGCAACATAACTTTCAATCATCAGTAAATGAAGCAGGTTTATGTAATGTGTTAATCCTGTTTCCAAGTGCAGCTCAGAACATCACAGATGAAAAATCTTGAGACAAATGAGAACTGAAATAAATTGGCCTGGGTTTCCACTGCGCTGGTTAACAAACCCCATTGAAAAATCTTGCAAATCTGTTGAACTATGAAATATGTTTGAACTTAACTGTTGACTCCTGCTGTACAGATTGTAACGCTCTAAAGGAAAGGATAGTTTCACAAATATTCAAATCCCCGTAGGAACATTTAAACTGTTTTTTCTTGCCGTAATTATGGCTGTTCTTACTGCTGAAGATCCCATCAAATACATTTATAACCCTGTCATGCATGAATTATTAATTCACATTATTAATCATTTTTCAAGTGAAAAATCATGCCATTTTTTTCTTTTCTTTATTATGCTGTATTTTGAGGAAGTTAGCCATGTGTCCACTGTAGTGGACACCATGCATCAACGGTATGAAAAGTGATTCAATGGAAATCAATGGAGGTAAAAAACAAACAAACATGTTTTATTAAAATATTAACATTTACTAAGATCAAATGGTATGAATACACATAGTCACACTAAATAACAACAATAATAGAGAGGACATTTGAAAAATATGTCATATAATGTTTCGAAACTAACTCACCTTTGTGGCACTGATGTTGTTAAATGAATTAAAATGAGTTTAAAAAAACAGAATGACATTTTTAGAATATATTCTATACAGTTATTGGTATTTAATTCTGTATGTACTCACACCGTTTGCTCTAAGTAAATGTTAATATCTTAGTAAAACTTTTTTTTGGTGAACACAAATACACAACTACAAACATATATCAAAATGTTTAATAGAACATACAACATATACCCTTTGTTGCATAATGTCCACTGGAGTGAACAGATGTATTTTCAGTCCCAGAAAAAAATGTACAAGAAATATATTATTAGGAACTTGATAAACATGTTAATAACATCCTTTTTAGTTGACATTTTTGTTTTTAACCCATTTTATCTCTGAGAATAAAATGACATAACAGATATTACTGAGTTCATTGGTGTATCTCCTCTACCCTCCGCCATTTTGAATTTATGATGCAATATTCCAAAATGACAAAAAGAACCAAAAAATGATATTCAGATGGAATTGTAAACAACACTACGGGGGTTTTCCACCTTGGTGGTAAATTTGAACCATTTAAGGTGCCATCAGGCAATCTGTGCCAACTTCCCGACCATGCCAATCCAATCACAGTAATCTCCTAAAGGGCCAGAGGCCAAAGAGCTGCGGCTGCATTCCCATATATATACGTGTACATGTAAGGCTGCTGTGACAGCGCCAAAGTCTGTCTGTTAAAATTCATTTTAATAACCCTGATGTGCTGAATGCACTGACGGTAAAATATAGTAATTAGCCAAATTAACCAGTGAGTGTTTTTTAAGTAAAGAGTATATGATGGATTGCCGTTGAGGAGATTACTGAGATTGGATTGGCATGGTCGGGAAATTGGCACAGATTGCCTGGTTGGCACAGGAAACTGCCAGGGGATGATGGGAAATAAAGACATCATTGAATGCAAATCACTATAGAGAGGAAGATACAGAGAGAGAAAAGGGAGTGTTCTCATCCTGATGTTGGCACAAACACATCTCAGCCATACAGTATAACCCGTTTCAATCTAAGAACGTTGTTTCATGATGTCTTTAAATGAAACATTTTACAAAGTTTTCATTAATCATTGTTGATTTTTCTTTTCTTTTATTCATGGAAATTGTGTTTTCCCCTTTCGATGCAATGTGTTGATTTAATGAATTATTTTGAAGCAAATGCAAGAGTGTGAAGGGCCACTTCACTCTACACACTGAACCTGAACATAAGGCAGGGTGAGAGGTGAAGAAGGTGCAAAAGGAGCAAAGAAGAGCTGGAGTTCATGCCTGAGAATGTCAGGGGATTTGGGAATTCAACAAGCTGCTCTGCTGAATAATATCCTTCCTCTGTGCTAGCACTGATGAAATTAGAGCTTTGGTTATCTTAACCCTGTCCAAGGGTTATAATTGAGGTTTGTGCAGTATAAATCATATTTATGCTCCTATCCTTGCCAGTGTTTGCAGCCTTCAAGACATATATTATATCAGATTACTGACTGTGTACATGTTACAGCATCACATGATTTTATAGCTGTTTCAGCTATAAAATATGTCAACAATGAGTTATTGAGAAGTAAGAAAGGTGAGAAAGAAGACACAGGAAGAACACCTGCCTACCTTATATGGACACAAAACAACAGTAAGTCATTTATAATTGATTTATACACTACTACTACACTACTATAATTAACAACATTGTAGCTAATGAGCTCAAATTAGAAAATGCACTGGACAGGATGTATTTATAAATGTAGGTTTGAGAATAAAAAACATTCTTAAAGAAACACATTTTCCCAAATCAAGTTGTGGTGCACGGTGTTACGGATGTCTCTTCCTGTTTATGAACTACAACCAAAGAATTAAGGCCAAGTTGTTTTCTTCTCAGCAGTGAATGAACACCGCTTCCAGAAAAAGCTTGACTCACCAACAACGGATATTTTGCTTCTCTCGTCCCTCAGGTGTTCAGACATATTGATTACAGTAAGCTGTGAATGTCCATTGTTTCTGTACGTTTCTGGGTGTATAAAAGAGTCTTCAATAATAGACGCTAAAAGGCAGTAACGGGGCACTAGTCTAAATTTGGAAAGGGTGTTGAGCACTCATTCATCCCTGAAAGCTGATCAACTTCACAGTGTTTGGCAGCCTCTTGCAACGCCAACACCAGAGCAGCACTGCTGAAGCAATCAGAGATTAAGTGTCTTGCTGAAGGGCACTTTAACATTAGTTTCTGTGTGAAAGAAGAGCACTGAATCATCTAACTCATCTTAATACACCGTCATTATCCAAATCCCTGCAATGATCTAAACTGCTGTTTCGAGCAACTGTAGTAACAAGTCTACAGGCATGCGAGCATCTCTGTGATGCTGTACTTGCTTTAGGTAGTAACTATATACAACTAAACTGCAACAGTAAGCATGTTTTGCTGGAAACGGCATGTTGCTGCATTACGTTTTCTCTCAAAATTATGGCAAAATGTTAATTAATGTATTTGGCGTGTTGCAAAACTGTTAAGTGGAATGTTCAGAGAAAAGTATTTTTTTCCCCACCAAAATAATACTAAAATACTAGAAACTACATTGTTATAAAAACTTTTTATGGTTATGATTAGGCACAGGCAACGCTATATTAATCTAATGCTTCATTCATTTGGGAAAATGTTGCCTGTGAAAATAATCCAGGTAGAGATTTACACATTTACTAATGCAACATAATTGAGAAAGCAGTTGAATTTAAATACTAAAATTATCAACAGAATGTGCCTGTAACAGCCTTTGGACTGATTTCTATGTAAAAGATGCTCTCAAGTGTCTTGCCTCTCCCCCACCTCTTTCCCCCTTGACAAAGGTCACGAAACTCATTAGGATTCATCCTCTGGGCATCATGACTGTTTGTACAGAATTCCAAGACAATCCAGTAGCTGTTACAGAGATATTTCTGTTTGGACCAAAGTGGTGCATCGATTGATGGATCATGGACACCCATAGAGCTGAAGTGTAGCTAATAAATTACCATCCTCGATCTCTGCTCTTCTCTCACATTCCCAGAAACTGAGTTTGGCCTTTAACATCAAGTTCACACTTTTCAAGTTGGAACAGGTTCACCTTGGCCTGGATGCCAGCCAGTCATTCACTCCCATGCCATTATGTCAGTGTTTATTGGGCAGGAATCAGAGATCTTATCTTGAGTGACAGATAGTTTGGATCGAGGGTGGCAGGTAAACTATAAAACAGAGAGAGACATATGGCTTCATTAACTGGATGATTTATCATTTGCAGCTGTGTTTGTACAGTAGGTGATGGGAGTTGATGTAGCTATGCTCTGTGAGATAAAGTGCATATGTCTACCGCAATGCTCCACTGATGTTGTAGTTGGAGCCCTGCTGATGCTACCAGGGATGACTGACATGACTTGAAGTTGCCACTGGTTTAAAATCTGCAGAGAAGGAAATATCTGTCATTCTGACTTCCAAGCTTGAAAGGAGACGCAGCAGAACGAATAAATACTTCACTGCACTTCAGACTGTATGCAGGTTGTAGCAGGTTAAACGGCTTTGTCTTTCATTATTTTTTTCTCCTTGACATCTTCATGCTCTGGTGGCTCACAGGCATGCACTTGGAAATACAGAGCCCATGATATATCTGCAAGATACTAAAGGGCTTTGTGTGTGAGAGTGTGTGCATGTGTTGAATGGGGAAAGTAGAGTGTGTGGGCTAAGATAATGTACAGGTACAACTTTTTTTAAAGTCTGTCTTTGAACAACAGACAGTCACCCCAATGAACACTGAAATAGGTTTTTCTTGCTGTTATCATCCCTCCTGTTCATATTGACCATTAGAAGATGCCTTATTATGCACTTTCAAAGTTAGTGATTGGGGCCAAAATCCACAGTCCTCCTTCTGTGAAAAAAAATATTTGAAACTCTATTTAAAGCTAATATGAAGCTCTCTGTTTGATACAATACTTTCATTGCAGCGCAAACTGGGAAACACAAAGAAGGAATGTGGTGCATTTAAAGACTCTAAATGTGGCCGAGATCCACTTGATATGACTAACTCAGACTGCTGAAGCCTCATATATGCTTCAGATGTACAGATGTAGATACATTTTTGCACAAAATGTCTGTGTGCAAACCCTGTGTATTTTGGCATCCATCACTTACACTGAAAGATATTTGAAGGGGATCTATGAATAGTCAGTATGAACAGGATGAATGATTACAGCAAGAAAAACCTCTTTCAAAGTTCATTTGGGCACCCGACTGTTGACTTGACAAAATGTGAACCTGTCCTTTAAGGGAAGATAAAATCGTCAGGAAGAAGACAGATGAGACAGTTTAAAAGGGCTCAAATGTGGGCTAAGCTGATGAAACTGGTTCAATCCTTTGGTTGGGTCTGATGTGTGTATCTAACCTGGCCTGACCAGCTTCATATCATGCCTCAAGCAAAGAACTCAAAGGCTTGAAACTAGACAGAGATTAACTGTGGAACAAATGCATGTTTCTTGCTAGATCCTAGTATAACAGCAAATGAACTGTTTTTCATATTAGTAAATATGAGCTGTGACCCAACTGACAACATTTTGATACTGATTTGGTGGCCTGAGCTTGTACGAGTGTGGTGCCAAAAGGAAAGTTGAGAGGCACTTGTCCACAGCCAGTGTTCATTCACATTGTTACATGAATTAACGACCTAAATATTTGTCTCATATCAGTTCACAACCAGTTTGTAGTGCTGTTTTAATCTGAAGTTTGATATATCACACCTTCTGTTTTTGAGAGAAAGACTTGCTCTAAACAGGAAGGTGGCATTCTTCCACTGGATCTAGAAACAAGTACAGAAAGGATATTGGATGAGAAAAGCTGATATTTGACATGTTATTCATAGCTGTCTTTCTCTGTTAACTAATATAAAACAACATATTTTTCCTTGAGGGCTAAAGTGGCTGGTATGTGCCAATCTCTTTTCACACATTAATGCTAATGGCACTCAGCCTGCCAAGACGATAAATCACTGGCTGGGTTAACAATTGCCCTGACATTACATTAGGTAGGTGTGTAAAGATGTGTGTATTATGTGAACGAGTACTGCATCTCTTCTGCTTTCTTTGAATGAGGTGATGTGTAATGGTGTCCCTTCAAGCGACCACGACAGTTAGGCCCCAAATCAACAAAACAAATGGCTCACTATGCTCTGAAGTTAACCTGAACCAGCCAACAAGCTGGTTAATATCAGTTGGTAGATCTTGCCAACTTGTGACATTAAACTCCAATTCATGATTGATTAGAAGCAATAGTGCAGGTTTATTATAGATGCATTTAAATCAATTCAAAAACCATCTGTTTCTCTGTAACACACTTAGCTTCAACATGTTCAGGCTGCTGAGTAATAAGTAAGTAATAAGAGAATAAACAGTGGAGTTTATACTTGTCACATTATTTGCACCTTGCATTGGCTTCTTCCTTGAACTTGAATACTTTTGTCGCAGTAGAAAAAGCACAGGTGTAAACGATAAAATGAATGAGTGCTAAATTCAATTTAGCAGCTGCAGTTTCAGGGTCATGAGGTCTTGCAGGCTGGCTCACTGTCACGTCATAGTTAACATTAGTTATCAGTGACACCCTTCCCTTTTCTACTATGACAAGTCAAAATATGTATTGTGAAAAAGGCCAAAAGACCAATGTGCAAGGGAGTTTAGGCTATTGAGGTCTGCAAAAGTTTATGTCCTCAGATTTTTAGAAAACAGGTTTTGCGATCAGACAGATCTTATCAATTTGTTATTCAGTCTTAAAATGACTTTGTAGCATCCATTCTCCAAACTGGGTAACAAAGTCTGAACCTCAACTTGTTAAGCCTTAAACCCAGAGTGGCCTTTTCCGTTTTACAGAATGCACCTTCATATTATAAGTAGAACATTTCCAACAGTACCATGATGATTTTATTGGGTTTAATGTACTAGTGTGCATGGCATAAATTATGTGGAACATTATTATGTGTTGTTTGTAATTAAGTATGTTTATGTAGCACCCTTTAAAGGTCCAGTGTGTAGGATTTAGTGGCATCTAGATGTGAGGTTCTTGAATTCTGGATTCTGAATTTGATGGGAAGCCAGTGTCAAGAAATCAAGATAGGTGTCAAATGAAGCCTTTTGGAAGATGTTTGGCAAAGGCAGCTGAAGATTGTATTGATCACCAAAAACATGAGCATTAAAAAATTGTTTTCCTCCAGAAAAACATAGCTGCAGGCATTTTCTCCCATTTCTGTAGAAGAGCTTAAATAAGGTTGGTCACTGATGTTGGGAGATAACTCACAGTTTGTGTTCCAGTTAATCCCAAAGGTTTTGTTCAGATAAGGTCTCAATGAAGTTCTTCCAAAAATCAAGTTCTTCTACAGCAAACTGGGAAAACCTTATACCTTCATCTTTATGAATATTGCTTTGTGCACATCTTAATTTTAAAACAACAGGGATTTCCCCAGTCCGTTGCCACAGTCTTAGAAGCACACTCTTATTTAAATTGTATTTTTTTTTCACACACATAGAGTACCAGTCAAATGTTTAGACACACTTTCTTATTCATGGAATGGGAAGGTGTGTCCAAACGTTTGACCTGTACTGTACAAGAGCGTAAAATCCAGGTAATAGACATAAAATGGATGTGACAGGAGAGGACCAGAAGCTGTAAACCTCCCCTCAACATAAGAAAACAAACAAAAGGAAAAAAAGACAAAAAAAGAAAGAAGAAATGTCTGCCAGAAGATACAATAAAAACATCATGAATTCAATGTTATGACAACTTCTTTTTAAACATTTTCAAAGCAATTTTTTGACAAGATATACTTTGATATATGTACAATACAATATATCAATGAACACAGACATGCTTTGTCTTGTAAAAAAAAATGATCCATATGTCTGGTATTATATATCTGGTATTATAGGAATACATTTGAGAATACAATTTGTAGAAGTTGATAAAAGATGATGGCAATGCAAAGAGGCAAAGACATATGAAAACACAAATCTGTATTGCAGCAGTATGATTTTTCTTAAATCACACCAGACAAGGCTGTCCACATACTTTGGCAATACAATGTACGTTTGATACTGGAGGATTGGGTGATAGATTAGCTCAGGGACATTGAGAATATTTTCAATTTGAGGATTCAATTTTTTTCTAATACACCATTAAAAAATCAAACCACTGTTTAACAAGCGCAAGAAAAAGAGAAAAAAAGAAAAAAAGACTCTTTTTATAGTCAGACATCATTATAAATTAACACACCTGGGCTCTGAACCTGACCTGTGTAGTATTAACATCACTCACACTATTACATTTCATGTATGCACTCCACTGACACATCCAATTTAAAAGTAAGTGGAACTTATTAAAAACTATTTGTGGCTTTGAGTTTACCTACAAATTACATTTACTTTTAGCTGACGCATTTCTGAGCGTGTCCGTCAGATTTCAGGGTTGCTAAGCAGTGACCTTTCCTGATTCAGTTGTTGGGGAGGATGTAAGGATGTGAAGAAAGATCGGAGAGCGTCTGACAGCTCATCGGTCACGTCCACCGACCCTGCCACAGTGAGCCGGAGAAGGTGCCGAAACTCTACCAGCCTCTGACCTCTATAGAGATACGTGGAGATACATGGCAAGCTCAGGGCTGTGAGTGTTTGTATGAGTCACAACTGCTTTTGTTCTGTTGTTGCATTTTACTGAGTTTTTATTGTACTTCAGTTAAATGCAATTACTTGCACAAGAGAGTCTACCCTTGAAACCTCAAATCTTCACCTCAGTATCAATTTTTAA
This sequence comes from Scomber scombrus, assembly GCF_963691925.1. Classification (NCBI taxonomy): domain Eukaryota; kingdom Metazoa; phylum Chordata; class Actinopteri; order Scombriformes; family Scombridae; genus Scomber; species Scomber scombrus. The sequence continues at coordinate 25,931,749 of NC_084977.1, read as the reverse complement.
GTGGCTGTGATGAATATTTTTGATTGATGTTCCTGTGCTTGCAGGCCTAAACTGAACACAGTGCGGTTGAAGAATAATTGACTCAAGGTTTGTTTTAAATAATATAACAGAAGATACAACCGATTTATAGAGGTCCTTGTAGTTTTAAGGTCAAGATAACAGAGTATATGGTAAATCTACATATTTATTACATCAGAAAAGTTTTTTTGCTTATTATGTATTCAACCTGTCTGCATTCATACACAGATTTCTGTAATGGAAAAACATCATACACAATATCCCATCATAAACAATATTTGTGATTTTCATCATTCATCGATAGAGAATTATTTATAGATAGTTTGGTTTATTTATTTATGACAGACTGCGCTCACTTGCACCGATAAATATGGCACTTCAGATTTTGGTTAATACTCAACCCCAGAGCGTGCACACCAATTTTGGCGAAATACTCTTCACCGGGTTTCCAGATACATGTTGCATGGAATTTATGGTGCCCCCTATGGGTTGGGATCAAAATGCTTTGGTAGACCTATCTCCAATCATGAACTGACGTTTTTTTATCAAAATGTATGTTGATTGGACAAAGTTATGACCAATATTTATATATATTTTGATCGATTTTGCTCATGATAGAAATGTTTAACTCAGTCCGCAATTGCTGCCTGTAAACAAAATTTGGTGTTGATTTAGGATAATCTAAAAAGTAGATTACACTCACATTACTGTTTTTCACGTCATGCAAATTAGCCACGAAAAAGAAATCCATAATCTCAGACTTTTATGGTCCTAGAGACGTTTTTGTAGAGCACATTGAACTGGACTTGTGTATTAAACTTCAGGTCAATTGACTAACTTTGTGAGGGGTGTGGCCTTTCAAAAATTGCATTTTTGGACCTTAATTACAGCGCCGATTGGCCTCATATTTTTTCGTGAAGCAATGCTCATCATTTATAGTCATTGTGTTATAGTATAAGTTTCGTGATTATACACAATTATATTACAATTTGAGCAGCGGCAGAATAAAACAAATAGCTCTATAATATGCAAATATTAATAATATTAATGAACCAGCAAAAACACAGAAGTACATTAAATATGAAAGCATGAATTTACAGACAAAATAAGAACACACATTAAATCTCAAATAGGTGACTTTTGCACATTAACTGAGAAGAAAGATTATATGCGTCCAGAAAATACATTCAGTATATAATATACATATTAATTAACTGAGACTTTTTGATGGGGAATTCCTGTAATATTTCTTTACGCCACATCATATAATCAGGACCTGCAGGTGGCGTTGTTCAGACAGAGGTGCTTGCAGCAGGAAGACGCGCATTCACACATTCACGTTGACACACACAAAGAGCGAGTCAGGGAGGGAGCACCAACACTCAATCTCTGAAACACGTTATTCATTGTCCCAGAGCCTACCAGGACAGCTCCTCTCCTGTCTGAAGCTGGCTTTAAACATAACAGAGTGTGCTCTTTTGTTGGCTGATTTCCATAATCATGAAGCGATAGTGTAATCGTGGATCTGCACCGGCTTTGACTGAGCTACACCTGCTCTCTTGCTCTCTCTCTCTCTCTCTCCCTCCCTTTTGTCTCTGGCATCTCTGCAGCAGCTCGGAGCAGCGGCGCCGAGGAGGAGGAAGAGGAGGAGGAGGAGGAGGAGGAGAAGGAGGAGCGGGGTGTACCTGACACCTACAGCCGCGCGTAGCAGCTCTCTTCTCCCGTAGAAACACCCCGGACTGCCCGCCTCGTGTGCTGCCTCGTTGTCTCTGCATTAGTTCACCGGTGTTTAAACGGAGCTCACTTCTGCTTCATCTGACAGACCCCAAAAAAGTCTTAGAGCAACAAAACACTGAAGAGTCGCGGATCTTTTAAACAACTCCTGCACGGACCAGAAAGCTGTAGGGTTTTTTTTCCTGACTGATTTTTAAAATTTGTTATTCTCTTATAAGAAAAAAAGGACTACGGCTCAGAAGATGCGTGCCCTGCTGCTTCTCTGTGTGCTGATGCGTCTGTCTGCAGCACCGGGCCCGGTGGCCGGAGCGGACAAAAGCTGCGCCGACCTGCGGCAGTTCTACACCGGGAAAGGGTTCACTCTGGCCGGGGTACCTCAGACCGAGATCTCCGGTGAGTTTTGTGGAGAAATGACTTGAAAAACACACAATTGATTTGACTTCAAACCACTTATTAAGACACTTTTCATGATTATAATTAAAGATGTAAAGGCTGTTTCTCTCAAAATTAATACCATTTAACATAATGTGATTATTCTCAATATTTAGTTATTTTTGCTAGTCTTACTCTAGTTTCTTGTGTCTTTCTGATCTTCTATGGTATGCTAGTGCCACCGAGATTTACAGTGATTATGTGTGTAATATTTGTATTGTGATATCTACCTGACAAAGGTGTGAGGATCATTGCGCTTCTTCTGGAGGATGATGGTTAAAATGGTTGATTAGAACATTGTTATGATTGGTGTGAATGTTTGTACCATTATTAAACCTAGGCTGCACCCAAAGCTTATGTTGCTAAGTTTTAGGTTGCTTTGGCATATTTAATTGTCTCAACAGCCAAAAATGCTGGCTGTAAATTTTAGTTTGTTTCTTATTATGCAGTTATCACTATTGTCATCACTGAGCCCTGATGTGTTTTCCAGTCTAAAAGGCTGTCCTGCACATCTCCATTACAGTCCTTTCTGGGGCATTTTCATTGTCTGCTGAGGGCAGTAATGCAGGTGGGTGTAAGCCATGTGTCTTGTGGAGCTATTATGATCTATTGAGGGCATTGATCTTTGTTTGCTGATGTTTGAGCTGCAGGTGTGAGCAGATTTTATACAAACTATACAGTAGAAAATATAGATTTGCTTTCCTCTCATAGCTAACTCCATGCAGTGGTACACAAATGCCCAGATTGGGCATTTTTCATTGTCTGCTCTGCACTGGACTGCAGGTGGTGTGTGTGTGTGTGTGTGTGTGTGTGTGTGTGTGTGTGTGTGTGTGTGTGTGTGTGTGTGTGTGTGTGTGTGTGTCTGTTTGTGTCCCAGTAGATGCTGAAATGGCCCATTTTGTCATTTGCATAAACTAATAATTTAGGCTTGCCTGGGGAAACCACAGCTCAGCAAGGTCACAGCATAAGCTGCTGTAACAAACTTGAGTTGAACAAGAGAAGAGAGTCAGATTTGGGATGGCTTACAATTATTCTATTTAGTTGTATTCCATTATTTAGTCTGTTAGTTGCAACTAATGATTATTCTCATTAATGATTTTCTGATTATTTTCTCAAATATTTTATTAATAGTTCAGTCAATGAAATGCTTAAAAAAATAAGTCCCAAACCTTCAGATATTCAATTTACTGTCATGTATGACAGAGAATAACAGCAAATCATCAGATTTGAGAGGCTGGAACCAAATACCATTTGGTATTTGTGCTTGAAAACGATGAATCAGTTACCAAAGTTGCTAAATAACTTTATTTCCATCGATTAATCAACTAATTGTTGCAGCTGTAATTCAGTCTTGGTACCCACTCTCTTGTCAGTCAGACGTCAAGCCAGTCAGGCAATCATGCCTTTAATCAATCAATCAATTAACCAGCTAGTCAGATAATCAATCAGCTTGAGATGCAGCAAGTCAACCAGTCAGTCAACCAGATATCACGCATCAAAGTGTCTGTATCTCTTCTCTCTGGTAGCTGCGGTTCACAAACGTTGATTAAACTGTCTCAGCCTCAAGGAAAGTGCAGATAGAAAATTGTGAAATTGAGTTGTTTTCCACTTTAAGGCAATCATCTGTCGCTCTGTGTCTCTCCTCCTGTTTTTCACCGGAAGATGGACAGAAAGCAGCGGCCCTGTGGGAAGGAGGTGAAAGACAGGCGAGATTGAGGGTGTGTTGTTGGGTGTGTATGATCTGAAGGTCATTTCATGTTGTGTCAATGAAAATGTGCATGTATGGGCGGGTGAGTTATTAAATATTGGTTGTATGTGTGGGTGTGTGACAGAGAGACAGGCATGAGGCAAAGAAAGGTGTAGAGACAGAAGCAGACAGAAAGAAGACAAACTGACAGAAAAAGACACATTTAGGTTGACAGAGACGGAGCAAATGAGTCACTCAAGGTCTCTGTTGGTGCTTCATGGACGACCGTGGAAGAGACCAGACACGACTCTCTGCCTCTCTTTCCATTAAAAACCTCATCTTTTATTGACAGATGAAAAACACAATGCTTCAGTCACTTGGACCTTGATCTGCTCTAGTTATTTGAGCAAGAGTTCTGCCTTCCTAGAACTCATTAAAACTGACAACCAGATAGGAGCAGAAAGATGGCGACAGGCAGCAGAATTACCCAGAACAGGGGCTCTTCAATCTTTTTCATCTCAGAGACCCAAGGTTGGTAAATTTAGCTTTTTTCGCTCAGGGAGATAGAGATTCCTCTGCACTCCAGTGTCAGTGTCACTAGAGGATGTTCGTGTCGACCATGTATTCCAGAGATAAACAAATCATCCTGTGGTAGCTGTGTTTGCACTTGGAAAGACCTCATGGATGGAGAGTTACACACATTCATTTGGATGTCTTTCTGCCCCTTTGTGACCATTTACTTGAATGGTAATTTAGTTTCTGACAATGTTTGGATGATGCAGCAGCTGTGATAAACATTACTTTTGTGTTTCTGTCTTTGCATTTTCCCAAACATTGTTTTTGCATACAAATGCAAAGGGTTCAAAAGTGTACTTTCCATTCAAAACTTCTTGTTTTTAAACTTTTAGTGATTTATTCGTTTCACTCTTCCTAAAGTTTATTTGGATAATAAAGCTGTCTGAAAGGATTTATAAAGGGACTAAAAACTAGAGAAGAGTGTAACATGGATGAATTTCAGACGATTGTAAGGATAGCAGCTCTGGAATCTGTCATCTTTTCAATTATAAGACCTTGTAGTTAAAATAATCTCTTAGTATAATTAAAAATGATCACTAAACTAATTATATTTTACATGATTTTAAAGTGAGTGAATAGCTAGCCCTCCTTGTAAATGCAATTTCTGATCAAAATGGGATCTTAGTTAACAACCCAAATTATAATTAAGTTATATTTATATTTGATAACGTCAAACAAAACAATATTTCCCCGTTTAATTTCCCCGTGGACACTGTTTTGATGTGTAAAAACCAACAAGATCATCTTCAGAAGTAAAAATAGAGCTGCGTACATAATTCTTGCATCATTTCAAAATGAATCTGTTATCACTCAGCGTGGTCAACACATGCACAGAAGATTTTCAGCCCTGTGGCCTTCCTGCACATGAAAGCTCACATTTGGAGGAACAAACACTATCCCTAATGATTTGGGACAAGGCTCAGCTGTTTCCAGTTGTGAGCATTTGGGGATTAGCATTAGAGTGGTACTAGAAGGTTACTTCAGTTTACTGGCATCACAGGGTGACAAATCCCTCAACAGATAACTAAAGGATAGACTTTTAAAGTTTTAAATGACACATTTTAAGAATATAATGTGTTTTTTCTACAAAGCCTTATTTTGATCTATAATATAGCATTAAATGTCTACTTTCAATATGTGACACTCAGTTAGCCCTCACTCCATCAGATATGTAAAGCGCCATTTGGCAAACACAACATTCACTTCCGTCACATAGCCTCAAAAACAATAACTGGTTATTTTGAGTACAATTTTTTCTCCAATAAACATAAAGGTAGATTTTCACAGGTGAATTCATGGCAACTGTTGAAATGACTACAACCACTCAGACATGACTGAAATATAATTGGCAAATCCTCCACATGCTGTGCTGTGTGTTTTTTTCTCCAAACCAATAAAATGTATAGTAGATGCATAGAAATTGAGTTAATTTTCAGTTTGCCTGTAAAACTGCCAAACAACAAAGTAGAAATGCAATGTGCCTCCAGGCCACATGTGAGCTGCATAAAGGGATGATTTGCATGCATAAGCTGACATACAGTAGCTGCAAGGGAAAGAAAAGATTTGAATACCTGAAACACAATATAGTGCCAGGTGTAATTATTCTTTATATATTACATCTACTTTGGAAGAGAATCTGCGTATGAGACACACATTATTTCCAGGTATTAACAGGGTGTGAGACTTAGACTTGTTAGCAGATATGAAAACTGGAATTCCAAAATGCACAGATTGTAATATGACAAGCAGATGCTCTGAATTCCTACCCTTTAAAAAAAAAGCTCCATTCTTCTCTCTCCCTGCTAACACCTATTGTCCTATAGGTTTAACACCATGTGAATGGAAGTCATCTTTCCTGCTGTCTGCCTGTCTGTCTTTGTGCCTGCGAGCGTTTCTAACTCACACTCACATTGTAGCCTTCGCCTTCACCGTCAATAGTTAAAGATGAGCTCGTCCTGTAGTGTGTGTGTGTGTGTGTGTTTAAAAGTCAGTGAAAGCCAACACCTTCTCCAGGGAAGACACTTTTAATACACACATGCATTATCTGTGCAGCGCTGCACACACCCATGTGATCGGGTGACACACAGAAACAGAGTGGGAATATATTATGTCCTGCACGCTTCACACTCTGTATTGGAAGGTATTGAGTTTTTACGCCTGTGTGTGTGTGTGTGTGTGTGTGTGTGTGTGTGTGTTACACATCCTGCATATTGGATTGTTGCTTGTGTGAAAGAACACAGAAGAGGTGCAGAGAGGATGTGTGTTTCGAATGTCAGAGTTTAACATGATACACATTGTTTTAGGTCAGATTACCTGTAGATTAGGATAGATTACAGGTTTGGTTTCCAGTCAGTAACTCTTAAACTAGGCTGAATCAACTGAAGAGCCTTCATTCACATTTACACAACCCCCATTTCTCTGTTGTTGCTAGAGCTGCATAGGGCGACTTTCAGTGGTTTTATTTCATGACGTGATATCATGTTATCATTCTTCAAATTTGTTTTGTACAAATTAATGACAGGCAACAACAGATGGGTGCCCTCCCACAAAACCTCAGTGAATAGGTTTAGAAATGCTGTTTCAACCCTCTTCAGGCAAATGCATTGTGTATGATTTGGTATGTGGTTGCCTGAGGGAAACCTGTGTTGGGTGAAAATAAATGTGATAAAACTCTGAATTCAGTGTGCAGGTCCATTTCTATTATAGCCTTCCTCCCTATAAATGTATCCAAACTAGCTCAAATGAAAACCTTTCAGAACTAATTATTGAAGGTTTTGTTTTGCACTGATGGAAAGTTTTTGGCAGAGCCTGATATCAAGTGCTGACATTTTTTTTTCTTTTAATGCCAACAACAACAGTCACCTTCACTGCAATTATTATCACTTAGCTTGTAAGACAGGGTTCTCCTTTATTGACAAAACAAATTATATAATACAGTGTTGGGCTAGATTCATTTTTGATGGTTACAATGGCCTGCCTGCAATTAATTAATAATTAATTTTCATGCATTCATTTATTTGGTTTATCCTTGTACCAGTTGTATTTTTATGATGGAAGAGTAACAACAAGCTTTAATCTACCTGCTCATTTGTCAGTCAGGCTCTACTTTGAATGAACGTATAATTACTGTTATATGTTGTTTTGCATGTATGAGCCATGCCGATTCTAATATCAACACTGAAAATGCCATTTTTGATATTGCCACAATGACTTAATCTATGTTGCCCAGTTTATACAGTAGCTTTACCAATTAGACTGTAAATAAATGGATAAATAGAGGGTGGACAAATAGTTTTGACCTGTGCATATTAAGGGGAACTGATTTTTGAGGTTTTGCCAGAATAATGGTTGTCAGCTAGTTATTGTCAAAAGTGTTATGTGTAGGTGCTGAATGATTTGAATTGTGTTCAACATCCAGCAAAAAATATCTAACATTTTTTAATTCTAGCTTCTCCGATGAGAACTTTTTGCTTTTCTGTTTTACTTGACTAGAAATTAAATATCTTTGTGTTTTGACTGTTCATCAGAGAAATAAGCAATCTGAGGACACCACATTGGACTATTTTCTGACATTTTATTAAACAACTGTTAAAAAGATTAACTTTTATTTAGAAAAGAATAATTACTTGGAGCTCTACAATGATGTAAAAAGCAGAGAAAGAGAGCGTATCTGCAGCTTTTTTTAATGTGACTTTGTGAGTGACAGCAGTATTAAATACCTATTTTTAAATTTACATTACCTCTGAGAACAGTCCGACACTACCAAGCAGAAGAAAGACATATATGTGAATACAAACACTATTTTATACTTTCACTGCTGCACATCTGGGGATGCTGACTCCTATCTTTGGGATCCTTGTGTATACCGACAGTTACGTATGTGTGTGAGAGGAAATTGATACTGTCCGTCATCTGTCACACATCACATGCTCACTCAGGCGCTCATAGCATACGCCACCAAGTGGAACGCAGTATACCCAGTCCACACACACGTAAACGTACACAGGCATACACACAATCCTCTATACTCTTCTATAACTTTTGCACCCTTCCCTCTTCTCTTTCCCCTGTTGTCTGGCTTAATCCTGCTTCCATCTCTGCATTGTTTTTCTAGACAGGCTCAGATCTATGAGTGCAGGGTTGGGTGTGTGTGTGTGTGTGTGTGTGTGTGTGTGTGTGTGTGTGTGTGTGTGTGTGTGTGTGTGTGTGTGTGCGTGTCTAGGTGTGTGTGTGTGTGGAGGGTTTGGTTGGCAAGATCTGTTAAAAGCAGAGCTGTGAATCTTTCATGATGTCTGATGCAGTGACATGAGAGAGAGACAGACAGAGATAGAGGTAAGCAGGAGGAGAGGATGTGAAGAGAGGAGACCAGAAGGAAGATAAGAGGAAAGGGTGGAGGCTCTGTCCTGGTTGCCTTTCCTTATATCTACCCCTCATCCTCCCCTCATAGAGGAGGGATGGGTGTTGCTAAAAACTGGTTTGATCGTGGCTCCCGTGCTCCATATTTGATGCTTTTCTGATGCCCTGTTATTACATGCAAAATGAAATCTGTAGTGAAGACAAGTAATTACTCTTCTGGAAATATTTGTAAGTGTTGTAGAATTGTCTGTTTGCTAACTTGTTTCCCCCAAACAGTGATTTTCCAATCACAGTTTAACAACCTAGACAGAGCATGTCTGTCAAGCTTTATTTTTCTCCACACATGCCAAGAAAGTGTGCATGAAGCTGTTGTAGGAGTGAGGGCGGTGTCTTTTTACAGCTTTTCCAAAGCCAAAAACAAAGCAAAAGTGTAAGAACTGATTAAACAGTTAGGCTTGTAACTGAACCTTACCTCCAAGGCCAATGTGCGCAGGTTTGTGAAGTTATAGTTTATGTTAAAAAAGGTCCTGTCTAACACATCCACTGTAGTGTTTCCATACTGTAAGGAAATTGGTCTTAAGTTAACATTAAGGCCTCACAATAGCATGATAGTGTTTACCAAATCCATCGGTTTGTCCTCAACATAAAAGTATTTTTCTTGCAATATATAAAGGGAAAACAGACTGTTTTTATGTCAGCTAATAAGCAAGCATATTCTCATCTGACAATTTTTATTATATAAAAAGGACTGCTAATTTCTCTAAACTAATATCAACTGTTGAGTATGCACATGCAGCTTTAGTATTAGCGTTTGCATACATGAATATTTACTTAATTCTGACAATATTAAAATGTCAACAACAAACAGCCTTTTCAACCCACTCCAGGAGCTAACATTTGTTTATTTTAGCTAGCTAGCTGAAATCTGCTATCGGAGGTTGTCATTTCAAAGGGCAAAATTGACTGTCATCAGCTAGAAATGAGGCCAGCTGCTTGTTTATCTCTGAAATCAAGAACCAGTTATTTTAAAAATGAAAGAATTACAAAGAATATCACATGATAAGTCTGCCATGGTTTTCAATGCGAGCTCAACACTGGAAAAGTAACCAAGGGGGATGAGAGAATTAGCATATTTCCTTCTTAAAATCCCATTAAATGATTTTTTATTGCATAAATCCTCTCCATAGTGTTGAAGCTTGTTGATATGTTATACCGCCACATTAATACATGCACATTTACATTCTAGGTATGTACCCATAGCTATTATGCAGAGTGACTGTGGGTGATGGCACAAGAAGATTAAATCCTTTCATCACCAACATATAATCAAGTAAAACTGATGAATGCAAGAGTCAGAGACATAGGGCCCTCCTGCATCCTTATGATCATCACGTATGAAAGGAGTGGTAGGTGAGGGGGAGGAAAAAAAAGAACCAAGGAGCAGAAGCACAAACCGTTCGATGCTTTAACATCAATCCTTGCACCAAAAATCAATGCAGAACATACCACCATCGTTTCTCAATAACCCCTGTCTTTCTTTTCCTGCAATTCTCTCTTTCCCCCCTGAGTCAGTTCACACCTCTTCTCCTTGTTCTTTCCCTTCCCTTTAATATTTACTTCCACCTTCTTATCAGACGCTATTTTTACTTTCTCCTCCTCTTCCCCCTCCTCCTCCTCCTCCTCCTCCTCCTCCTCCTCCTCCTCCTCCCCTTCCTCCCAGCTCTCCTCTCATCTTACCCTCCTCTCTGAGAGTCGAGCGTCCATCTGTTTTCCAAATGAAAAGATGAGTTGTTTGTCTGATGTGGTGGACTCGGTGGTTGCTTTGTGAGTCAACGCTCTTCCTACATATGCTCCGAGGTTCCCTGTACACTGTGTGTGTGTGTGTGTGTGTTTGGACTGACGAGATGGAGATTTATTGGTGTTTGTGTCACTTGAATAACAGGAATTTACATAAATGAACCAGAGTGAAAACTGGTTATACTGGTGGTTTCTGAACTGATTATTCTAAAACTATTGAGCAATGGAATCAAATACTGTTCATTGAGAGTTGAGATGATTAGTCAGCTAATCAATTATTTGATGAATGATTAATTGAAAGTCATTTTTCAAACAAAGATTTACATTTTCCAGGCTCTAAAATGTGAATATTGACTAGGAATAGTTTATTTATTTTCCTGAGGTGATACCAGAACCTTCTTTATGGATATGTAATAACTTATCATTCATTTCCAAGCCTTGACAATACACTTCAGCTAAAGTTGGAGCTTTTTTTAATAACTAGTAACAGCGAATAGAGACGAGGGGAGTGGATGTAATGTGTCGGCTTACAGTGCTCACCCTGCGTTTCAGCTCGCAGCTTATTAACTGTCATGCATTGTGGTTTGTAATTTCAGGAAGAAGGACACGAGTGCAGTCTCCTCAGCGGGTTATACAGATATATTAGAGAATGTAGAGTGAGGCATTATAGTGCCCTGCTTTCCGTTTCACTAACCTTTGCAGTCCAACACGCCAGTGCAGAGCTGCTTCCAGTGAATGCCTGGCTTCCATCGATTGGTTTTTACAAGGATTCATTGTTGTAATTCAAGTCTTTACTGCAAAATTATACAACCAAATAAACTCTAGTGCCTCAGAAAACCAAGAGAGATGTTATATATTTCTAAATTAATCTAGTTAGTTTTGAAAAGTTTACAGAATCCTCAGTGTTGAAGCCCTTTTCAGGATATAAAAGAACATTTCATTCATTAAGTAACATGATTAAGAGTGTACAGCCAGTGGCTCTATGAGGCTGCACAAAGATGAACGTAATGCTAACATGAGCATGGTCATATGTTTCCAATAGGTGTCTTTCCATCCTCCTGTCTTATCAATTTGTCCTTAAAAATATCTGAGCGCCAAAAATTACAAAAACATTGTAAAAGTGACATAAAATGATAAAATGTGACAAGAGGCAACCGAAACAGATTTACGATTAAATTGTGATGTAGATGAAGCGTGTGAATTAAATGTCCACGTATGTTTCTGCTCTACCACAGAGACGAAAACATCAGATCTGTGTAGACCAATAAGGGGAAGACTGTAACAGAAATGTCAAATTATGTAATATTTTGTAATTTTTTGCTAACATAGAGGGGGCGGGATTTATGATTAATACTGCAGCCAACCACCAGGGGGCAAACAAGATGTTTCAGCTTCACTTTTGGGGTGGTGTCATGACGTCCATTTTTATATACATTCCGTAGTCTCGAACAACACAATTACATCAGTGGACAGAAAGACCTGTATTGTTGTTCCTAGAGCTGCTAGCATTACTAAACATGAATAAACTCTGTAAAACATGAAAACAACCAACAATATAACTTCTCCCCTGAGAATTTGCATTCTGCAAGAGGAATCTCATTTGCAGTTAAAATTATATTGAACTGTCTAATTAGACATACCATAAAATATTAAATGACTAGCTGTACATTTGTTCAAAGTGCTGTACAGTCACCAGGGGAGACATTATTTTATTACAGCTCATCATATAGTTTGTAAGTATTATTCTCCTCAAACCCCAGCAGGGTTTATTATTGGTTTTATAGCTTCAATAGTGTCTTCAGAAGAAAGTGTTAGTAATTCAGTGCCTTTGTTCAATAGAGGATATTTTTGTCAGTGTACAGGCCCCACAGTGTCCTAACTGAGAGGTCACAACACAGACACACACATGCACACCCAGGGCGTTGATAGGATCACTTGTAGACAGTATTATCAGAAGCAAATCTCATTGAGTGTGACTGTGTGTCCGTGGCAGGTCTATCTGTCACGGCTTTAAAAGGTAAATCAAGCAGACTTGGCAGGGGTTTCCAATAGCAACGGTGAATGCTGATTAGCTTTGATACATTGCCGGTTAGCGAAGTGATAAGATGATTGATTTTAATGCAGAGGAATGATTTTAAAAGGTCAAATCAATAAGGGATCACGCTGCAGCTTTCGCCTGGATTCAAGTGTTTGTGCTGTTTCATGGAAAGAGTAAATTGATGAATTGTTGAAATTGAACACACACACTGTCACACACACTCATAACTGCTTGTCAGCTCTCATGGTATCATGAGAGGTATGGCTAATAAATAGAGAAGCTGAGACCAAATGCTGCATCTAAAGCGTCCGTCACTGTGTGTACTGTACGTGTGTGTTTTCAAGTGTTTTTCTGTGTATGTGTGAGGATCAGACAGAGGCCTATAATTAGACATGTTGCTGTGAAAATCCAAACTCGATGCACGCCTGTCGTGTTTGTGTTTCTACAAGCCTTACTGTCACGCAGCCAGCCTCCCTCCCAGTTTTTAAAAATCATTTTAACCTCCTGAGTGTCAGCTCTGCGGCTATTCCATGTTACTTTTTATTGTCATTTTTATGGCATTTCTTCTTCATTAGATAGTTTGCCGTCGGGAACTCAGACACAAAGTTTATTTGATAGAGGTGGCGAACTACATAAAAACGTCTCCTTGGCTCGTAACATTTTGGAAAACACAGTGTGCGTCATATCCTGATGATACACCAGGGTGCATGAATGAGTTCTTAAAATCTTGTGAAAAGGCTACAGTGCGGCACTAACAGCAGCTTGCCCAAAGGCCCCTTGGGAGATATAGTCATGAATATCAGTGAATAAACTGAATCAGAGGAATAACCTGCTCCCTATGAAATTTTGAGAACTGTTTTGCATTTTCCTTATTCTTGCTTACACTAGATTATTGCACAAGATTTACCTCTCATATTACACAGTAGTGGGACAAACAATAATTATCATTCACATTTTGAATCCTCCCTGAATTTGCTCAACTCTATTTTTTACTACTGTATGTATGAAGTACATTGGGGACTTTTTTCTCCTCTTGTCTCAAACAGCACAAATTAAGATAAGCATTTAACACAAAGTAAGGCTGAAACTATGGGGTCAGTTTTTATTGGCTACAGTATTTGGTCATAAAGCAAATTTTGACCTGACGATGATGTCAGAATAAAATCAGGGAATTACACAAGTCATAATTCAGGCTGATAAGTCCGAATCATGAAAATAATCATTATTTGCAGCTGTAACTGGGGAAACAGCAGTTAATGACCACAGCACCAAATCTATTTGGATCACTGAATAATTCTGAGACGTAGGCGACACCTTCCAGCTTCATGCTGTAAAAAAGGTCACGTTTTTCCTTCTATCCCTTATTTAACCAAGTTTGTCTATTTTTCAAGAGTAACCTGGTCAAGAGAGCATAAACATTGTTACAGCAACAAAATAAACGGACAATAAAAGAGCCTACAAACTATTTAAGTTTAGAATAATAAACAGGAATGGTTTTCCAACACTTTCTCAAGTAAAGAAAGAACAAGGAAAGCAACCACATTGACCAAGCATACTATTTTCCAAATCCTTAAGAACTGATTTACATTTAACGTTGATTGAATTTAAATTTGACTTAATTGTACATTTATTGCCAGTAGAAGATTCAAAATGTGGGCATATAATCTCTCAAATACATATAATCTCTCTCAAAATCTCTGATCTGTGATGAAAGTCCTTTGCTGATCTAAAAAAAACTACAATGTATCTGGGAAGCACTTTTTTAAAGTGCCTTCAAGTCAGGAATTAGTTACACTGCAATCACTTAACAAACCATTTCTGTCTTGTCTTGAACATGGGACTTGGATCATTTTACCAGCCATGGTCAGGTATCTTATTTGTATGAATCAATTATGTACAAAGCGAAGGAGTCCCCAGTAAATAAAAGATTGTCCTGGTGTAATGATTTAAATACCGATATCACAGAGAAAAGCGGAGGGTTGATATTCAACAATGCCCAATATCAAACTATCAATACTAGGTTGAAATAGATTGATTTTTCACTCACTCCCACTCTCTTACATCAATATAATGAAAATAATATAGACACTTGTGTGTATGTGTGAAATGTGGTTCAGAGTAGGGGACATTAATACACTGTATGTGGAACTGCCAGAAGCTGCAAATCTTTGGGGTAAAAACAATACAGATCTTATCAGATATTGTTTCTTTACAATCAGCTATCTATCCCTCCTCTTTGCATCCCTTCCTTATAATAAGAAATCTAGGATGAAAATTAACAATCGTTGATTTCTACATGCAAAATATTGTACTGCACTTCAGTGGGAAAAAAAAAATGAAGCACAAACTGTTACTGCTAGGAAGCCTTTCACGCTGTCTGGCCATGGAAAAGCGGACATATGCTGCAAAAAGCATAATATTCTTTATACACTATTAGGAGACTTATTAATTTGTACTTTCTGATAAACTGATTAAGGAAACAAAATATATAAAACCAATAAAACAAATTCTTTAGAACTGACTTAAGTCAACAACAGAAATCAGCTCTGAAAATGTCAAGCCCTTGTGTACATTATTCCCAGAGGAATGGGGAGCATATTTAAAACCTGTTTTTGCTCAACTCCACCCTAATTTGAGGAATAGCATCTGTAGAAAGTCATGAGAAATAAATAATATCTCTAACTGTCAAATGCCCCCTCATAGTTACAGCATAGGCTACTGATATCTTACTAAGTAATGACTAGATTAATGAACAGGAGCAAGACTGTATTTTTAAAAATCGTATTATTTGTGTCTTTGTGTATTACTTTGATATGTGATTGTGCAGCAGAAGCTGAATCAATTGCTAAATCTTTCGTCAAATTTCTAGCTCCCTCAATGCTTCAGTCCAAAACCACGTGGCTGTTCTCCCAGTTGTTGCCACATTCAATCAGATTTTTCACTGTTCTGACATTGAAGACTTGACCTGGAAACGGCTGACCTCAGGCTACGACCTAATGTTCCTCCATATACAGAGATTTAATGCCCCCTGCTGCGAAAGAGCAGGGATGGAGGCAGATTCTCCTAATGTACCCCTATTAACCCCCCCACTACACACCACACACACACTCACATTCATGTATTCCCACCTCTCGTTTGCCACCTTCCCATCACCACTAACGATACTGTGCTGTTGGATTAGGGACTGATGTCTAATCTCCTGCTAATCCTGGCCTGTTAATCTATGTGTTAGCAGTTTTTAGCTCTCGGCATGACAGCTAACGCACTGACCTTGCTGCAGAGGGAATAACACACACACACACACTAAGTTATTCCATATTTGTTGCTGTCTTTTTGGCTCTTGCTTCAATACAGCAGTTTATATCCGCAGAGGTTCTTATTATTTCTCGGGATGCTTAAATCTCCTTTTGATTTGTCACAAGACGACACAATCTCCTGTTTACACTAAACTGTAAATAAGGGCTAATCCCAGCAGTCAAAGATAGCTGACATGACCTTTGTCGTCTCCAGATTTATCCACATACTTGAACTAATGTGCACAGTGAGTCGTTCTCTCTAGCGTGGCACACACCAGCTGGCACGTGTTGTGCTTTTTTTTACAGACTGAGTGATGGGGAGTAAAAGTAGTAGTTAGTTTAATGCCTTTAACTACTTCCAGAAATGACATAGAATTATTGTATTATGCAGTGAAGCTGGTGCCATACGAACGCACACATGCACACACACTGGATGGGCAGCAGACAGGGCTGGACTGTGGGGTAGTGGAGTATTTTTAGTTTAGTAATGGTATAAAATGAGGAGGGGTAAGGGTTCATTCAAAACACAGTTGGCCCACACTCCGTCTCTTTCTCTGCCAGATGTCTTTATTTAATGTTCTTTCTTTTTTCCTTATTTTTAAGTGTGGTCTCAAGGTCTTCAAAGCATTAGCATTTAATATTCCTCAGTGATGCATGTTAGTGATTGCTAACATGCCTATAATGGGGACAATAAAGACTGTGTTTTATGTATAGTGGCCATGGTTAATGCATTATAATGTAGTTCTAGTAAGAAACACAGGACTGAATGAATTAGAGCAGCAACTAATCATCATTTTCATTATTGATTTTTCTGTAGATTATTTTCTCCATTAATTGATTAGTTGTTTGGTCCATAAAATGGTGAAAAAGGTCTATCACATTTACCCACCAATGTCTTCTTTTGTCCTGACCAACAGTCCACAACCCAGATATATAAACATATATTCAGTTTGCTATATAGTAGACTAAATACACTGAATAAAACACCAAAGATATAGTTTTGTCAAACTAAATATTCACATTGGAGAAGCTGGAATCAGAGAATTTGGATTTTTTCTTTCATAGTTTGGTGATTAATTCCATAGTTGGCAATTAATGACCAGATCAAGTAATCACTAGAGCTAGAATGAATACGGTGTCACTTGTAATAACAATGTAAAGTGCCAGTGTATCCAAAATATCTTGATTTTTTAAAATTAGGGCTGCAACTAACTGTTATTTGTATTATATTTCGATAATTTAGTCAATAAACAATTGCCGATTACAGTGTCACACAGCCGTAAATGATGTCTTCACATTCCTTGTTTGGTTTAATCAGTTATGAAAGTAGTTTCATATTATTATTTAGCTGGTCAGCTAAATGACTCATTGTTTCAGCTGTATTTTGAATACAATCTGCAGTCACTAGAAGATTCAACACCATTTCAAATACATGCAATACTATTTACAAGTGTTAATATAAGGTGTGACAGGAGCAGCCTCATTGGTGTGCATGTTGAGCAGAGTTTTGAAAAGTTCTGCTTGCTGTGGGAAAACTGTGATGAAGTGCCACAAAACTGCAGTGTAGGTCAGTTTCTGTGATGATGGAGAATCATCATGTTCAATGATGGTTGATTATTTATGCAATCATTTGTGAGAAACTGCTAATATCAACACTTACAAAAGAGGCTCAAACTCAAAAGAGCACAGTGAAAAGATTTAAACCAAAGGATTTATTAGACACTTAGAAACAGATTACAGCTTTATATTTTACTCTACTTCCCCTCTTTTCTTCTCTGCGTCTGCTTCTCTCTCACCACTGATGTTCTCTCTCACCCCCCCCCCCCCTTTCCTCCCACCTCTCCCTCTTCTTTCATTTCCATTTTATTGCCTTCTCATCCCTCCTTCTCACTCTCTCCTCTTTCATCATTACTGGCTCTCTCTCTCTCCTCCCCTCCCTCCCTCGCTTTTTGGTGGATAGTAAAAGGTAAAAGTGTACTTTGGGAGGATTCGGAGGAAGGCCATGTGGGACGCTAAATCACAGGTGCCCTTAAATGGCGAAGAGAGTGTGAGATGGAAACGCACACGCACACACACACACACACACACACACACACACACACACACACACACACACACGTGCACATGCCCCTCATTTAGGTAGCAGTAATTTGCCGCAGTAAGTGACAGGGTTATTGTAAGACGCTCATTAAGAAAGGGAAGCAGTGAATAAACGTCTGACTGAAGGGAATAAATTCAAACCGCTGCGCCACTTTTACTGCTCAGCAATAAGCCGCTTTGATGTGGTGTGTGATGGCAGAGCTGGGGCAGACACAGGGCGTATGTGTGTGTGTGTGTGTGTACATGTATGTGTTTTTATGTGTGTGTGTTGGAGTCATACTCATGTGCAGCCTCTTATAACATTCACATTTTATTTGTAATGCAATCTCAGTATAATGCTTTTTTTCCTTCTCTGTTTGTATCATAACATACACACTGTGCTGTGTATGTGTCACTTCCTCAACGGGTCGGAGGTCAGATCAGTTACAAAGCGACAGGCTGTTACCGTGGTAACACAGTGCAAGGTCACTTCCTAAATGACAAACTTTCATCTCAGCGGGAGAGGGGGAAGGAAAGAGAGGAGGAGGGATGGATGGATGTATGAAAGGAATGAGGTGACATTAGAGGAAACGGAGGGTTGAAAGAAAAAGTGATGAGAAGCTGATTTGAGGAGGAGAATCAAAAAGAAGGCAGAGATGGATGACATGCGGGGTGAGGAGGGTGAGAAGACAAGACTGGAGGAGAGGGGAGAGGAAACCTGAAAAAGAGACGAATTTGTCCATTTATATTCCATGTAACAACTAAAAAAGTGAACGAGGAACATTTAACTGTTTTCTTATTTCATAGTTTATTTTGCAATCATGGCATGAACACATATACCACTTCAGCAAATACATTTTGAGAGAATCATAATGCAGCCAAGATTATATTTTTTATGAACATCTTGTGGAAACATTGTTAAGGGCAAGTTGCAAAATGTTCATACTGAATGCATCAGCAGTATTTTAGTTATTTGCCTACAATTTCTGCCCTTGCAACATAATATCTGCTCGTTACGACAAAAACATTATAAAACATTTTATGTGTAGGCACTCGCAGCACTTGGGTAAGATTTGGGAAAGACTGTATCTGTTCACTTTATTGTCATTAACCGATACCACAAAAATGTCCATAATTGTCCTTCATTGTAGGAAAACTGCATACATAACGATGGAAAGTTGAAGCTGGAAATTGGTTTAAGCTGTGGTGTAGTTGGGTAAGATTGGGTAATTTTTATTTACCTCCATTTCACCAACGTTTTTATTTGTTTTCTTTTCGAAATCAATTTGGCTAACCTAGAGGTTATTTTAAGATGTATCTGATCATCTGAAAGCTTGAAAATGCTTTCCCAGTCTGACTTCTGAACACAATTTTAATGTTTTAAGATTATGAAAGTATGACCAATGTTGGAATAAACAGAAATGATCCTATGAATAAATAAATATCATCAACAAAAAATATCTTCAGGTAAAAAGCTCCTTTTATTATAAATAGACAACAATGATGCTTCTCCCCTTAGGACAGCTGTTAGTCAAACTCCAATTTTATATTTGATTAGCTAGAACAAGTTAAGGAACGGTCCAAAAGCAGGAATATAATTTCAAAGACTTCATATTATTATGCTGTTTCAGCTTTAGTGTATACTGTCCAACCTTTGAGAAAGATTAGTCTGCAGTGTTAGTGCAGGTTAGATGTGTGACGGAGCTCCTCCACTGCTGCTGAGAGTGTAATTGGATTTACACGTCTCATTTAACCTGCTCGATGCCTCAACAATCTCAGATATTGGAAACATCACTTGTGTTCCTCAAGTAAAAAAACTTGATCCTGTATTGTATAACAGAAATTATCTGTAATTACTTACAATTAAACAAAAGTGCAACCAAAACAACTCTGGACCAGTTCAACAATGTTCAGCTATTTGAATTCTTTATTATGATTACGTTTTAATTGCAAAGTATTCAGAACATTTGTTTTAGCAGCAGTTTCCCACAGTTTCAGAAACACCAAAAACTGAGCTGCGACTGAGCTTTGTGTGTTTGTGTGTGTGTGTGTGTGTGTGTGTGTGCGTGTGTGTGTGTGCACACGCGTGTGCCTGTGTGTGTTTATATGTTAGAAAGTGCTGAGATTATCCTGTGTGTACATTCCATTCATCGTAACCTACAGCCTCAGGGTATTACGTCTGTGACATTAAATGTCTCCCTACCTTTGTGTGTGTGTGTGTGTGTGTCTCTGTGTGTAGGGTGAAAAAGGCTTTACATATAATTTAAATAACTGGTGTGTGTGTGTGTGTGTGTGTGTGCGCGTGTGTGTGCGTGTGTGCACGTTATGAAATACAGTGACCTGATCTTCTTAATTGTATGTCTGGTGACCCTGATCCACCTACTCAAGGCTGCAAGGGGAGGTGTGTGTGTGTGTGTGTGTGTGTGTGTTTGTGTGTGTGTGTGTGTGTGTGTGTGTGTGTGTGTGGTTTCATAAGCTCTCATGCATTCAGCAGTGTTAATCTTTTCTCTGTGTGGCTGTATTGTTATGTTGGATATGTAGTGGTTTATGACTCAATTAAAAAAATAAACTGACTGCAACCACTGTAACAGGTTGAGGATACAAACCCACAAAGTCATTAAAGTAATTAAAAAAGGGATGACGAGGTGCCCTGATATGAGTATTGTTTTTTGTAGTTAGCTGCCATTTACTATAAAATATGTCTTCACTTCGCCTAATTATGTTTGAGATATCTTAAAGTATAATCCAGCACATATAGGGAAATATATATATATATATATATATATATTTAAAAATATACCTTTAACTGACATATGGCTGTGTCAGTTGAATGTAGTTTTACTGACACAAGAAGAAATAACGTATTTTCTGTGACCATATTGTTTTAAAAACACATACACTGATAAATAATCTGCATAATTGTCCTCAAATTTCTTCTTGAAGGTTCTAAACCATCATGGTTTATATCACTGCATGCTCTTCACTTAATTATCACTTAGATTAGAGATTTTTGAGTAAATTATAATATGGTGCTCAGATTATAGATGCATTTACTCTGAGATGATAAAGTTCTTGTGTCACTGCCTCCAGCAGGATGTTGAACCTGTTACTACAGATGATTCTTTGAAATGAATTACTGTGATGCTTTAATTTGACTATAATTTGACAAACCCTGATTTTAAAGTAATAGTCTAAAACAGAGGTTTTCAAAGTGAGAGACATGCCTCTCAAAAGTGTTTCAGGGGTGACTCAGTGAATATAAATAAAAAAATGTTACAGTTATCAAAAAGAGATCACGTACTATAGCCTATATGTGTGTGACTTGGCTATATGTAATTTACCACTTTCCCAGAGACCGACGACTTGTAGTCTGACACAACCTCTGACGACATGATGATAGGAGAGACCAGAGAATGAAGTAAAAAAGTGTTTATTATACAGATGATATTAATGATTAGGTATTGTCAAAGCCTTTGGTGCTTGGACTTTGCAAGGAGAATTTTTGAATCATGATAGATCCACCCATGGAGTCCAGACACTGGTTGGACGATGATATTGATCAATCAATCTCAGGCCAAATCACATCAGAAGTCATCTTGAGGCACCTTTCACATGGAACAGGACTAGACTGTATTCATTGATTAATTGCCTAATTTAGAAAGAGAGCCAAAATTCCCACATGAGCAAGCACTTGGCGACAGTGGCAAGGAAAAACTCCCCTTTTCGGGAAGAAACCTCAGGCAGAACCAGGCTCTAGGTGGCCGGCCATCTGCCTTGACTGGTTGGGTTTGAAGGGAGAGCAAGAGAGGGAAAGGGAGAGAAGGAGGAGAAGGAGAAGAGAGAGAAGGGAGAAAGGGATGGAGGAGAGAGAGAGTGCAGGGACAAACGATGTCAATCGGACTCTGCTGAGAATCATCGGGCTGATGTAGTTGAAGTGTTGCATTGAGGAATCTGAAGATTGGACGATGATGGGGAGGTGGTCGGTCGCGTAAAACAGCATCAAGAATTCACCTGAGCAGAGAAGGAGAACATTTAAAAAGACAGCTGCAATATGATAGGCTGACAATGAAGGTGTGTCAACGAGCTATTGGTTAGACTTGACCAGGTGATGTGAACAGCTGATGTGTCAATTGATACCCCGGAATTGACAGCAAGGAAATTATGAGCTTTGACAGAGATCAGTATTATGAGAATGAAAAAATAAAACGATGATGTGAGCATACAAAGATGGTCTTCCTGTCTGAATTTTCGCTAAGCTTCATTTACAGTTTCAGCTCTTGATCTGATCTGTCTATGCAGATAGTTTCCTCTGCTGTGAGCATGTTTTTACCTGAAATCCTTGTCGCTGGAAGTCATTTTCTCTCACAGATCGGATATGTTGTGTGAGGTGCTCGCCAGTACTGTTAGCTTTCTGCTAGCAAACTAGAGTGTACTTTACCACAATACTAACGATCTCTCTGTAAAGGCAGATCATGGAGATATTTGTATCATTCATGATCTCATAGCATCATATTGCACACCCCTGCACAGTAGACCTAATCAACGTTGAATGGGACTTTAATTTAAACAGGTCTGATTCAGCTGATAACAGCTGAATCGACAACAGCCCAGTTGAGCCCAGTTGAGCCCAGCTACAGCAGATCTAGTTTGGCAAATAACTTTACTCACATTCTTTCTCACAGTGGAAATTATGTTGTTAACGAATCAATTATAGTAATTGATCAGCTTGCCATGTCATGTAGCAGAGCAAAACAGCCAGAAATATTCCCGTGAACATTAAAAATGCATTTTTGCCAACAGCGAAATACCAATTATCTGTCTGTAGCCAGAAGCCCAACCAATAAGTATGCTCGTGTTTAACATACACACCAGCAGTATGGTATCATAACACTTAAACAATAACATTCAGGAGACATTAAGTCAAAGTGCTGAATAGAAGTTAAAAAAAAAAAAAATAGATGCTGTCAAATGTTTAAGTGAATTGCTGCATTAATAATGTCCTGTCTTTGATTTGATGAAATATGGATGTTGCCAAAAACTATAAACAATTTGAATTAGATTGATGAAGGTTTGGCTCGATGGAAGTTTCATTTCAGTTTTAGTAAAGTTTTGCATCAGATCCGGACAGACGCTTTGGTGCAACTGAATTCACGTCAGCTGTGTCTGCATCTCCACACTTCCTCTCACTTACCTTCATTCAGCTCTCTGCTGCCTGGCTGGATGGCTTCCTGTCAGACTGCAGCACAGTGAAGGATACATGTTTACCTGCTTGGCACACATGCTCATGTTGGCTCACTTGTCAAGACGGGCTCAGGTATGCCTGCGACAAGGAATGTAGCGAAAAAACGTACAGACATAGAGAGAGGGCGTGAAAAGTGAGAAGAAAGTCAGAGCCAGATGCTTTTGATGGGAAAAGGAAATGAATAGCTAAGTAGTGTTGTCTTGATTTGGTCCCCATGGCTACCACTGTAAGCTGTTATACATACAGGCAAAACTAAAAACTACTTTCTAATTAAATGGATTCTAATGATTAAGTGAAAAATAGCCCGCAGCATAACAAGGTTGTTATAATGCAGCAAGTATAGCTCCAGGAGCTTTGGGAAACTGTGATCACTTCTTGGCTTAATATCCACCATTAAATGCATTTATCCCCATAAATATTACATCAGCTGTTTCTACATAATCAATACTAAAGGATTTATATGATCAGTATTCATGCCAGTCTAATGAGATGAATAACCTCTATTCCTCAAATAATAAGCACTTCATAATAAACCACTACATTTTTACCTTAAAGGTTACAGAAACCCAGTTGAGCCCATCAGATCAGAGGTTTGAGTCCCTGAACAGTTCATAAAAGTGGGAGACTCATGGCCAAAAATAAAGGGCTGTGATTGAACTAAAGGGGAGCACTTAGGGTTGATTGTGGTGACGACAATGATGATGATATTAATGGGAAGAAGGATTTTCTGGGTAGGAGCGAACATGCTCAAATGTCCTTTCCTGGATACATATAGTGCTTGTTTAAAAATCTGATGGGGCAATGATTAGACATGACGTTTGCTCATTTATTTTGCCTTTCTGGTTTTTCTTCCGCATATTATTACTGACTCAACAACACCAAGCAATACTCAACTTTATGCCAGTCAGAGGTGAGACACTCACTCTAAAACCTCATCATTGCTTACAGCACTTGCAGGAACTCATTTTTTGCTTACCAAGCCAAGTTTTACTACCAATAAATGCCAGTAAAAATCTCCACATCTTAGCTTCATTTTCATGAAGATATTCCATATAGTCCATTCTTCACTTCTCATGCCAACAATTTTGGATAATGTGGACAAGCACAAAACAGGAAACTCCCCTGAACTGTCCATCACTATGAGTAGGTGATAAATCATCTTAGTCGTACAGAAACAAGAGTTCAGTCAGAGGTTGATTTGAACGCAAACACACAGAAACACTCCAGCAGACACAGTTGGCGGATACAATTGGCATTTTGGCAGTTTAAGGCAACAGACACAAACCGTCCAGTTGTCAAATACATGGGAATGAGGTGAGGTGAAATGCTTTTTTTTTGTCTGAATACACCATCAGCAGGAACAGTAAAGAGCCATGAAGGGTCCTGATGGCTCAGCAGGTGTTTTCACAGGGTTGTACATTTTAATTCAACTGTCAAACTGTCTCCTGTACTTTTTTCATGTTTTTTTGATGATTTGCCACCTGACACTGTAGGAATAAAGGTCTTATTAAAAAAAAAAACAGACCCAGGAGGAGTTAATCTAATTACTGTTAGGCTGAAATGAATACCCTGCATAGCTGTGTGAGTGAGTCTTAGTTTCTTAAAGAGCTGTTTAAGGGATAAGACTTTTAGGGTTTAAAATTATAATTACGTTTAGGGTTAGGTTAGGTCATGCTTTCTCTCTGACTACATAAAGTGAATGAAAGGCAAGACATAAGCCAGTGTACTGTATATCAATAAAGGCCCTCCCCTTAGTGTAGGAGCTGATGGAAAAGAACAACAAGGGCAGCCCTCATAAGGTAATACTACAAAATGGGATGAGTTCGGATTAGGTGGTTGAGCTAAAGACAAAGCATCAGTCAGAGGGATAAGAGCCAAACATGCTTCACAAAGATGGTTTGGGCTTGGCGTCTAACGGCAAGTGTCAGGTCGAGAGATCAACAGAAGCTCCGGATTTTTTTCCTGTGAGGGTTTAGACGTCAAACTGAGTGCTTTTGAAAATGTCAAAGAGCATCTAAAGCCCCTCCCCCATTACTTGTCCAGCCCTGGAAGTGCGGAGGCTGTGTCTGGC
This sequence comes from Scomber scombrus, assembly GCF_963691925.1. Classification (NCBI taxonomy): domain Eukaryota; kingdom Metazoa; phylum Chordata; class Actinopteri; order Scombriformes; family Scombridae; genus Scomber; species Scomber scombrus. The sequence continues at coordinate 25,906,423 of NC_084977.1, read as the reverse complement.
ATTTTATGTAACTTTCCACTTCTGACAAACAAGCCCAGTTAGTGCAGTAATAGGCCAGTTGTGTGGAGGTTATAAGACAGGCAGGATTTTAACTTCCATTAGAATGATTGTTTTTTTCTCACCCCACTTTATCTTTGAATGTGATCATTCAGAATAGCTATAAAGATGTGGTCAGATATTGTAGTTTGTTTCAAGTATAACTCTGCCTTTAGGGTTAGGGTTAGCAGCAGTATTTCGAAGGGTCACATGAATAGAAAGTAACCGAAAGTACTGTATCTCTCCTCCTATTGCGATGCTCTGAGCGTCTTGTTTTTCTCATCTGAACAGAACCGTAGGCCCTAGGGAATTAATTATGTCAATGAAGGTCCTCACAAGTGTAGTATAACTGTGTGTGTGTGTGCCCCCAGGTTATAGATTTAACTAAATATATGCTGAAGCTTGAGGGCAAAAACAATTTGAGTGCCGGCATCACATAAAAAAACAGATTTTATTTGACCCAGATATCATCTCCTTTCACATCTAATATCTCCTCTCCTCTCCTCTCCTCTCTTTCTTCAAGTTCCTTTCCCCCACAGCACTTAAGACCTGTGTTTTGCTTGGAGGCTTTTGCTTAAAAGGGGTAAACTTTTTTTCCTTATTTTAATAATCTCACTCTGTCACTATGTGCAGATGTAATTTTCTCCATTTTCCTTAAGGGACCCCTTGAGCAAGGCACTTGATCTCAAATTTCCTCAGAAAACCTTTAACATGTTGAACCTTCTGGTCTTTTCAAAATACTATCAAGCAAATTTTGCATGTATTAGCATGTTTGCCAGTTTTCCTTATACACATTTGTGTGTGTGTGTGTGTGTGTGTGTGTGTGTGTGTGTGTGTGTGTGTGTGTGTGTGTGTGTGTGTGTGTGTGTGTGTGTGTGTGTCGCCACTGTGCTTAGTTCTGTCTTTCCAAGTAAATTAAGGTTTTATAGCAGGATGCCAGCAGCTTCCATTACCCAGCAACCCAGGAATGCAGTAAAGCATATGTGTCTGTGGTAAACGCCTTGTGTCATCTGGGTTGGTAAGCAAACCAACAACTAAATGTTAACATTAGCTGCAGCACATGAGCACCCAAGGATGCTGTCTGCAGTCTCTGAAACACATATGTAACACTGATGGTTTGGGTTTTAAAGCAGCTGCGACTTCTGCCTTCTACTCTACTCTTGTCTTCTCTTCTCTCCTCCAATCCTACCAGGTGTTACCAGCTTTGACTCTGAACCTGCCCAGTTGTCATAAAAGTAGCCCAGCTTTATTCTTTCATATAGTTTCTTTAGTACAAAATGGAAGTCTGAAGTGGAATATGATGATATTAATTTAAAACAACACACACTCCGTTTGTGGCAGCTGTTTCTGTACCTACACAACGCACTTATTACTAATGACCCTTATTGGATTTGTCCTGCGGTAATAAGAAAGACATTTGTCCACTTAGAACATCACTGATATGTTCTGCAACTGAAAACAAGTGCAAAAATAAAAACACAGTGTTAAGAAGACACCCTTCATATCTTCTGTTCTATTTTAGACTAAAACTGATTGAAAAAATATCTCCACAAAGATGACATTAAACAGAAAAAGTATTCCATTATATGAACAAATCAAAGCAGGCTTACATTAATATAATTAAAAGGGAAAAAAAAACTATTTGTAAAGAACTTTACAGTCATCATACTTTGTCGGTCATCATTCCTCTGTCACTGTATATCGAACATTAATCTCCCTGCCCTGTTGATCCCTTCTTTTTCCCCTTCTTGTCTAAAAAAGAAGAAAAGTATAGACTGGGAATGTATTCTATAACCTTTCATTGTGGGAAACTGCTCAAACGGTAGCAAAAAGAGACAAAACCATTTTACCCAATCCAATTAAACATATCAACTCTTTTAATTAACTTCAACAATTTAATTAAATAACAATTAACTTGACTGAACCTTGGGTGGGGATAAAATATAAGAAATAACAATGACATTATACTAAGTGCAGAGCTGTTCTGATTGCACACGATCATAGGTACTGCTTCAATTTTCAATAGTTCATATTTCAATAGTCTATAATATTATAATGGCATGAATTTAAAACATAAAAGGTTTTCTTCAAACGTTGACACACAGTACAGTAAGCAGCCACAGACAAACAAAAAGGTGATTCCGTATCGTTTTTCACTGAAAACCCAGATTATCAGGATTGTGGTAGTCGTGTGAATTCACAGCTAAAGTGTGAATGTGCTGTTACATTTTTAAATCAGACTCAAAATAATCAGACACACAGCTCAGTACAAAGCAGGTGTGATTAACAGAAATGAATTGTCGGTCTCATCTGAGACAGACTGACCTGCACTTGACACTTGAGGCCTTGTGAAGAAATTGGAATATTAAATGAGCATCCTTGTTGCTCTGTGGAATGAGTGTCTGAGAGTTAAACTCAAGCTTCAAAAAACTTGAAATCCACTCTTTCATGTCTTTTTGTATGTGTAATAAAGCAGTAAAAGGCTTAAAATATCCCCAAAAAAACGATGTGAAAAAGGAAGTACAGTAGTGTTATTTGGGTACTATGCTATGGCTGCCAGTCTCTCTTTCTCTTACACACACACACACACACACACACACACACACACACACACACACACATATAAACTCACTCACACCAGCCAGTGCCAATGAAAGATTCATGGAGCGGTGATGATGAAGGCGTCTCCTCTTCTGCTCCACTTACCGTGGTGGACAAATTCTGCCCCACACACATACACCCACCCACGCACGCACACACACACACACACACACACACACACACACACACACACACACCAACCAAGGACCTGTTAAGAAGGAAGAGAGCAGTGATGCACACAGCTGTGGGCTACTTACTCCACCTTAACCTTCCCAGACGTGGGCATGCACACACACATACGAACACACACACACACACACACACACACACATGAACACATAAACACACACCAATCCTGAGGCATTCAGTCTGCCAAGAGACTGATGCTGCAGACTGCTTTCTAGGCTGTCTGGCATATGTGGTGTGTGTGTGTGTGTGTGTGTTCATGTATGTATATGTGGGTGTGTGAAAAATATCTTTCTACCCTCCCTCATGAGCTCGAGTATCCCCTCAAGTATAGAAAAAATGTTGAAGGCGAGCAATTTTCTACACTTTTCTCTATATTTTAATTTTTTATGGTAAAGGTCAGAGTCACATTGTTACAATATTATAGGGCTCAGGTTTAGGTTGGATGGGTTATGGATCATGCAGGATTTAGTTATTGGTTAAAGTAGATATATGAAGCTTGAGTTAAAAAAACAACTGTTATAGCCATATTTATCACTAGTTTCTGTGTAATATTTTAGGCCAATCAAACTGTATTTTCTGTGAGATGACACAAAATCTAACATGTCAAGGTTATGGCAGTGTTTTTTCATGTATTTATGCCTTTTTGCAGATGTTGTAAAGCACGTTTTATAGACTAAGGTGGATTCAAGGTGCCGTACAGAAAAGTTAAAGCAACAAAACCAACATGAAGCAAAATAATCAATATAGAGATAGAAAAAAATATTTTAAAAGTTCAAGTACAGTTCAAGTTAAAAATACAATAATAAGACATTGAGGGTTTTAAAAAAAAACATTTAATTATAAGTGCTTGAGAATAATAAGGTTTTCAGTTGGATTTAAAAGCTATGAGGGTCCTGAGAAAACCAAGCAGTTGGTTCCAGCGCTGTGCTGCATAATGACTAAAAGCCGCTTCTCCTTGTTTAGATTTTGCCCTGGGCACCACAAGCAGTCCACTCCCAAGTGATCTAACAAGTCTCGCAGGGTTAGATTGCTCAAGCATATCAGTCATATATTTAGGGGCCAACTCCATGTAGAGATTTATGAATAATTAATAAGACTTTAAAATCAGTTCTATGGATTACTGGCAACGAGTGTAGAGATTTAAGTACTGTGCTGTCTTTTTAGTTTTAGTCCAGAACTCTTGCAGCTGAATTTTGAATAAGTTGCTTGGGCCTGATAGTCTTATTAGGAAGTCCTGTCAGACGTCCAGTGTAGTAATCAGTTTTTCTAGATATAAAAAAAGAATAATTTTTTCCAAATCTTGTCTGGTAATATGGTCCCTGACTTTGGTGATTTGATTAATGTGATAAAATATTTTGTAATTGTTACAACTTAGGTTGGAGTCAATGAAAACAGCAAAATTTAAAAGAATTTTATAACGGGGTCAAAAATCAAGTGTATGAATGAATAAACTAATTATAGAAAAAATAACATGAACACACCACAACACACCAAACACACAGCTACAGAAAATATAAAGCAACTAGGTATGGAAAAGAGGATGAAAGCCACACTGTACATGCTCTAAAAGGAATTCAAGAGTGGAATAAATGATTTATAAAGTGGGTAGAGGCACTCAAATACTTTACTTACAGTGGGCAAAAACAGCAGTGCCACATCAGAAAAACCTCTAGGGTTACAATTCAAGCAAAAATAAACAAGTCAAAGGAATACAATGTACTACTATCGTAAGTAATGAAGAATGAGTTCTATCTAAGTGTTAAACTATTTATGAAGTAAAAAAGTATTTAATCAGTATGTCGTCTGACTTCATGTGTCATACTATTATTGTCATGTGACAATTTTGGGGAAATTCATACTTTAATATAAGTTAAAGAATTGCATGGTCCATGAGACTAGGGCTGAAACTAACAATTCATTTTCTCGATCGATGAATCACGTAGTCTATAAAATGTTACAAAATAGAGAAAAATACCCTTTATAATATACCAAAGTGCAAGATTATACCTTCAAATATCTTATGTTCTCTGACCAACAGTCCAAAACCCAACAATATTTGTATTACTATCCTATATGACAAACAAGCAACAACTTCTCGAATTTATGGAGCTGAAACCAAAGAATGTTTGGCTTATTTGCTTAAAAAGGGACTGAAACAATTAATGAATCATTAAAATAGTATTTGTTATAGTATGATCTTCTTATTGTTGCAGCTTTAGTTGAGTCTCTCTAAAAGGAGTTCCTTAACTGTATTGTCAAATCCTTGGTGGTGAGATTAGTTTGGTTTAGCGGACGTTCAGTAGTCAATTAATGTCAAATATTTAAATGAAATACAATTATATTAATGAATGACTCTGTGTTTTCCCCACTGCACCAGGTGAACATCTGAGGATGTGTCCCCAGGGCCCGACCTGTTGTACCAGAACCATGGAGGAGAACCTTGCTGGTCTGAGCTCACGGGAGACTGAGGGACTGATCAGAGAGGCTGGCAGGTCGCTACAGGCTGTCTTCAATGGTCTCCACAGGAGCTTTGACAGTAAGTAGGGTGTGTTTCTGTGTGTATTTTGCAAGATGAATACTCATTACTGGGCAAGCTGAAGTATCAGCAGTGAGCACAGGGGAGTGTGACATTTGTATGTTGTGTATTTTTACGTCTGTGTTCGCTACAAGCTCTGGCTGTGCTCAGCAGTCAATACTGCAGCTTCAGTAGTAAAGGTGTGTGTGTGTGTGTGTGTGCGCGAAGGGGAACGTGTGTGTGTCCTGTGCGTCAAGGGGACCCCTGACTGGGTGTTATAATGAGAGCGGAGTCAGCCAGACACAATGAAACGTGATAAGCCGATCGCCTGATCTTGAAGAAGCACACACACACACACACACACACACACACACACACACACACACACACACACACTCTCTCTCACACACACACATGCACGCACACACAAACAGAGGGGTGTCCCCTGGGGCCGTGGCTGTTTCGGCTAATGAGCAGTTGACCCACTGAGGAGCCGAGTCTGCAGATCACTGCACATCAGAAAAAAGGAGAGATGGAGGGAGGAAGAAAGAGAAAGAAAAACTGATAAAGTGCCATGGCCAACAATAGGGAAAGACAAATGCAGCAAGTGAGAAATGTGTCATTAGTACTGAATAGAAACAGTCACAACAAAAACAAAACTGAAGAAAGAGAAACAGAGAGCAGGAGGAGGACTAGTCGGAGGAGGACAGTATTATTAGTCTGAAGGCAGCAGGCCACCTCAGTAGCAGTAATGTGGCTGTCCATCTGGTTGTGGTTAGAGCAGGCTGGCACTGGTCCACAGCCTTTGAAGCATGAGGGAAAAGCCCAGACCAATATACTGCAGAGACAGCTCACTGACTCTCTTATTCTCTCTGTTTGACCTCTCTATCGCTTTGTATCCATCTGGCTGCTGAGAACATTTCAAAGAAGCCTTTAAAAAATGTGAAATGAATAAATATGAATTAGATGTGATTATCAGATCAGTAGAGTAAATCAGCTTAATGACTAAAAAAATATACTGTGCATGAACAAGAAAATAATCTTTCAAGAATAAATGAAGGGTTAGTTGGATCCATTGACATGAATTTAACTTTCAGTCCATCCTAAGCCTGAGAAGCAATTTAATTCCTTATTAATTTTTCATTAGCAGTATTTCAATATCGCTGCTTATTGGATCATTTTTCTACAAAATTAAATTACACTACAGGGAAACTGCACCAATTCTACATATCAAAGTCTGTTTACAGGTCTGGGGGAGTACAACTTCATATGTGAAAGCCTCATGTGGCTCCAGATGGAGCTGCGTGATGTCTGATAAATTGCCTCCAGTGATGTCACTTGAGTCCGCTGAAAACTAAAAGGTTGAAAATGAAAAAAAAAATCTGAGGGTATAGAGTAAAAGAAAGAAAGAAAGAAAGAAAGAAAGAAAGAAAGAAGAGAATAAAGAAAGATGAGAGGTTACCAGACCTCCGTAGCCTGCTCCTCTTCTCTGCTTGAGACTACATTACCCGCTACTAATAAGTCACACCCAAATATCTGACTGAGGTCATGATGCATTGTGGGTAATGTATGCACATAGTTTTGACAAGGAAAAGAAAGCATAGTATAAAAAAGACAGTAACTCCAGATCGGTTGCTTAAATTTTGATACTTTAAGCTTTCCATTGTGAGTCTGACAGTGTTATACAGTAGAAGTGCAATGTTATATTGTTGCAGTGATCTTTTAAAGTTGTACTAAACAAATATGTGTATGATTCATAGTGTCAAATCCACAGAGAATATTCGCCCAACTATGTGGTTCCCCTCAGCTCTACAGAGTGTTTTAGTGTCTTTCAGCTCATTGTTTTGGTTTTACAACCCTCAACTTTTGTGTCAGTCTTACAGCTCACATCAGTGTTGTTTCCAGCCACAGCAGGTTGTGGTTTTCAGCAGAAAAAGGTCTAATTAGTCCACTGTACCCTACATTTTCCGACAACATGCGTAAGACAAGCAAAGTTAGCGACTAGCTGGTGCACATAGTGGAGCACAAAGATGCTAAAGACCCAGTTAAATTAGGGAATAAGTTAAAGGGTGAGTTAATATTGGTCTTACAATATCTTCTGTGTGTGTGATAAAGCAGCTGTTTGCTAAGATGACAAGGCCATGACATATCAAACATGTACGTAATGTTCAAGCTGTTGTAACAAATATTTCAGATTCAGATTTTCTATTTCAGTTCATCATAACTTGCCAAAATAAGCCTCCTGTTTTCTTCTTCCCTCTCCTTCTTTTCCTGTGCTTGTTAACTCTGCTCCCCCTCATCTCTCCTATTTCTCTCTTCCCTCTCTCCTCCTCCAGCCTATTTCACTGAACTGCACGGGCGTTCTGAGCGCTCCCTGCAGGAGGCGCTGTCTCCCCTCGGCCCCCTGTACTCACAGAACACCCGTCTCTATGGAGATCTTTATTCAGACCTGCGACAGTACTACAGGGGCTCCGCTCTCAACCTGGACGAGACCCTGACAGAATTCTGGTCCCGTCTCCTGGAACGCACCTTTAAAAGCTCCACCCCAACAGATGTGAGTTCAACTTCAGATCTGTCACACATTGAATGAGAGACGGGCAAAATACAGGGAAAAAAAGAGCAAACCTATTAATGGAAAAGGTGTGATATTAAGGCAGAAAGCAGAGCACTGATTGGACAGCTGAGATAGGAGGGAAGATGTCAGGCTAGGTCACAATATGGCGGTCTCAGTCTTATTTTTGATGTTTGAACTTCTACCTTAATAATAGTAAAATTACACTCTATGTTATACACAATTGAAGGATTTGTAAACTATTCACTTCACCCTTTCAGCTGTGAGCTCAACTGCTTCCTTTCAAGCATTGCTTCTGTTCTAGCATGTAAAAACGTGATAAAATATTTGCACAACGTGAGAAGCTGATAGAATTTCCATTTTTAGATACATCACTTGCACTTAGAATGTTTTTTCATCTAGTATCACACTTACAGATTTACAATCTCCTGATAGGTAGGAGATGTATTTTTTAATAGTCTTTTAAACTCCTGCCACACTTCTCCTTTATCATGTCTGCTGTCCACTGTAACCTCTGTCTGACAGGTCAACATGTCAGAAGACTATCTTGAGTGCGTTGCCAAGCAACAAGAGACGCTGCGACCATTTGGAGACGTCCCAAGGGACATGAAGATGAAGGTGATCCGGGCTTTTGTCACAGCTAGGTCATTTATCCAGGGCCTGGTAATCAGCGGAGATGTGGTCAGGAAGGTCTCCCAGGTGAGTGTGTATGTGTGTGTGCGTTTAACACTAGAAGGGATGCAGTGAGACACACAGAGAAACATGATGAGTTGGTGTGAGAGAAACTGAGAATGGGAGTTAAAGATTTGTTGTTTGTGTCAAAGTGAGCGAGAATAATTTCTTTGTGTGTATGTGTGTTTTCGTATGTGTGTGGGCCGGTGTGTTTGTGACTAAGGCCTGCTGGGCTGAGTCCCAGGAAAGCAACTATGATGGATAGTCGTCACACCCTAACTGCCAGAGAAAATGTCTCCACCCTAAAACTGGAAAACACAAAGATCATCAAAAATTAAGTGTCAGACTCTGCCATCAGAACAAAGCTCTAATTTGGAGTCATGACAATGCTGTTGTCAAATTATGGGTGTGATGGTGTTTTTGCAGCTCTTGATGCAATTATTTTTTTCCCCCAAATACTGATGTGAATCTTGTGTTTGTGTTATTATGCATGTAGTGAAGGGACTTGAACTAGCTCACATCATCACAACAAGACATTTTTACTTTTTTCTTTATTTGTTCATGCCACTATAAATATGTGTGCCAGGTTTACCATATAATCCTCGTCCCAGTTCGTCAATTTCATGAACCATGCCCCTGATTTTGCACAATTTGATCTGTTTTCAACCAGTCTGATATTTATATCACAGCTATTTTTCAAACTGTGCTGCACTGTTTTAGAACATTTTCATCCCAGGTTTCTATTCATTTCAAACATATTTGCAAATGTTGTAATCACTGTCAACATCAAGTCTGCATTCATTTTGGTTGAGACACTATCATAGTGAGCGCAGACTTTTTAAATCAGCCAGCACTTGAAACGCTGAAATAACACTGACACAAATTAATACAGATTGATGTGATAGTCGATTACACAAAAATCTCACGAGTTTCACGAGTCCGTTGGCTGATTTTCACACTGCACAGAAATGAATGTGAGAATCGTTGAGGGAAAATGCATCCATATAGCTAAATCTGAATCGCAAAGATTAGAAAACAAAGTTATAGTGTAATCCAAAACTTGCACACACACACTGGTGGAGTCCGTTAATTCACGCCTGCAGTACCACCTGTACTGGTAAAATAACTCCACTATGGAACTGGACACCTTTCATGACTTGCGTAGATACTCAGAAGCTGACAGCGTAACAGAGACGATGTACTATAGAAAGACTGAAAAGCAAGGCTGTCATTTCCTCCTTCTTCAGGCTGTGTCCTGTATAATGTTACAATACCGCCCCCTGCTGCTCATCCTTTCTCTTGGGTTATTTGTACTTCTAAAATTTTGGGAGGAAAGTATCACCTCGTGTCAAGTGAGGGGGGAACTGTGATAAAGCACAAATCATCATAGGCGACTCTGGATGTGAATGTCCTTCTTTCATTATCCATCATGAGGTAATGCAAACTGTCCTGTCGACCCTTTTCAGGTTTCTCTGAGTCCAGATTGTTCAAAGGCCCTGATGAAGCTGGTGTACTGTCCTCACTGTCGCGGCCTGGCCTCCGTCAAACCCTGCTCCAGCTACTGCTCCAACGTCATGAAGGGCTGCCTTGCCAACCAAGCTGACCTCGACACCGAGTGGCAGAATCTTATAGGTGAGATTCAGATAGTATAGGAACTCCTCGGAGGGTAAAGCCAGGGGTAGTCCAGATGTTCTTAAAAGTAATTGCAAAAATCTTCTCTCCTCTCTTCAGACACCATGATCCAGGTGGCATCTAGTTTCAGTGCGGAGCCCAGTCTGGATGTGGTTCTCTCCTCCATCCCTGTTCGAATCTTTGACGCTGTTCACTTCCTTCAGGAAAACATGGACACATTCACAGCAAAAGTAAGACATCTCAGTTTGGCTCAACGCTTGAATAGACATACACACAAACATGTTTCTTGTAGGAGCTTTTTATTTTTTCATGTAGCAAGGCAGCATTAAAATAATAAGACAATTCAAGGCATTAAAATTACTGGTACTATGAATGCAGGTCTGGAAGAAATTAAAGAATGTATGTTAAAAAAAACCTAAAGAAAACACTCACATGAAGGGAAAATGCAAAAAAAAAAAAAAAAAAAGGTGCTAAAGAGCGTTTACTGCACTTGGTGTAAGTGCAAATTAGAACCTGTTACACCTATTTTTTGGAAACCTGTATGTAATTCCTTAAGGAGAGGATGGCCTGGATTTGCTATGATGGATCTAGCTTCCGGTGTGATTTGTCTGCTATAAATGTTTGACAGAAAAGACTGCGGCTCACCAGTGATTTTATGATTGTACTCGCTGCCTTGGCAGTGTTTCCCTGTCCACTCCTGTTTCTGACATTCATGACATTTTAAAGTCCCATACCAGTGAATCAATAACCTGTAAAATAACACCATCTGTCAACATTAAAAACCATTTAACCACCACACAAACTACAGCCATTGTTGTCACTTAATGTAGTATTCCCACCAAAGCTCAATCTTTTATCAATGTAAGCAGCAACGTACCTGTAGCTCTGTACAATTTATACTTTCTGTCCTTTATCAACAGTCTAGCAGGGTGAAAGTGATGTTTTACTGAAGTCAATCTTTTGTCAAATATGTGTGATTCCCTGCTCAAAGATCATTCGGCAATATCATACAGCGGAAATATTATTATCGTCAAGGAACAATTGCACTTGAAATAAAGCACAATAGTGTTCTTCAAAGGTAATGGACTCATTAGTATTTCAGCACTAACTTTTATTGGTTGTCTAAATATGTCCTTCAAATGAGGGTTAATAGCATTAGTGTGCTGCTGTGCTCCCATCATTTTCTGTCACATAACAGATGTGGTAAATATTGACGCCCATTTATTCGACAGGCGGCAGGAACAGAAAAAATAAATAAAGTCTTGGCCTTGTTTTCAAAGCAAAGCAGATTTGTTCCTACAATTTTTGAAGTGTGGTTTATTTTCAATCTGTGCCTCTCACTGTTTCCATAAACGTTTACATGTTGAGTACGGTGTAATGTATTCATCAGCTGGAACATTTTGTCTCACTGTTGAGACAAATGAGACAGAATGTCCAGTCCAATCAGAATGTCACAACATTAATGGCTGAAAATGTTAGATGTGGGATTTAAAAACTCAATGAATCTGCCTTTTAAATTACAGTACAAGGACGCAACTGCAAGTCAAACAGCTTTAAAGTTTTAAACATGTATCTATGGTGACATCTAGTGGATGTACCTAGCACAAATGTTGTAATACAATATATCCTAAAGCTGTATTTGAGAATTTAAGGCGATTTGAGTTTTTTTTGGAAACTATATCTCCAGCTTCTAGTACATGCATGTTGAAAAGTGTTTGTATATCTGTGTGTTTCTGTATGTTTAGGTGTACCAGACATGTGGAACTCCAGGTGAACCAGGGACAGGAAGCCCCTCGCTACACGAGCAAAGGAAGAAGAGCGGCTTGCTGACTGCCTCGGAGTACAAACCCTCTCCCACTGCTGGACTCAGACTGGAGATGCAGGTGTGTATGTATAAAAGATAAAGATACAAGAATGAAACGTGTGTGTCTGTGAGAATTTGTATATTTACTGTAAGTAAATATGTTCTGATGTGGTTTTGAAAGAATGACTGAAGAGGTGGATTTCCTTTATGTGTTTGAGAAGTGCTATTTGTCATACACTAGGACATGGACTTAGACACAAAGACATATATAGAAATGTATTTGCCTTTGTCGAGGGCTATCCATATATTACAATAGAGATAGATTGCATTAACTTACACGTATAATGGTGCTGTTTTCTGGAAAAACACTTTAACTTAATATGAATTCTCAACGGATGTGATTTGGGACTTGTCCTTCAACACTTGAGACATGTGACTCCCTACCCAAACAAAGACTCTGGGTATCTCTGTTCTCAGGTGTCGGATCTCTCCAGCAAGCTGAGGGATATGCGCCAGTACTGGCTCCAGCTCCCTGTCGCACTTTGCAGCAAATTGGCAGCAGGAAATGATAAGGATAAATGCTGGAATGGCATTACCAAAGCCAGGTGAGGAAGAAACACGCTCTAGAAAAATGGTCAAGCAGCAGTTCCCTTTCTAAGTATGTCTTTTAATTTGTGGTTACATGCCTGTCCACTTCAGATGTTGTGAGAATTGATTGTCAATCCATCATCAGTGCATTCATTCTTGGATTTAATACATTTCTGATTTCAATCCTTATACCCATATTGATGTTGATGTTCCTGAAACCAAGCCTTAAAACTCACAAACCACACTTCCATCCAAATAGCTTGTAGAGTGTTAACAGTTTCAAGGTCTGAAATCTCTTCATCACAAGTTTTATTCATGTAACGCACACACAAGGTGCGTTACAAGAAGAAGTGCATGTTCTGTAATAATAACTGAGGCTTTTGAAGAGAAGAAAGGGAGACTACTAGCCTCTTATAAAGATGCTACAACAGCCCAGCTCTTTCCTTGGTCAAGGACAACAAACTATTTCTTCTCAGATCAACTGAAAGCAGTGTATGGGAGTCTTTTCTAAGGCAGCATTTCTTCCACTTGCAAAGATTTGAAACCCTTTTAAAATTCACACCATGCAATATGCATTCGTAGCCACACACGCACACACCCCTACACTTTTTTCCCTTAATCCTTGTGTAAATGGATTATAAAACAATTTGATGCCATGTTGATATGTATACATGTTATCTTGCCCCCCACACATCTCATATCCTTTTAAGTGGTTGGCTTATTGCCAGCTGATTAGATTTTTTCCTGAGCAGAACCCTCAGAAATATATGACAGTGAATTTCAAAAGGCATGAATTATAGATATGTGTGTGTGAGAGAGAGAGAGAGACAGACAGAGAGAGAGAGAGAGAGAGAGAGAGTTCAAGTCAAGCCTCAAATCTTGAAATCGACTCTTTCGTGTCTTCTTATAATGAAGACAGTGAATAATGTGAGAAAAAGGCCATGAAATATAGATGAATCGCTGACTGTGTGTGACACATTAAAGAAATATAAATCGTGTGTGCACAGGTGTGGCAGAGAGTGAATTATGAAGATCAACTGATACTTTCCTTGGCTGCAGGGCTCCATTGGTCAATGATGTAAATGTCGTCATCTGCCCTGCTCAAAATTTGTGCCCACGCAGACTATACTCATAGGCAAGGCAAGGCAAGGCAGCTTTATTTATATAGCACATTTCATACCCAGGGGCAACTCAATGTGCTTTACATAAAAACAAACATTTAACAGTAAGAATTGGAATTTGAAAAATAAAAATAAAACCCAATAATAGTAAAAACATGGAAAAATTAAAACCTACAATTGAAAATAGCAAGTGTGGCTGTCTTGTCTACTGTGTGTGTGTGTGTGTGTGTGTGTGTGTGTGTGTGTGTGTGTGTGTGTGTGTGTGTGTGTGTGTGTGTGTGTGTGTGTGTGTGTGTAAGGATGGGGGGTTATACTGTGTATGTTGTTATGATGGATAAGGATAGACATAAGCGAAAGGGGACAGTGATATGCAAGTCATGAACAAATCATTTGGAAGGAACAACTCTTTTTACTGACACTGGAGTGACAAGTCCTCCTTACCACTAACTCAATCACTGACTGGCTCTTCTCATCTGCTTGCTAGCTAGTGCAAACTGCAAAGACAAGGTGAGACAACATGCCACTAGTATGCAACTTTTATATTAAGTGTATTTGTGGAGATGTATCAAGTACTGCATTATACTAGCTCTGTCAAAAAAGCAGCCACTTTGGTGCCTGTTTCAACTTAGCACGCTGTATCCCATTGCCCCAACCTCCATCGATCCTTCCAACTTGCCAGTAGCTAGCTTGCTTCACTTGTTTACATAGAACATTGGGTTAGCCAGTTTAAATTAATTTCTGAACAGGAACGCTACAGCATCAAATCAGTTTATTAATTCCTATTAAACCATTGAAAATCTCTATTCAAATCACCAATATTCTCCATGAGAAACATTTCATGAGATTTATTTATTTGTACTAGTCCGGGCCCAAGTTGTAGGCTCAGTGTTCATTTACCGGTTTACCAGGCTTTGAGTTACTGACTTGGTGACTTGAGTTACTTTAAAACCTGACCTTCTTTAGTGAGTGACTCATAAAATCTCAAGTAGTAAAACAGGTCAAACCTAATATCTCTATAAGGGGATGTAGTTTGTCAATGAGGGTCCTCACAAGTACAGAAGTAGAAGCATGTCTGTGTGCATGTGTGGGCTGTAATACAGTATGTTAGTCTATCTGCTGACCAGGCACTGTCAGCAAAAATGCCACACTTAATTTAGAAAATTGAGCACAGCTGTGCAGACTTACTGAGTGTGCATGCATGTGCTTTTAAGTAAATAAATTCAAATAGAGTCTTGCTTAAAAAAAGAACCCTCTCATTAACCAGATCCTTTCCCCTACACCCATAATAAAGTTGTGTTTTTGTGTGTTTTCTTTTGAACAAAAATGCCCTAATGATGTTACCACAATCCCCTCCCTGTCTTTTCATCTCACCCAATTAGGTACCTTCCAGAGGTGATGGGTGACGGCTTGGCCAATCAGATCAACAACCCAGAGGTGGAGCTTGACATCACCAAGCCAGACATGACCATCCGGCAACAGATCATGCAACTCAAAATTATGAGCAATAGGCTGAAAAATGCACTGGATGGCAATGATGTGGATTTCCAGGATGCAAGTGGGTTTCTTTCTAATGTTTGTAAAAGTACTTTCCAGTGTTAATATTTTATATATGAAACTTATATATCTTGTTCGCTCTGTTATGTGTGTTCCTTTCAAAAACTCAACAGTCTCACATGTGCAGATACATAAACCACTGCATGACAACTAATGACTTAAATTAAAAAACACTGATTACATGCATGAAGGTCAAATGGACCCCACTTACTGAGTAAAACTTAAAAACATCTTCTTTTTTTTATGACTCACCATTTTTATTTTTAAATATATAACATCACAGCAGAGAACAGATTTATTTTTAAACAGAAAAAATAGGTCAATCAAAATACAGTGTCTCAATGAAGCAAAAAAGACCCATCCTGACAGGAAATACACATGTATAACACCTACAAGTAAATGAATATCATTAACACATTTATAAAAGAGATTACATACCCAACTTGATTTTTCTGCTGTCACACATCCCACAATATTCTTTCAAATGCACCAACTTTTCCTAACTCAGTCACCCAGTCCTGATAAAGAGGCGTATTCCAATTACAGAGAATAATTTGCCATCCAGTCATTATTTCCATCTGGGTCCAATCCTTCAGTGATTACAGAAAAGCAGATAACACCCTGCAGTTTCCTAAAATATAAACTAGATGGCATTAATCATGGTAAAAAAGAAAAGAAAAATTAATCTCCTACTCATTTGATCTTTAAAACTAATCAGCGGTTACTTCCCTTGTCTGCCAACCTCCTAGGTGATGATATCAGCGGCTCAGGAAGCGGTATGTGCGTAGGTGGTCAGTGTACTCGGAGCAGACCGGGATTGTACGCCTACCCGCCAGACAACAACAGAGTCAGAGGTGCAGCCACGTCTCAAACCTGCCTCCATAGCCTCCTCCTCCTGCTCCCGTTGGCCATCCTGCTGCTTCAGCGATGATGGACCGCCGCTGCCTCTAATCAGACTCTGATGTCTAGAGTAGGGCTGAACCACGGGACGGACAAACGGGGTTTGGTGGGGGGAAGATTGGATTGTAACTTTGCCAAAAAATGAAAAAGACATTTGGGGAATGAATGGACACCATTTTCTTTTAACAAGAGGAGCAAAAGTTGACAGTGACAATGTGCTTTGTTTTGTTTTGCTCAGTTTTAATGTGTCATAGTTTGGGTGTGATTCAGTTTGTTGAGCTGGTTTCAATGGATTTAAATGATGATGGTAATGGTGAGAGACGAAAGAAGGACACAAGGAAGACGAAGAAGACAAAAAGAATGATGACTTATGAGGATGAAGATAATGATGGGAATGATAATAATGATCAGGTCCATTCAGCTCCTGTGTCCAGTCAGCAGATGGCTGAGCTCAGTGAAAAAGTGGCTTTTTTAATTTAATTTAATTTTGTAACTGGAGTCAAGGATGTCTGCATTAACAAACATTGTGTAAGCTGTAAATGTTTGTGTACATTATCTAAAAGACTGGCATCATATTGTGCCATGGATGTACAGTGTAACACTATATTGGCATTGAATCCCCCATAATCTGTGATGTAGTCGTCCAGATGTTTTGGTGTGTGTCGGAATAACAGATGCATTCAGTAGGGTTTGTTTGAAATACTGCGGATTAATTATCACACTCCTGAAATGTACGAGATGTTGTGATTGCAAGATTTAGCCTCACTTTTACTGTTGACTCAAGCATTTCTAAAGAAGAAGGAAATGACCACTTTTTTTTAACAACTCATCACCTTTGTAAAGAAAGAAGCAGCCTCATCAAAGCACTTACAAACAAAAACGGGCTAGCAGTTAAATCCTATAATTTTGTCTTGAAGGCAGAAAACTGCACGTTACTCTGACACGTCTGGATACAATGAACACAAAATAGTCCACAGAGAACTTATGGCACAGTAATGCTAAAGAGAACTCCAACTAACTGACTGATACTAAGTCCTGGAAGAAATACATCAGGTGTAGCAGCTATAGTAATAAACAATAGGCCATACCAAAGCACTTCTTACACTATACATTTGTGTCCTTACATAGATTTTCTTTACACCTTGAAAGCAGACATTAATCACAAATATGTGCAACATCTGTGACAACTCTGAGATAAAGCCAAATTTTTTTAACTGCATAATGTTTTTTTTCTTTTTCTTTTAAATGCATCACAAAGAAGGAGTGCTGTGACTCAAATCCATGCTACACACTAATTCTAGGTATGTTTTGAGTAATTGGTGTCTTCACCCTGGAAAAGTGAGACATTTAACCTTTAAAAATATGCAGTATCCATGTAAAAAAACGCTTTTTTGTCCTTACTGTTATGATTCATTGTACAAGGAAAATACATGAGCTGAGGAAAATGGAGAAAAGGAAATTTGGATGGTGATGGAACAGCTTCAGGAACAGATCAGAAAATGAAATCAAAACATAACTGAAATCTTTATGTAAAAAAAAAAACAACTTGATGTTGACATTCGTAAGTTTAATTTGCAGTGAAGTTCAAAAGTCTGATATACATGCATTGGCTCTCATTGTATAATTTCCTGTTAATATAAAAGTATGTTGATTATTTTTGTATACTAACTGCAAAAAGATAATCATACAAAGACAATTAGTATGTTGTGTGGAATTGGGACACTGAAGGTTGAAAGTTGAGACTTTTGTAGATAAGATATTTCTGCAGAACACTGACTTCTTGTATAGCTACAGTACTGTGTTTGCCTTGTAATATGTCATTTACTCGGCATGCCTTTGTTTCAGTCTACACTTCTGCTGAGACATACAGTACAGGACTCCTGATTCACACAAATGGCAAATCTCTTGCTCACAAACACACGTTTACACACACACACACACACTGGGGTTGTGTATTGAGCTGATTTTTATTCATCCGTGTACTTAATCACACATTTCATTCATTAAACTCTGTTTGATTGTAGCAGTGGATTTTGCCATGGACTGTTTGATTTGATTATTAATGTGTATTAAAGGAATGGATTAACATTTTAGAGAATATGTTTATTTGTTTTCTTGCCAAGATTTTAATGAGAATATCAATTTTCATTGTCATATCTGTCTGCTTAATATGGCACTACAGCCAACAGCCAATTAACTTAGCTTAAAATAAAATATTGGAAACAGCTAGCTTGGCTTTTTAAAAAATAAGGAAATCAGCCTGTCAGGCTCAAATTATTATTATTATCAAATTATAAATATTTATATTTTTAAGAATTTCAGATTTTTATATAGACGTAACTTTGACTGGGAAGCTCCGATTTTGTGAAAGCTTCAATATGTAAGATTCGGCACTTAGTAATACATTGTCTGTGCTTTAAACCCTCACATGACCACGGTATTGTTCTAACGTTTCTAACTATTCATCATAAAACAGTACATCAAAGTTCAAATGTTAAACATTGTAAATCTAATTCATAATCAAGTTAAGTACAAAATAGAAGTGCAACAGTACAATTCAATTAAAAAAAATCGTGATAAAAAATACAGTAATAAATGAATACATTTTTAAAAAAAATTGTCAACTTGAATTCTGTGTTTCCAAAAATTGAGTTTAAAGAGATTTAAAGAGTTCAAAAACAATATGTTAAATCATGAAGAAAATAATCGATAATATAGGTATAACATCTTTAACAGAGCCAAGTCACTTATCATACAGCCTTCTTTTGTTGTCCGGTGATGTGAATGTGAATTAACAGGGTCGTCTTTCTCATCCATACGACATACGACATACGACATTCATATTTATCCTACATGAACTGCATTTGTATTGATTTTCTCATCTAACTCTCAGCAATAAAGTGAATAATATGAAGTCATCTGGCATTCATGAACCGCGTGTGTGCCGGATGCTCTATGACCACGCAATTCAGTCAGACCAACTCTTACCCCACTCCAAATGAGAACATCAAACCTAGAACTGCTTTGCTCTTTTTCTAGTAAAAGATTTGCCAGCTGTACTGCAGTTATAAATAAACATGAGCTCTTTGTAACAGGCGCTGACAGGCCTCATCTGGCCCTGCTGGGGTAGAATGGGACCACTTGTTGTTTGTGTGTGTGGAGACGACAATACTGCATTAGTCAGAGAGTTTGGACTTAATGAATGTTTGAAATATAATGCAACAGAATGAAACTGAACTGGAGGCACACACACACAAAGAGTTCACTACAGCTTTCTATTTCTAAATAATCGAAAAGTCTTTAATGTTTCAGTCTACAAAGCTCATGTTTCATTTTTTAATAATGTGACCCTTAAAAAAAAAAAGGCATGTGTCTTGTCCTGTAATATAATGGTAGTAGTTCTAATTACTGGTTAATTATGTGAAAGTAGAGGAAGAATTTGAGCAGGATTTTATTGAGATGTACAGCAGTCCCCAGTCCACCACTGTTGTGTCTAGACATAAAGAAGACTTATCGATACTCAACCCTGTGCCTGAGCTGTCTGTCCACGATCCAAGCTCACTTACACTTTAAGTCCTTGAGGTGTGAACTAAAGGTTCCCCAACTCTTGCCCCACAAATTTAAGCAATGTAACCTTAACACATCAATGTACTTCTCTTGTGGCAGCCAGCAGACCTATAATTGATCTTTAGGTGTCAAACAAACTCAGTGTTTTTGGAAATATGTCTGTTTCCTAATTTCTTTTTTTCACCCCAAATATTTCCAACCTTTAAGATCAAAGCCAGCTTTCACTTTTTGTCTGTCTCTCTCATGCACACACACACACACACACATACACAAGTCATATTGGTCGATATGTGCACAGGATGCAATAGCTGCTGAATAAAAGGTGAGTGTTATAGCTGTTGACAAAAAAAATATCATGTTGTGAGACTGCAAATGGACTGTCAGGGCTGGAAAATGCAATGTCACAGCAATGATTTTTTCCCTTTACACAGACAGTGCAAGAGATAGGGAGCTGCAGAGGATGAGAGGACAGAGACTTCAAGACTAAATTGATCCAAGGCCATTGGGGGCTGAAATGTATCAGAGGAGATTGATTTTACAGTGGCACAACATGAAGTCTCAGTTTTCACACTGCAGTTGTTATTAAAAATTCTAGATTGTCGCTACAGTAGCTGCTGCAGAGGTCCCGAAGACTTTAGTACTCTCTGTTCAGTCATTGCATTATAATATTACAGTGTAGCTACAGTCACCAAAGAGGAAGTACTGCTTCGCCTTTAATACCTCTGACTATTTCACTTCTGCAGTGCCGGTAGCACTACAGGTGGAACTTTCATGGACTGCAAAAGTAGCAGTATAATACAACACTCTTGCAATAACTCCTATCTTCATGAGGGTTATAATTCTATTTAATATGTTTTAGAGAGGTGTTGATTTATTTTATGGCTTTATTTTGTGTTTGGCTTGTTTGTGGTCCTGGAACTTTATTGGCTTATACTGGAAGGTCTTTCTTTTATTTCAAATGATTAGAAACACCTCTCAGTATAACCCAAAACCCACAAACTACAGCTTCCAAAATGACCATAAATAAATCAACACCTCTTTGAAAGAGATTAAATAAAAACATAATAACCATGAGGAATATTTATTGCAGGGCTGTTATATTATACTATATTTATTTTGTGGTGTATCTAATAAACTGTATGCATCAATAAATCAGATAATAAGTCATATATCATTGTAAGTTGAAAAATGAACAGATTCATTTGAAATGCAGAGCAGAGCACACAACTGAAACAGTGTGAAATATGACCTCAACCAACTTTAAAAAATAGTATGCCACAGTGTAATAAATCCTTGAAAACTTTTGTCCAGATTATTTAAAACATTTTTTTTAATTGGGTGGGTGTGGAAAGGTTGAAGTTGTTCATGTAGGTTAGGAAGTGACTCAATTAAAGTGATTAAAACAGGTTACTCTGGCTCATTAGACGTCTGTGTGCTCAGGTCGAAGTTGCTGGGAATGCTGGGAATTATGTGAGGTCACCAAAGTTCATGTACCAGTAAGGATAAGGACGATGTAACTTGTCCTATTGTGGCAAAACTTACAGGACAATGAGGGAAATGTTAATCAATCACAGCCTGTACATACCCACACAGTCCTGAGAAGCAGACTAATTAGTCAAATTACCGTTAGTGAAAACACCTGTGTGGGTGAACCACAGATGTGCAGGGATTTCAGTGCCATTGAACAATACCAACCCACAGCCTGAAACAAAAAACGTCAGTAAAAAAACACTTTTCAATTCTCAAAATTCAGAGAGGTGCTGAGTCCTGCAGTGTCTGGTTTTGGGAGCAATTACTGGTTAATTTACCTGGAATGACATGGAGTATACAGACAGATCTGCTTCAACAAGCGTTCAAGTGAAGAACAGTTGGCAGCATAATTCATTAAAGTGAGAGAACGAAATACCATCATCTTTTTAAATTAGTTTATTTTGTATATGATAAGGTAAACCAAAAACAACATCAGACACCATCCTGACAAAGGCAAGATAGCTGAAAGTGTTTGATGAATAAAGCATGGTGTGCTGGAGAAGAATTGTGTGACCTGTTTTAATTTCCACGGATTTGCACAGAGGCTCAAGATTAGAAAAAACATGTATTAATTTGTCTTTATATTGTGTTAATGAAATGATGGCTGGTTATTTTTTTATATTTTCTTATTATCAATGAATCTCATGTGCAGAGCCAAACCAACAATGAACTGATCCTATTTAAAAGTGTTGTGGTTGTATCTAAAGCCTGATATATTTTATTCCTCTGTGCCGCACAGCTATGTTGTCATCCAAAAACTATTAAAATACATGAATGAATCACACCGCTGCACTGTGTGACATGTTCTTTCACCACAATAGTTTGGTCATATTAGTTTGTTTAGAAATGGCCCCAAAAAGTAATAACATCACGTTTCAGTTTACAGAGAGTAGTTCTGTGTGAAGAAGGTGTTACACAGCATGCACAGGAACGCTCTGTTCTGTTTACAGTGCTGGTTGTACTATATCACAGCCTCTCGACTTTGCACTGAGGTTCTTTGAGAAATTTGCAATGTAGTACAAATCAAAATGTTGTGTACTCTTTGTGTGAAAGGAAAATGTTCCCCAGATAACGGTGTAGCTCACTGATGTGTTTTTAATAGTTTTTTGACAACAGCGGAGGTCTGCTGCACAAAAGAATAAGATATAGGTCACATTCAGGCTTTGGACACACACACACACACACACACACACACACACACACACACACACACACACACACACACACACACACACACACACACACACACACACACACACACACACACACACAAACATACACACAATACTTTTAATTGATGAGTTCTTGGTTTTGGCTCTACACATGAAATTTGAATGACAATAAGAAAAATAAAGAAAATAGTGCACGATATTCTTAAACTTGTCTGTTTATTTTGTATTTAGCAGTTGGCTGAGCAACAGGTGGCACTTATCAGTCTACCTGTTCAACCAGTTAAGTGTCATTATTGTATAATGTTTAAAGACCCTCATACCATCCTAATGAAGCATGAGCCATTCACAACTGTACAATTCCCAGAGGAGATAATGATAAAAACCCTTTCTTTAAATACCAGTTTGATTGCTGTGGTGTATTTTGGCCACTGGGTGTCACTGTCCCGCCACTCAGCCACCACGCAAGAGGCTAGGAGGTGGGAACCTGAGCATTGGGCATTCAACGCGGGTCAGGTGGAGAAGAACGGGTGATTGGTTTACGATCCGCCATACTCTCTCCTGATTGGACAGAAAGGTGTGAGAGTGAGAAGAAGATGAGAGCAGAGGGAGCGGGGATACAACAGCAGGCAGTCCGCTTCAGTCTCTGCTGACTCTGCCAGTGCAGCGCACACTGAGGATGGAAATGTGACTGTTCACTAGAGGAATACAGCTTCTTTCTGTGGGATTTTCTTTTTTTTTTAATCTTCAGTCAGCCGGATAATGGGAGAGAACAGACGGGAAGTGATTTTGACCATGCCGGCCACTTGGGTTGCGGTGCTTCTCTGTGTGATTACTCCGGTGTTCGCAGTGGAAGGTAGGTGGGACACAAGTCAGTGTTCAACTGATGCAGGGTGAAGCCTTAACATTAATTTATGTACTTATTCTGGTTAAAACAGAAACTACAAAAGCCTGAACTGTCCCGTACTAAGAACCACTAATATTCCTGTAATATTTTTATAAAGATAAAGATTTCTATCCTGGCAAAATTTATCATGTGAAGTTTTTCACTCAGAGTGAGTGAAATTGTTGTATTTTTAGGGGTTAAAAGTGAAATTTTAACTGTTCATAAATGCTAATGTGTCTTATTGGAGGTCACAGACAATCAGATTTGCTTGCATAGTCTATATGTCCCTGTCTACATAAAAATATTAAATGACACAGACTGTAATCTGCAAGCTTTGTGCGTTGCTCTCTAATTAATGCTGTATAGTCTACAAAAACCTAAAAAGCTTTTAATATTAAAATGTGACGATGATGATGTGTTTAAAAAAAAAAAAAACATGTCAAATGTGTACCAAACCTGCAACAATCTTTATATAGACTCATATTCCTGCCATATGAGAGGCTTAAATGGTATACTTCTCCTATTACATGAATATAATGTTGCTGTAATATTTGGGCGCATAGTTCCTGTGGTCAAACATTACAGTGTTTCTCCCTCCTGGTTGCACTGCTGCAGCTCTATCGGCTCACAGGCTGCTGCTCACCTGGAGCAGCAAAGTGAATCATAATTACAGCTCACAGGTGCTCAGTTATTCCGTGAGGCTGCTACCCGCTCCCCCATTCCTCCTCCTCCTGTTGCTGCTCCTCCCAAAGCATCACCTCCTGCTCCCCTTGCTGTTCATTCCCCAGCTACTCTCTAAACAGCACCTGCTTCTTCTTGTCCTGCACCTGGTCTGAGCTGGTGTGAGAAGATTCCTCATACAGAATTTTCTTCTCCACGAGCATGGCCTGCTGGTTCTCCCTGAGCATCTCTTACTCCTGTTGCTCCTGCTCCTTCTCCTCAAGCATCTTACTGCCACTGCACCTCTCTAAGTATCTAATCCTACTCCCACTGCTCTTCCATAAGCTTTACCCACTCCTCTTCCAACTCTTGCTCCTCAAGCATGACTCCTACTCTTTCCTCTATTTCTCCCTAAGCATTACCAGCTCCCTTTACCCTTTAGGTACCTCCTACTGCTGCTCCTCATTGAGTATCACCCCCTCTCCTAACACCAAATTCTGCTCTTTTGGTCTTTCATAAGCATGACGTACTGCTTCTCCCTCCTCTCCAAGTAACTCATACTGCTCCTTCTGCTTTTCCTCTGTAAGCATCACCTACTGTTACACCTGCTCCTCTTCCTCAAGCATCACATACTTCTACACCTCATCCTGCTACTCCTCCACAACTATCACCTTCTTTTCCACAAGACTATTATTCACGTCCAATGATCCAACATCTCCTGTCTCACACTTGAAACAAGTCCTATGCCTCTCCTCCTTATCCTCCTCCTTGACACTCCTCTGCAGTATTCCCAATCAGCCTCCACTCCCATGTCCTTTACCACTTCTCCTCCCCCTGTTTCTGCTGCTGCCGTCCCTTATGGAAGCGCTAGATTAGTCTACTGCTGCGTTTTAATGGTGCGCGTAATGACAGGCTCCACAGTGAATCTCCCCCATTATGAGACATGTAAATGTGTTGAAGGGCAGGTCTATTTTGATTAAACAGAACACTGTGTGTGTGTGTGTGTGTGTGAGAGAGAGAGAGAGAGAGAGAGAGAGAGAGAGAGAGAGAGAGAGAGAGAGAGAGAGAGAGAGAGAGAGAGAGAGAGAGAGAGAGAGAGAGAGAAAGAGAGAGAGAGAGAGAGAGAGAGAGAGAGAGAGAGAGAGAGAGATAGAGAGAGAGACAAACAGACAAACAGGTACAGAGTAGGTGGTGGGTTGTTGTTTTGTGGTCATGGTGGCCTTTTCATGGTAAGTAGCTGTCTAATGAACTGATGTATAAGCTGATCTGAGTCTGTTGGTGTAAAACAGACCCACTGCTGACACAGACACTGCTGTTATCTGTGCTCTGTGTACACTTCTCCTCTATAAACTTTTAGACTGTTTTTCTGGAGCCAGAGTGATCAGTAGGGATGAGATAATTAGCTGATTGGCTTCTCATAGATTTATGTGTGTAGAGCTAAAATGATTAATTGATTAGTCGATTGGCAGAACATTAGTAGACAACTATTTTGATAATCTACTAATCGTAAACATTTTAATCGGGTGCAGCTTCTCAAATGTGATTATTTGAAGCTTTTGTGTATGATATATCACAGGGGACATGTTTTTTTATTTCCATGCTGTTATGATGTTGAATATCTATTTTAAACATTACCAAGTTCCAAAACTTGTAGTGAACGTATGAAAAATGCTGTCTGCAAATCCAGAGCTTTGGTCTGGTCTGAACACTGTGTTTTCAGAATTACTTCCAATTCCTCCTCGTGATGATTTCAGATCGATCACAAATGCTAACAAATGGCTGTCTGTTCCGTAGCCTTTTTTGCTAAGGTTGTTCCACAGGCTTTTCATGTTCATTAACATATTTCAGATCAGATTTGGGCTTAAACATGTACTAGTTTCTATTTCAAGTAACGAACGAGAAAAAAAAGTGAAATTCTACTACTACTATTTGTTAATGCAGCCTCCAGAAGAGCAGCATCTAGCAACAACCAATCAGAACAGAGTGGACTCATGGGGAGGGGGGCCTTAAAGAGACAGGAGCTAAAACAGCCTGTTGCAGACAGAGGCTGAACTGAGGGGCTGCATAAAGGGCAAGTGTTAGATTAATTTTGAGGTTTTAAAAAAAACAAACTATAAATCATGCAAATATGTTCCAGTAGAACCGAAAGTAATGTTTGACCATTTCTGACATTTTATAAAGAATTGACAATTATAAACCAATAACCATATCAGTGCTGCTGCTTGTGTTGGCAGGTATTTAAAATGAAACTGCAGTGCAGAAAAAACAAAGATATGTTTTGAAAAGGGGATTTTGTTTAGAGTTTAATCTCCTGACATAAATGAAGGTGGGACAGAGCTTCTCTGTAGCGATAATCACATAAAAAGAAACATAAAAGTATCAAAATAAAACATTTATTAATTAATAAAGATGAATTGGACAGGCTATTTCACTGCAGCGAGTTGTCAATTAATTAGTAAGCCAACAGAAAATTAATGGATGCATGTTATGTATTTATATAACTAAATAAAACAACTATTGACTGTGACATTACCATACTTTTAAAACTATTGAATATGGATAGTGGGATGTAGGACTTGGCAAAAATTCAATATTACCATTTAGTGATTTTAAGTGCGATTGTATCGTGGTGACATGATCATCGTGGTTTTACGTTGTCTAAATGGGGATTCGGGCTACTTAAAAATAAAAAATTGAGTTATTAAATTTTATATTTTGCCCATATGAGGACTTTAATTCCATGTAACACATAACAGTGGATTGCAGTTCATTTCACAGTTCAGTTTCATTATTTCATTTCCATATTGGCCTGAAAACCCAGTAATGGTCTGTCCTACTTTTCTCTCCCTGTGCCTCTGTGTCTTTTTGTCTTTTTCTCTTAAAATTTCTCTTTACTCCCAACCCTGGTTATTATGCAGGAAATTGCTTGATTTGAAATGTTATTTTCTTGGTCATATCTGTATATATTAACAAAGGTACTGCTACACATAGGGAGCTTTTTGAGCCAGCGAATTCAGGCAGCATTTGTAGATGTAGGATTAGAGTTGGGATGCAGACTGGAAAATAAGCCACAATACTTTTCACAAACGATTTCTATCAGGAACATGAGGAAAACATTATTCTGGCTATAGCTGTTTGTCATTTACAATGCCTGAAAATGCTGTAATTGTAAAATGACCTTTACCTTCCCTGAGGATTTATGCCTATTCAGAGAGCCCAAAATGCAGTTCAGTAATCCAGCAATTGACACTGTTATTTTGAAAGTCAATGCAAACCCTGACCCAGCGGATATTGTTTGGGTATAAGTGCTACATATCCCACAAATAAGCCTTGGGAAGAGTGGCAAAGTCATTGGTGTCTGAACCAAATGCCCACTCAGCAGCAGGCTCTGTCACTGAAATTGCTGATTTGTGTCAGTGTTGAGTGTCGACAGGTCGAGGAGTTAATTTTCTTTCGACTTTTGAATGCAAGAACTGCTAGTTTCAGCCTAATTAAGTAGTTTGTGTGTTGCTGCTTTTGCATTCCTATAGAGGCGAGGCTGTATGTAAAATGTGCACTCACTGTACGATTACACTGCACATATTTCTGTACCTAAGCATAAACTATTTTGGTCCTTTTCCCCGGAGCCTGTGCCGATACATGCCGAGTCCCATCTGTCATCTTGTGGGAATGCTAAAGGTTAAACATCGTCTGTCCTGTCTCTGATGATGGTATTAACGTGACAAGCTCTTATTTGTGTTCAATACGAGTGAATGTTTGTGTGTGTGTGCAACAAATGATGAACAAATGATCTCTTCAGGGAAACCAATCACACACTTATTACGAATAGATATTCAGATGACACATTGCACATACAGTACACATCACTGTCACCAAACATAGACCTACTGTACTGTACCCTGCACCATTGCTCAGCCAGCTCATGTTTTAAAGATGCAGTTTCTATATTCATCCGGTGACAGGTTATCAATCAGTGTGACAGACACATAGCTGAACTGGGGAAAAGGAAGAAGATCCTTTGCACCAGTCCTGAGGCTTATTCTCTAGTGTTTCCCACTCTATTTCTCCTCAGGGCCTCCCCTCAGTATTAAATATTTATTTCCACACAGCATTCAAATTGCTTTAGAATAAATTTGGTTTTCTTCTTCGGAAAGGTACTTGTACCCTGTGGGAATATTTACTTTTTGCAAAGAGACTCAGAGTCCTGGGCTTTGGTGGTGTATTTCCCACAGTGAATTGGGCATCAAGAGGCAATTTCTGATCAGTCAGTCTGGTTTTAGACGCAACAGTATTCTTCTCTACACCCACAGGCTGTCAAACTTCACTATCAAAGTTTTCAGTGGTTCAGGAAGTCATTTCTAACAAAACATGCCCCAATGTTTGCTAAGATGTGATTAATAAGTTCTATTAGTGTGAAAATATATCCTCAACTATGAATATTCACACCTTTACTGTGAATTTTCACACAGCTCAACAATCCTGTTCTTACATTCCAGAAGAACTCGTTCATCCACTGTATCTGTGATGAGTCATGTCAATTACTGAGGTAGAATATCAATTTTCAATGCATACTTTTGGCTGTATTTCAGCTGCAAATATTTGGATGACACTGCACAACCCTTTCCGATGAGACATTTGTACAGCGTGTTCTTAAATAGTGTATATTGTATCTGTATCTGTAGCTGGTTTTTTAGCTGTTTTGCAAGGGTGGTTTTTATGTCCAAGTCCTTTTGGGCAAGACCAGATCAACAACAAGTTTTCATTTGCAGATCAAAATCAAGATGCTTTTAAGTGCCTGAATGCTGTCCACTTTTGAACATTTTCCATTTAAATGTAATGTCAGTAGTACTTTCACACAGCTTGCCAAATAATCAAATATTCAAGCTGTTCGGCTGTCTGGTTGAAACTGTGCTATTCATTTTTTTTTTATTCTTACAGAATTTTACAGTTTAAACATGAGAGCTGAAAACTAAATATTTGTAGGCAGGAAATGTAGTTTATGTCCAAAGTCTTAATTTGTGTGACTTTTGCCCAACTCAAGCTCAAGCTCAAGCTCAAAAGTCTACTTTTCTGACTGTATTGTGCAAACTTTTAGGTAATAAATTTAGGTATTTATCAGTTAACTTGACGTAAAGTTCAGTAAACACAAAAAACCTAAATCAAATCAATATTTGGTGTGAGCAGCTGTGCCTTTAAAACAGCAGCAGTTCTCTTCGGTTCACTTTAACACAGTTTTTCATGTACTTGGCAGATCGGTTGTTCCCGCATCTCATTTGCCACAGTTCTGTGGATTTAGGCCTCTCAGTTGGTTCTGTCCCTTCATGTAATCCCAGACTGACTCCATGATGTTGAGATCAGGGCTCCGTTGGGGCCATACCATCTGTTGCAGGACTCCTAGTTCTTGTTGTAGCTGAAGATAGTTCTTTATAACTCTGGCTGTATGTTTTGGGGTCGTTGTCATGCTCCAGAATAAATTTGGGACCAATCAGATGCCTCCCTGATGGCACTGCATAATTTATAAGAATCAAAATATTTAAAGTGCCTAAAACCTTTGCACAGTATTCAGTTGCAGTACAAGCGCTGAAGCCCCTGCATTTCTACATGGAAGTTACAGCTTTAGATCTAAATCCTATAATTGAACGTAAAGAGCAGCAAACTTTTAACCTGCAGTAATTAATTTTTTGGCCACCTTTTGGCAGCAGAACAAGCTGTAAACACAACACTGATATACTATGACCTCATAAAGTCTATGTCAAGCTCTCAGTACATTCAGCAGATACAGAGCCAAATCAGCGTTCATTTTAAGTTTTATTTCTGTCTAACTAATAATTGTAAGTCCAATGTTTACTCTCCTCCAGTGTTGGTTTCCACAAACTCCTGAGGGAAATATCTGGCTCTTTAGCAGCTAAATACCCCACTACATTCGCCAGCTAGTAGCTCACTTTGTCTGTCTGCCATTTTAGTCGAGGGCAGGTAGTATATACTCAGGTTATCACAGAAAAACAACTGCTTGCTGGAAATGAGGTTGAAAGCGGTGAGTGAATTAAAACACCAATGATCTGTAAGATACTAAAATGCTCTGTGGAGCTGAGAGGAAGTGCACAGTTGGGTTATCATTCTCCATGG
Source organism: Scomber scombrus (assembly GCF_963691925.1). Classification (NCBI taxonomy): domain Eukaryota; kingdom Metazoa; phylum Chordata; class Actinopteri; order Scombriformes; family Scombridae; genus Scomber; species Scomber scombrus. The sequence continues at coordinate 25,876,301 of NC_084977.1, read as the reverse complement.
GGTTTATCACTATGACCACATTTAATCTATTGTTAATACAGAAATATTGATTGAAGGAGCTTAAGCTTCATGAGGGAAACCTGTGCTGGTTTCTGACCCCTGTGAGGGACACAATAGTCAATACAGCATGTATGTACCTGAAAAGTGAGCCAGCTGAATATACCATTCATATCAGCAACTGTCAGACAGCATCTAAACCACCTTCGTTACAGACATTTAACTACAATCACTATTTCTCCTTCACAGCTGCCATTGCTGACATGTTTAAAGAAGCTGAAATTGATTTGAGCAGCAGAGAGAAGCAGAAGGCTTGCACATTATAAAACACTTCACCACCCAGACTCCTCAAGTTATTTGCATAACAAACCAGACTAAATAGATTATTTCCTTGATATGAAACTATAATTGATACTGTTAGAGAACAGAGCGCTGGTGGGCATAAAAGGATTGAAAGAATCTTTTGTTTTCACTTAAAATTCTCCCTTTCCTTTCACTGGGGTCCATTATACTGTCACTTCAACTAATTTGCAGCTCAAAGAATCACATCAATACATCACTATGTTAGACAGACGGCAATGGCATGCTCCTTGAGTTGCTCTCTCCTCTGTATTGATTCACTTTTTCAGCATGCAAGGTAAGCGATAGCATCAATTACCCTTTGTTTCAGGCAAAGGGAAAATAATTTCTCCACGCTGTTGTGGTAAAAAAAAAAAAAAAAAAAACTCCTTAATTTATCTTGACCTCAGACCTCTCGCTGACTTCTCTACTTATTGGCTGTTGTGAAAGAAAAACAGGAGCAAAGGGATAATTTTGAAATATGCATTTACTGCTTTTAGATGCAAATGAGGCATGAAGGGAAGCAGAGATTGCTCCAGACTGCAGGACTTTACATAAAGACTAGAGCAATACTACTGCACCATCATTCTGTGATATAATCACATTTTGTGTGATCCTGGCATGGAGTAAACAAAATGTAAGTAGCATTACATTAAAAGCATCATTATGTTCAAGAATAAGTTTAACCCCAGATTGACTATAAGAGTGTTTAGTATTTTGTTTTGTTGTATCTATTATTTATCACTTAAAAAAGGCATTAAGTATTGAAAAATACCATCACGTTTAAACAGCCGTAGGTGATACCTTCAAAGATATTCAATTATCAATTATTAGAAACAATTGTGAAAATGACGAATCACTTACATTGGAAAAGCTAGAATTGGTGAATATTTCTTTATAATTGACATAAACAATTAATCTTGTTGTTAACAAATCAGATGAAAAAGTCCAAAACCAACATGGTGTTAGTCCCTCTCTCAATATTCAATGTGAAGAATAAGATTTTTCACTTTTTTCTGACATTTAAAAAAATGACGAACAGAGGCTAGCATTAGTCATCCCATGTGTGTACTGAACTGAAAGATGGAGCATTTTATTGCTTATTAATTCAGCTTTTCATTTGTAAAAGGACGATTGTGCTGCTTCTTCTTTAAAAAGTTACATAAGCTTTAATCAGTTTACTAGTTAGCTGGAAATGTATGCACTAGTCCTCTCTATTCTGTTCTTCCACACTGCATGCTGCATACAGCTGCTCTGAGCTTTGGACCTTTATAGCTCAGCATATGATTGAACATAATGGCCCATTATTTATTTGCTGGTTGAGAGTGGGCCCGCTGCCAGCCTCTTCAGGGTTGCTGCGGTGGGCATATGGTCTCACAGATAGCCAAGCTGGATATTAAGGACTGTGTCACTGTTGGAGCAACAGAGAAAAGGGGGACAGGACAAAATGGATGAAAAAACGTACATCAGTGATTTTGCCTCACCTTGAAAAAGTTGTTGTGGGAAAAATGCGTCATCAGGAATTTTAATCAGTTTTGATTGACTAATATTAAACACAACAATTGAATGTTGTCAGTTATCTCAAAATGCATGAAGAGAAGAATCATGCATGGTTTGCATGCAAACAAAATGAAACTGCAGCTGCTTAATATTTTCAGTAGATTCATTTCTTTGAATTTACTATTGTTTAATGTACGTAATGTCAGAAAAGAGTGGAATATGTCCATCAGAGCTCCCAGAGATCAATATGGAATCTCCAAAATGCTAATTCTTTCCAACCAGGAACCCTTCAGCTTGATAAATGAGCTAAAAGATGAATTTATTATTGCCATTTTTGTAATTATTTTACTACTTATCTTCCGTGACAACAGTGACAAAGTATTTCATTTATTTTCTTACACTATCCACTGATTAAAAGCATGATTACATTTTTTTATGGTTATTTTGAGGCACTCGGTTAGGGGGAGATTTTAGTTAAATATGATAAAAGTCTGAAGTGACTTATAGCATAAGACAGGAAGTGATTAATGAATTAACATTGAACAGAAACCACTACCTTTTCCTAACCTTAACCTAAGGGCTCCAGATGCAAACCCTGGTCTCATGCTTCCTGCACTTTTCCAAAAAAAAAGCAGAACTGCCTTTGTCTGGAAAACAGTTGCCACATAACATAATTAAGTGAGCAATTACTTTTTCCTCAAATACATATTTAGGAAGGCAAATTATTATTATGTACAACATCTCTAAGGCATAAGGTTGTTTCTGAATATTTAAGCCTGCAATAACTGATTTCTTAGCTTATTGGTGAAGGCAGAAACACAATTGTGAACACTGTATTGCAGCAAACCTGACAGCAAACAATGTTTTTTTAACAATTCAGCAGATATGGAACAACAGTGGCACAAATGTGGAGACTAATGTTCACTCTCATTTAGCTCTGTTGTATACAACATGTCCTGAGGGAATATCTGGCTCTTAAACTGCTGCATGCTCCATATATGTCCACCGGCTAACTGTGTTGTCTGCTGTTTGGTGTTAGACAGGTAGTGTACAGTTTAAAGCTTTTGGCTGTAAAAGCTGCCTGCAGCTATTACAAGGATGAAAAAAAGGGAGATCAGTGAGAGTGGAAAAAAAAAGCAACGTTGCTTAAGGAAAACAAATTGGATGAAAGATGCTTTAAGGAGGAGAACTGCAGAATTGGATGATAATTATTGTGGGTTTCTTCACTACTAGCAGCCACTCTAACATATAAGTAGTCATGTGATCTGTTGTTAATCTAAAAATATTGATTTTGCACACAAAGCATTTAGTTTTAGTTTGGACTGTCTCTGTGTAGACATTCAGAGAGAGACATCAGTTCACATTTCTCCACCAGCTCTCCTCTGTGCTCTTGTTCGGTTTAAACTTTATCAACTCATGGTAGGTTGACCAAGCATCAGTGCTCTTTTATAGCCTTACCTGGCCGTAAGCTCGCTCCACACCAGACACACTTGCCTTTTACAGCTACGGTCTTCTGTTCTGTCGGCCGCTAAGCTGCTCTGCTGGAGCACTGGGGCATTCAATGGCACTTCTCAGGAACAGAAGGAAACTGACGGCAAGACTGAAAAAAAAAGATGATTGTTCAGGTCTTGCCTCACACATGTACTCTAAGTGTCAACTTTTGTCTGGCAAAATGTCACACTCGAACTGTGCATGTATCACAACCCCACAGCTCAGGTTTTTTTTTTTTTTTGTGGTTAAATTGTCTCCTCTTGTTCTCCTTACTGAATATCCAACACAACAGGAACAAAGCAAAACCAGGGCAGAGCAGACAGGCAGGGGAGCAATTTTACTTGGACAGTTTTACTCTGCGTGACAGCAGTTATGATACCAAATCTCCTGAGAGATATAGCGAAAGAAAAGGATAGAAAATGAGTTAAAGCAGCGAAAAGACATAAAGAGATAGAATATGAACCCAGTGGTTAGCCCTCTGCAGTTTGATATATAGAGCAGAGAGCCAATAAGTGTCATGTCCCTCCCACTAGGAGCCATTTTAACAAGCTCTAAGTATTTGAGTGGCTGTTAGCAGGCTTGTAAACCAGCCTGACAAATTCTTACTGCTGTGAAATTTAAATTATAAGCTTTTGAGATAGGTAAACAGAATATAACAACCTTTCCTATCAGCTTGTAAAATTATGTGAGCCTGCTATCTTAAACTACTAATGTATGCATAAAATCACTTGTGGGTCTCTAAAAATAGTTGTTTTTTGAAAGAATGTTATTCTTAAATTGTGCACATCATTTACATTTCTATTTTTAATCTGATATAGCTTCACGTTTTACAATAATAAAACAAAGCTTATTTAATATCTACTGGCCCTTTATCCAGCCACTCAATCCAGCCTCCGTCTGGAACAGGCTGTTTTATCTCCTTTCTCTTTAAAGCCCCCTCCTGATGAGCCCACTCTCTGGAGTCTATGTCAACAAACCATGAAACAAACTATAGTAGTAAGATTTCACTCATTTTTCTTGTTCTTTACCCCAAATGTCAACTCTTCAAATACATCTGTAAACGTTTGAGTCTAAATCAACTAGCGTGAGAGTGGACAGCAGAAACAGCACATGGAAAAAACATTGGCAATAACTTTAGCCACAAAGAGCGAACAGCGTTAATGGTTAATTACTCAAATCAAGCGTTCAGAGCAGGTAAAAGCTTTTCTACATACCTCATGATCTGGAAATTTGACATCATAACAGAGAAAAATAACAAAAGGCATGGTATATCCCCTTAAAGGTGTTTTGAGATGAAAGATACAGGGGTTGGCATGCATCATCCTGTTGCTGAGCCAGATTCAATATTTGCACTGAAAATGTACAGCTATACTGAAAACATCAGTATACTGTGTGCTTTAAGCCCCTGTTCAACCTGGACCCTATTGAGCTTTAATGAAAAATGAATTTTTTATACGGCTTCTCAACAACCACTGCAGGATCCAGAGTGCACACACTTTCAAATGAAAGCTCCTTTGCTCGAACACCAACCTGTTTGGTGTACTCTACAGAACACGCCCATATGGTTCTGCACAGAGTATACCCAAGTGAATACTACATTACACTCTCTTTGTTATGGATATTTTTTTGCTTTATTTTATTTTTCTTACGTTTTGCATGAGTGGTCCGCTCCCCAGATTGGCTCAGGGGAGGGCCCCATGCAGGGGCCATTAATATAGACAGAAGCTCACAAGAGCGTCAATAGACCTGTATAACAACTCGGGCAAGACGGTGATGTCGTGACCCATGTTATTGACTTTTCCTGATAAGTACAGTCTGTGAAATTCACATGGAGGGGAGTGAGCAGCCTCCACTGACTGAGTCATAATTTTCCACAGCAGCAATCATAAGATGTTTATTTTTTATTTAATTTATTGTTATTTAATGCATGCTGACTTAAACTAAGTAACCAGCAAAAGAAAAAAACCCTGTACTGTGCAGTACAACAACAACAAAAAAGTCCTGTGTTGATACTTTATATGTGGTCATTCTTCAGTCTGTAGTCTGTATTTAAGTCACTCAGTGTATAATTTTGATTTATTAGAAATTGCATGTTGTTTTGCTGTTAATTTACCAACAGAAATGTTGCATACTATAAATAATCTGATACGATACTTAGACCTTGCAGTGTTGCCTGCCATCCTGGCCGCTGGGAGTAATTATTTGGTAAGAAAATCCAGCAACCAAGAGTAAAAATATTGTTTTACAGCTCAGAGAACTGATATGAGAGCCAGCAGCCAAGTAGGTGTTAACAAGCTGTAAACCAATTTAAATATGCATTTTGTGTCAGTAAAAACTAAGCAATTTAACTGACAAACATAATACCAGCAAGAGTAGCAATGTTAATTAAACACTGCACAGTTTCGTTGCCAGGATTTTTTTCTCATAGCTAAATATCACACCAGTTACATAAAAGTCAAATGTGGAATCAAACTTTTGTACATCACAAAGCTTATGTGAATATACTGCATCTGTTAAAGGTCCACAGCAAAGAGTAACCAATTTATACTTCACCACTGACAAACTCAAGACCCACAGAAAGTAAAAGACAGCAGTGAGGGGGCAGAGGTCAAAATGGGAGGGAGGGAAGTGAAGGCTCAGAGGAGAAGTGTAGTTGGATGCAGCTGTTGTGTTGCTGTCCTCAGGGTCGATCCAGGGGGAGACACGAGCCACATCTCTGTGACAGCAGGTCAAACTGTGTGTGTGTGAATTTACTGAAGCGAAACAATGTGGTTGACTAGACACATTCACTTGACTTTGACGACCCTCACACACAGAATCTTTAAGGCACGAATGATGAGCGCTGCACTCATCAAAGTGACATAGATAAGACTGCTGATGTCTGAGCCAGACCTACAGATGAAAAAGAGTCATTTCCCCTGTGGTAATTCGCTTTAACGTTCCCTCTCTTTCATGTCTCCGAATGTACATGAACTAAAACTTAACCCGTCTGTCCTTCTAGTCTTCCTCAAACTCCCCTCAGCAACTGGACCTTCTCAAGTTTCTACCTCAAGGAGCAAAGAGGTCAACAAACTTAAAACTCCCCTGCCATGGCCAAACATATCTCTCACATAGCTGAAATTGTTTATTCATGCTTGGTTAACCTTTGCGTGCATGCAGAATTTACATAATCACCCTCAGTGACTCGGAAAATAGCTGTGGCAGGTCACGATACAGGTGATCTTTTAGTGAACTTTGGCAACTGAAGTTATACTTCTCCTCTCAGTCTGATCTCTTCACCTCTGTGACACAAATCTGATGGTCTCTAAAATGGGAAATGGATTTTGAAGAGTTTTTCATGGCGAGCACTTGATGTTGCAGCGCCTCTCTAAAACGCACAAAAGTGGCCTCTCAGCATTTAATTAAATAATGGAGAAACCACAAATGACATGTGAAAGCACTTCAATACAGCAATGAAAAATGTCAATTTCACTTTTTCGAACAAAAATGATCAAATAAAAATTGAAATTGTTACCATTTCGTAAAAGCTGTATAGAGGTAGTAAGTTAATTTTCAAGTTGATTCATGAAATGTTTTGTACTGTATCACTTTAAAGGCGACATTTTATGCTTTTGTTGATTTTCTGTCATATATACTATTATAATATTGGATGTTTCTTTCAAACAGTCAAATTGAGGTGCTGCCTTCAAGTCAAAATCCAAGGCTTCATCCTGCTCAAAACCCTCTATTTGCAAAGTTGCCTCTACTTCCTATCAAACTCATGTCAGATCTATGTTGCTAAGGTTGTTCCACGCGTTGTTGTCCACTCACCTACTTCATATTTGAGAAGTTTATATTTTGAGTAAAGAATGGGGGGAAAGAAGTGAAATCCAACTACTGTATTTTGTTTATGAAGCTTTCTGAACAGGTGGGAAACTGCTGAGGGGAAGCTTTCAGAAGCTGGCCAATCAGAACAGAGTAAGCTCATCGGAGAGGGGGGCCTTAAAGAGACAGGAGTTAAAACGCGCTGTTCCAGACAGAGGCTGAACTGAGGGGCTGCATAAAGGGAAAATATATGATAAATAATGAGTGTTTTGTACTGTAAATGACGCAAATATATTCCAGCAGAGAACCAGAATATAAATACAGACCTGGACAAGTTCATGTTAAGTCCTTTTTAAGGACAAACAATCCTCCCAATAGGTTATTTCTAGCCATCAAACATATCGTTGCCATTGTTACCAATTTATGTGTCAGAACAAACCTAATCACATTTCAATTTCACTTAGCACTGTTCAGACATCAGTTTGTAGTCAATTTGCTCAGCGCTGTGATATTTTTTTTGATTAAGGTTGAGTTTTTGTTGGCATTCTTTGCTAAAAATCAATCTGTGAATGTAACTATGCTACGATTTGGCTTTTTTCTACATTTTTGTCACTATTTCTAACAAGGACACTGGCTTTAAAAACAGATCCTGCTGTTGAAAGAAAAAAATTCCCCTCAATTGTATCGGTGTTACAGCATCAATAAAACAAATCTCTAACCTCAGCATATCGAACCTACCCTTTAACGTTTATGGATGAAATTCATACACTAACCCTGTGCTTCCTCACGCTCTGCAAAGGTTTCTTCCACTTGGGGGTCGTGCCAGTCGCCACTCCACCTTCACATTTTAGTCCGCAGTTCGTCTGGTAGCGTGCGGCTCCACACTGACATGACCAAGCCTCATACTGTGCGAGCATGTGTCTCTCAGCCATGTTGCACATTCTGTGTTAGCATAAGGCGTCTCACTGAGCTAGCGGCTGGTTTCGGCAGAACATCTGCCAGCAGATTGACCCACTGATAGATTGAGACTGTCAGGAGAGATAGGGCAGAGGCGCGGAGGCATGTGGTCAGCTGATATCTCTGTAGTCCTCTCTTTGTTCATTTCTTTCTTTCTCTTGCTGTCACCGGGGAGACAAGCAGAGACACATGCTGACATGTGATAAACAGATCTGTGACTAATGGTCTGCCTTAATAGAATACAAATTAGACGATTAAGACAACCTCTTTTATGTCAAGCAAGGAAACTCTGCTGACAAAATAATGCTTAAAGCTGGAGTCTGCTGGTTTTTAATTATCTCTATAGATGCCCTCTGTACAGTGGGGGATGGTACACCATCAAAACTAGTGTATCAGCTTGCTGGTAGTATTCTTTGTTATGGAAAAATGTTAATTTGGTTGTCACGTCGCACTTGTCGTGGTTTACAAAGTCAATAAGGTAAATTATTTATACATATTCAAATTACCTTGTCAGACAGTTACATTTCACTCTGCTTGATACCAACAACACACCAACCAACTCTACAATATCTCTTAAAAATATAACATGCACAGCATTACTGTGATTTTTGCTGTAGTTTGACGTGAATTTGAATTTTGTGGCATCAATATAAACACTTACTATCATTGAATAAACACAAGTGCTAGACTCAACACACTCATATAATACTAGACATATTGCAGCAGCTATAATCCATATGTTTATGATAACAATGGATCACATGCTGGGGCGCCAATTGAGCAATCCAGCAAATCCCCATTATTCATTCAGGGGGAGCTAGGGAGAGTTTTGCTACCCTATTTTGTGCCTTTCTAAAAATAAATCATCTTACAGTCCCCACAATCAGGTGATTATATTTAAGCAGCCTATATCAGTAATCATTTTCCTATTTTCAGCAACTGAGAAAAACAATTAATTGGAAATCAAACATTTTGGACCTACCTTTGAGTTGGTTCAGTCGACCCTGTCGCAGATCGATCTGAGCAGGCTGACAGCTCAGTGAGAGACAGACAGACAGATCAGAGCTTAACCTCACAGCATGACAGTGTTTGAAACAGAGGAGGCTCAGTTGCTCCTTCTCTATTTTTTTGTTTTAAATCTAAGTGATTATGTTTTTGGAAATGCAGGAAACTTGTTGGAAATTACAATTTTATAGATCCACCTCCAATTATGCATCATTTCAAATTTACTCAACCATTTAAAAACATAATCAGGCACCCATGATCACAGGACTAGTTGTGTGAAAGGAGTCACTTGTAGTGATGAACCCACAGAGAATTATTACCCAACTTTGCAGTTCCCCTCAGCTCTGCAGAGCTTTATAGAGCAGCCGAAGTCATGATGTCATATGTGGTTAATGTCTGTTCCACTAGCTTCTGTAACTCAATGCAATCTCTCATTTAACTCCACTCCTCATTTCTTTCATCTGTCTGTCTGAAAAAAAAGGCCTGCTTCAGGGGTTCCTGGGGTTAAGGGTTATTTTGTGACCATGTAAGAAACTACATCCCCCTTGAAAATGTAACACTGTGGGTACTCAAACCATTGCAATTTGTAATCTGTGCTGTTTAAAACATCTACATCTGATACACTTTTTGGTCAGAGAAAAAGCTCTAAAAACCCATTGTACAGTACCTGCCCGATAGAAAACAGCAGATATACAAAGTTAGCGACTTGCTGGTGAACGTCATGGATTATTTTGTAGCTAAAGAGGCAGATATTTTACTGCAGGACTTGGTGGAGTCCAGAAACAAAGCAGAAATGTTTGCTTGCTGCTGTTTTCAGTACGCTTGAGATGTAAATTTTTTACAACAGTTTCACTCTCCACTTGGAAATGTAAGAAGCTGTAATGCTGCTGTGGGTGTTTTCTTTGTGAATAGGATGAGCTTGTCACAGTTTGAGTTGCAGTGTCGATGCACTTAAACACACAATACACACTGTGGCCCATTTCCATTCAGCTGACTTCTATTCAGCTACTGAGTCCTATTCCATCAGGCTTGTTCTGATCGAGAGTCACGTTGAACATGATTTCGATGCCCCACTTGGATGGATTCTTTTGAGTTTCCAAATTATTGACAGTTTACAAAATATATATATAAATATATATTTATTTATGATTGATTTGAGGAAAAATGTAGGGGATTAGGGCTTTGAATTTGGGGCTTTGAGATTAAATGTTGGCGGTTGGAGCTGTAATGCCTCAATGTGTAGCTAGCAGTTCTGCCTCGTCTGATTACATGTCCCAACTCATCTTTCATTTCTGACAGCTAAGAGACACACAAGACATACACATTTAAAGCCCTACTGGATTTTGCTGCATAGTTTTTTCTTTAGTTTATGAGTTTTATGACAGTTAAACTTGTCTCATTTACAGTGTGCCCCAGATGTCATATTAAAAGTAGAGTAGATTGCCAGTTTCTACCAAATGCATCCAATTAAAAATTCACTTGTAGTATATTAGAGTCATATTAGAAGCCCATTAAAAGCAGAAGATAATCTTATAACATCATCGTCAGACAAACAGGGGAACATCTGTACATTTGGGCAAATGGTTTTTGGCAATGGCAAAAGGATGTTTTTACAATTTTTCAAATCTGTCTTAAAACAACAGTCTGTTTGACAGGAGCTGTTTACAAAAAAGTTCATAAACTTTGCATATCCACCTCAAGGTAAAATTGCCAGTCTTTACAGCCTGATGTGGTCAGGCACAGAATTGTGTATAGGTGATCTATGTTTTGGCAGCACCCAGAGGCCAACACACAATCACTGTATATGTAAATTGGAAAAAATACATGTAAAAAATAAACTTCAGGAAGCTTTTTGGTGTTCAAAAAGAACATCAGAGTGTGGAGTCTGTCAGTCAAAAACAATCTTGTGCCTGCTGAATGCATTATATATTCAGCCCAGTACACAACTAGATGGTAGTTGACTATTAATCGATAAATCTAGCGGTTGGTAAATAACAGCCATAACACCTTAGTTATACTTTTAAGAAAATCACACCAGTATTTTAATCATGACCTTTGGACATTTGCTAGATATTAGCTCAGCATCCAAAGCAGCGACTGTGCTATCTCCACATTATAAGCCCTACTATAAGTAATTATTACTCTTTGTGCACATGGAGGCCACACTGTTCAGACTTGATACTCAAATTCGAACATGCTAACATATACATTTCCATTCCTCTCAAACCCTGTTATATTTCTCCATATATTCAGATTTCAACTGTGTTTTATTTCCATTTAACGAATACAGGAGAAAAAGCTTTCCATTTCACTCAACATATGTTCCACAGTTGTCACATAACCTTTTGATTAGTGTCTACAGAGGCTACATCATCCTCTCTCATGCCCACTCATGTCGCTGCTGTGAATTACTCGCGCTATCAACGCGCTGAGCGTTCATTTTAACAAATGATCCAGCATCTGAGGATTTCTAATGTGGAGTCTACAGGCGTCGCTCTCCTTAAAACAGAGCGTGTCAGTTAGAGGCCTGTTCCCCTTGTGTTAGTCACAAAGGCACAAAGGATTCTGCCACAGTGACAGACTGGGTGCTTCACACAGCGCTTGTGTTTATGTGTGTGTGTGTGTGTGTGTGTGTGTGTGTGTGTGTGTGTGTGTGTGTGTGTGTGTATGTGTGTGTTCACGTCTCTTTTTGTGGCAGTTTCATGTTAAGTTTTCTTCCACAGAGAGCGAAAGACAGGCTTCAGTTCTAAAAAAAAGTTCTTTTCATTGTTGTGCGGGCCTATTTTCTGGAAGACAATAAGTCTTTATTTATTTATTTTAGTGACTTGCACACCCCTTTGTCTAAAAACTCACTATGTAGTAGTGTTGGGGAATAACTAGTTACATGTTACAGCATTAATTGCAGTAACAGAGAAAAAATATGCAATTAAATTACAGTTTATAATCAAAATGTTGGTGATTACAAACATATCTGAAGAGAATCTGAGTAGAATATAACATTCATTCTGTTGCTTTGCATCTTTTCACTGTGAAGCACTGCCTTCTTTTGGCATATTTTTGGAGAACATGGGTCAGCAAAGCCATTGGGACAAATTTGAGTGCAACACTAATGCTCAAAGTTTGAGCATTGTTTTTGGTTTGTTCTCTTGATCAAATTTGCATCGTATCTTGTCGGCCTATCAAGTTAATGCAACCCGAGTCTGCCATGCCTGTGACCAGCTGACCAAATCAAGGTGGTCATCAGACAAGGAAGTCTTTCAGTGCTGGAAATGAGGTTGACAGTGAGGTGTACACTGTCTGATTTAAATGTATGTTTTTAGGACTCAGCTTTATTGACCAGTTTAAAACATTTGTTAGAAATGTAATATAAAAAAATACATGCATTGAAGTTATTAAAATAGTTACATTACTTATAACATGTTTAACAAGGTAGCTAGTAATATGTGACATAATACATGTCAAAAGTAACCTTACCAACACTGATTATATTTTTAGTGAGATACTTCTGTTACAAGCAATCATATTCTGGAGAACCACAATACATCTTCTATGTTAAAAAGCCACAAACTTGCCCTGGTTCTGTAAAAATTATGTATTTAGGTGTGCTCTGTTTCACTGTTACATTCAATTATACATACAATATGTCATATTGACAATACATTAAACTATACTTTTGCAGAAATCAAACATTATTGGTGCTATACAGGTTCCAACATTTCTCAGGTTTTTGAGTTGTTTTTGTTGCAACAACATTGCTGATTGAGAATGTCTTAGACTGTCATAAAGCACAGGTATCAAGGGAAAATTTAACAAGCCTCTTTTCAGGTCATGAAAAGCTGAGACAGGTTTCTCTAAGACAAAGATGAACTGTTATTTTTTTCCAACATTGACGAGCATGTCCTCTTTCATCAAATGAAATCATGACACCACAGTTTTTCTAGGTCAAGGCTGTTAAAAACAGATGCGAGAGGCGAACGAGAGGAAAGGTGGAATCAGAGGGTGAGGGAGGGACACAAAGGAGAAGATAGAGAGAGAAACAAAGACAGGGACCACAAAGTCTGAGATTGACTGTATGTGTGTGTGTGTGCATGTGTGTGTTTGTGTGGGATGCTTGCTCAATAAGAAAGTGTGACACAGATAAGTGCTCATGTGTGACAGCTTGGTTGTTCTTTTTAACAGCGGCCCCATGCTTCACCCAGCCTCCATTCACAACAACAACAACATGTCAGCAATGAGAAAAACAACCTGGTTCCTCAAGGCATTGGTTGCAGTTGTGCATGTCTGATCCTAAAGATCTGTTGCTCTGAAACCACACTGCTTTGTGGGAGCACTTGACCTGAAAACGTCTACCATGTGTTTCCCTCTGGATGGATGGATGGATGTTTTTAAATTGCATCCGCACAGCTCATTTGTTGTCTGTTAACCACCTGTTGTTGTTTTGGCAATCTTTTGTTCATGCTAGCTGCAGTTCAACAGCTTTTCAAGTCTGTCTTAAAACATATATTTTTATATCTGCTCTAATCCACCTATGAGTTGTTCCAGGAGACCATTTCTTATGTGGTTATCATCACACTGAATAAATATATAATATAGGTTACCTTGCTCTGACTGGGAATTATACCCCGATCTCCTGCATCAAAGTCTATAGTTTTAACCACTGAGCTATCCAGCTGTTATCATAACCTTCTAGAAATGCACTCTTCTGGACAACAATATATATGATATATATCCCCACTCACCATGTGGGTGGTGTGTCTTCCTCAAGCTCGGGTCTGGGAGTTTGAGGGTTCTGTACAGTATCTTAGCTGTTCCTAGGACTGCACTCTTCTGGACAGAGACCTCAGATGTTGTACTTGGAATCTGCTGGAGCCACTCTCGAAGTTTGTGGGTCACAGCCCCAAGTGCTCCGATTACCACTGGCTCCACTGTTGCCTTTACTCCCCACATCTTTTCTAGCTCCTCTTTCAGCCCTTGATATTTTTTGAGCTTCTCGTGTTCCTTCTTCCTGATGTGACTGTCACTTGGGATCGCTACGTCTATCACCACTGCCTTCTTCTGTTGTTTGTCGATCAACATGATGTCCGGTTGATTAGGCATCACCAGTGTGTCAGTCTGCTCCATTGTATTCTAATTTCGTCTTGTTAATGTTGGACTTGCATACTGTTGTATGCCTTTGCTTTGTGATGTGTGATGTGTGAATGTGAAGCCCACTGCCAGCAATCTCGGAGTACTGTCTCAGATTTAAGTTTTGATCCACACATCACAAAAGTTGCCCAATCATGTTACCTGCAATTAAGAACAATCTCTAAACTCAAGCCAATGCTCTCCCACTCTGACCTGGAAAAATGTATACATGCTTTCATTTTCTCCCGCCTAGATTACTGTAACGCTCTCCTTTCTGGCTTAACACAAAAATCTCTCCCTCGCCTCCAACTAGTTCAGAACGCAGCAGCTAGGCTTCTTACCGAACACCCCAATCCTGGCTTCTCTCCACTGGCTCTCTGTTTGTTTTAGAATTTAGATCATTATTTTCTTTAAAAAACTCTGTTTTGTGTTCTCAATCAGTCCAACCACTTCGCTCTGTTCCAGAAGTTAATTTCTTATCAGGTTGCCCTGGTTCCTCAACACCTGATGCAGACCTTGTTAACCCGGGCAACTTTTGAGTTAGTATGACTCTTGATGCATCAAGGACCTTGCCTAAGGGTCCATATACTGGATATGTGTTATCCCAACCTGACTAAGTATCAAACTCCTCATTTCCTGTGCCAAAGTCAGTAGCATTAACTATCCATAACTATATATAGTAGCAGCTATCCAACTGCTCGCTGGCTGTAATCCAGCTGCTTTATTAGCAGCATTTAAAAAAATGTTTTATTATTATATATCGTCTTTTTGCCACAATCCTGTTATATACATACAACATTAAAATATAAGTAATGGGAGACAAATTGCACTGTTCTCTTTATGTGAACAAATTTATTTAAATGTTTACCTGATTCTTTAGCTGTCAGATGTCCTACTATGTTTAACATTAAGTTGCTCTCATTTCCTGCTGTTTGGCACTGGGCAGGTAATAAAGCGTAACCAAAGTTTTTGTTGAAAAGAGCTGCGTGCTGCAATGCTGGAAGAAATTACTGATGTGAGTGAATATGAAGATTTTGGATTGTAAAACCAAAATGAATGAGCTGAAAGATGCTAAAATGCTCTGTAGATTTGAGGGTTACTGTTGTGTGGTATTTCTCTTTGGGTTCGCCACTGTGAGTGACCACGTTCACATAGTCATTTACATACAAATAAATAAATCCTTTATATAAAATATTAAATAGTGCAGCTTTAATTCAATTCACTGTAGTTCAATTCAATTAAACATAGCAAATGGAATTAGTTTGAATATAATATGTAAGATAACCAACAATAAATAACAACATATATCACAGTCACAATTAGAGTTGCGATGATGAGGTGATTGATTGATTAGGCGACTGACAAAAAATTATTCAGCAACTATTTTGATGAGTGAACAATCGTTTTAGTCATATTACTCATTTATTATGCAAAAATGGCAAACATTTGCTGGTTGCAGCTTCTTAAATGTGATAATTTGAATTTGGATTTTGGACTGTTGACTGGACAAAACAAGACATTTGAAGATGTTACCATTGGCTGTAATAAATTATAACTACATTACAATTGCATATTTCACGATTTTCTGACATTGTGTAAACAAAAAGTAAATTGTGAAAATAATTATTTGCAGCTGTCACCACAGCTAACATCACCTTTTTGTATCATACAAAATATAACATACACAACTGTATGCACATGGTGAATGTTGCTTTCAAGTAGGTGCAGAGATTAGCTAGGGAGGATTTAAAGGATCCTCAGGTAAAATCCTACTAAAATATTAAATGTATTAATTAATAATTGAAGATACATATCTAACATTTATAAAGGCATCCATAGGCACTCAATATGTTTGTATGCATACATTCCAGTTTATGATGAATAGCCACAGGTTTTAATGATGTTTAATAAATAAATAATGAGTACTAAAATAATGTTTGACCACTCCAACCTGTGTTAGCAACTTATTTCTCTGCAGTAATCAACTAAGATCCTTTTTTCAGAAGTTCATTTGCTAAGAAGTCAACAAATAATGTTGACTGCAAAGTAGATGAGAATATTTATACAGAGAACCTTTTATGAGAATACAATATTGATTGCTATTTAAAGAGCTTGTATAATAGGTCCAGTAGCGTATGAAGAATTCAGCAACAATTGATTTATACTTTTAAACCTAATCTTCAAACACATTTTTAAATTACAATTTAGCTTGTTTTACTGATTCCTCACAACGTTCTGCATGTCACCTGAACTGCTCGATTCAGAATAATCTTTTTGACACAGTGTAATATTTGGGGAGGCATGGAGGTTCTTGAATTACCCTTCTTGGTTTAAATGTGCATAAATAAGACTGGAGCTGACAGTAGCTGAGGCTAAAAATACTTTAAGAGACGTAGCACCTAATTTAGCAACGAGACGAGAAAAGGCAAAACACCACAAAGAGTGATTCTGCAAGCTCAACAGGAACCTGGCACAGTGATATTTGATCAAGACTGTGCTCTGGCAAAAAAACACCTCTGAATTGAACAACAGATCACTTGCAGCAAAAAGGGAAAATGGCGATGGATCTAAAGTAGCTACTACCAAGAAAAAGGAGTCATGTAAGTAAATGAATTTTGGACCATCACTGCACCACCTCGTAAATGCCCCCAAAAGTGCAACTGTTAGCTCAGTGCCATTCATGTTCAGCATCAACACTAACACTGCCAGTCTGCAGGGTGGCCTTTCCAAAAACTGGTACACATGGTGGAGTGCCAAAAAATGAAGCCCTGTGGTGTGTGAAAGAAAATAAACAGAGATTAGCTATTAATACACCAGGACCGAGAACCCCATGTGTCTAATTTGTTTTGTGCAGCACGCAGAGAAGGTGAAATCAAGAATGAAGTAAATACCAGTATTAACAGAAAGCACAGAGAAATGTGAGAAGACTTTTTGAAATTACCACTTAAACATTTGTAAGGTCACACCATATCTGTCATCTCAATTACTGTAACTCTTTGTTCACAGGCCTCTAGTCCTGATTATTTTCTTTTGATTTTTAAGCTTAGGATTTCTTGTTTTTACTGTAATGCACTTTGTAACTTTTGTAAAGTGCTATATAAATAAGTTGTTATTGTTAGTGACCTCCTGACAGTTTACAGATCACTGTGTTCTGCTGACTCTCACATTATCTGCTCTTCAGTCCAGGACTGACGCCAACAGTGATGCTGCATTTAGTCCTTACACCTCCAGACTCAGGAGGTGCCGACCTGCAGAGTTGAGGATGTGCACCTCTCTCAACAACTTTTAAAACAAAAAACTCAAAACTCATCTTTTTGAAAATTGCTTTTACTTTTCACTGTGAACATGTTAGCACGCTGATGTTAGCATTTAGCTCAAAGACAGATAAGTAAAGGCCCTGCAGAGTTGCTACAGTTGCTGTAGATATGTTGAAGGATGCATACCTGTACATGTAGCAAGTATACAAAACAATGAAATAAGCCTTACTGTGAGATCAGTAACTAAACATTTTCATTAATGCAACCTTACTGTTATATTATCTACCAAATAATGAAACAACTGATACTGGATTTTTGGGCTCGATGCCAATACCAATATAAAGGAGTCAAAAAAAATCTGATGTCGATATATCAGCCGATAATCATACGAAAAACATACATTTTTTTGTAATGATCCCTCAGATGTGGTCATCAAACACTTATGATTAATATAATATAATGAAAACATGTACTGAAGCTCATGTTATTTTACCATTTAACAATAAACTTCACTGTATAAAATGACATTGGCACACTGAAACAATTAACTTCACTGGGAATTTGATCATTATAAATAATAACTATAAAACTACTAATAAAACTATGTCAGCAGATATCAGACAACATATATGCCAATACTGATATATCTGTTATAGGTCAATATCACATGATAATATCAACTGACAGCTATGGTCGGGCTCTGCTATCAAACTATGTGTTAGGCTTTGGATGTATGAAGTGAAGAAGTTGGATAGACTTTCATTTGTCATGTTTGGTTAACAGAGAAATAAATTACTGTAAATATATTAATTAAAACATGTATTATGATAATAATAATACATATATTTATACAGCACTTTTCAAAACATTGAAGTACTACGGTGAGGCAGTAAAATCAGACAAATATAACAGAATAAAACATGTTCATTATACTAGCCATCCTTCAAAGGTGTATTTCTTCAAAGTGAAGCTGCTACTGATCAGTCCAGTAATTGCGTGACGCTGAGGTAAACACAGCATCCACAAGCTTGTTCCACTCTGGATGAAGTGGATAGAGAATAAAGTGCCCCAAGACTAAACTTTCTCTTTAATTTATGACATGAAGGCGTCGTGCTATTGTAGCAGAATTGTAATTTTGTTTGCAACACCCATGGCTCGTCATGTAAATCTACTGTTGTTGCGTTGTTATGTCTGTTTTTTTTGCTGACACCATGTTTTTGAAATGCTGAGCAGACTCTTTAAAGACAACAGGGTCAGCCCATTAGCCAACACTCCAGATTGATGTTGCATGTAGAAATAATCGGGTGAGACTTTGCAGGCTGTGTATAAGCCGAAGTGTAGCTGAAGGGGATCGCGTGCAGATAAGAGCAGTTCTGAGACACTGAGCCCACTGGAGCTCCTGTGGGCCCTAATGTAAAAAAAAACAAAAAACACATTTGAAAGGACCTTAAATGTAATAGCAACATAGATACACTTGCTTTCATTCTTTCCCTCTTATAATCCAGTCCAGTTTTTGTTTCAGCTGTTCATCCTTGTATTGTAGTTTAATTACATATTTTCCTGGGGGAGAGGTTTGCCTTGATTTCATGTGTGGAAGACTTTTTTTTAGATTTCCAGAGCCTGGTGCATAATTGCCATCCTAATTGATTCTGAGGTCATGAGAGGGTGCATTAAAAGGAAACCTGCTCTGCGTGAGTTCTGCAAAGTTTGTGTGTGTATTAGAGTGTATACATGTTATCTGTATACACCATCGTTATAATTAATATTTGATTTGTGCAAGTACACATCTGCGTCTGAATATGTGCTCTTGACTGAGGTGTCCTTCCGTGACGCTGTGTCATTCCACTTCAACGCCTGATTGGTCAACAACTGTGTCTGCGGGCGGTATGACGTCTTTTCACTCCAGGAGGGCTTTTAGCATGTGTTTGGCTTGTGTATGTGCGCGCCTGCGTGTTATTTTGGTGTGCTCATTTAACCACGAGTGTGATGTTCCCAAGCGTATTTTCTCTCACTTTCTCTCAGAGGCATACATTCATACAGTACATACAGTACACACACACACACACGCACACACACACACACACACGCACACACACACACACACACATTCACATAAATCAGGTTTAATTTGCAGTCTTTGAGCAGTAGAGTAATCTGGTTAGAACATAGTATGTTAATTAGCAAAAGATTAACTGACCTCACTTGCCATCTAACCACCTGTGCTTATACACCACACCACAGCACACACACACACACACACACACACACACACACACACACACACACACACACACACACACACACACACACAGACACACACACACACTGAAAGAGAGAGAGAGAGGCAGTGAAACAGTAAAAACTTCTAATTCAGCATCTGTGATGGTAGTAGTCTGATTTCTCCCTCGTGGGCCACAACAAGGATTTAACAGCCTCCTTGACTGCTACAATATCGCACAGATTTACCCGCTGTTTTCTCTGCCATAAAATGGTTTTGGTTTCGTGCCGTTGTGTAGTGTAGGTTGAGGAGGTGCATCACTGTGGGGGAGGTGGGCGCACTGCGATCACAGCCTCCAATATGTCAAAAGTAATTAGGCTGATCGCAGAGTATACCCTATTATGCACAGAGAGGTGTGTGCTTTGCGCTGTTAATTAGACTGATGAGTAGATGTGCTCTAATAAGCCCAGCATAGACCATCAACTACATTTTATTCTGATTAGGCTTCTTCCCCTTAAAACTGAAAATTCACAAGGGATGTTTGCTTATATGATTATGTTATGTTGTTCTTTTTCAAGTAGTCTGTCATTTGTTCAAATATACAAAGAGTAGATATGAAACCAAAGACAGCTAATCTGCAAATGTTTTGACAATTGAGCGTTCATTTCAGTAGTTTTTCAGCCAAAGAAATGCGAAACATTTGCAGGTTTCAGTCTTTAAAATTGTATTATTTACTGGTGTTTGTCATATGTGACCGTTTATGGACTGTTAGTCAATAAAACAAGCAGTTTGAGGATGTACCCTTAAGATACGAGAAAAATGTAATGGGAATTTTGGTAATGCTTTATTTTACAGGCCCCTTAATTTAATACTAATTTCCAGGATTTTTTTGCAGGTTTAACAGTGCAATTTTTAGAATTTTATAAGGAGGGTGATGTAGCTTGGTACAAATTATATGAACAAAAACAGTTTAATTAAGAATTTTTGCAAATTAATGAAACTACGTATAAACCCATTTGAAGGCAGGAAGTTGATGAGACATTTCATAATATTTTGTTAGTTTATAGTTTTATATATATTTAAATTTTTGTATTTAAGTCATAGTATGATTTTAGCTTTATTTAAAAGATATTTTCCTCACAATTGTTACACTATCATTCATCTCCCCACACTTGGTTATAATGGTCATTCTGCGGGTTGTAATAACATGAAATGATGAATCACAGGGGCCTACCAAGTGTTGCTGGGTATGATAGTGCAATCAATTCTCGATAAGTATATCAGCAGCCAAGTATGTGCATTGTATGCTAAATTTGCCTGAGAATATGCCTTTAACACCATGTTTAAAAGCAGAAAGATGATGGTATGGTACAGACAGTGAACAGCCATTGTTGTATTCTTTAAGCAAAGCCCTGAATCAAATCCCTGCTTTCAGTACTTTGCTGGAAGGTGTAGCTTGTACAGGAACTATTCCAACATATCTTCAGTCAACACTGTGGATTTCTATCTATATTACCATCTTCCTTTTTAGTCTGTTTTCTTTTTTTCTTTTTTTTTTTAAAACCAAGCTTCAAAGATTTTCGAACAGGAAAAATATGCCATGCAGAAATAAACTGGATCTATATTCTGCTGTGGATCATTTAAAAAAAATCTTTGTTGACAACATGTCACTAAACGCATTGAAGCTACAAATTAGATAGTGACAATTGTCACCGTTTGAGTAAGCTTTGGTGTAAGATTTTGATAGTCGACTACATTTTTGCATGACAAGCATTTCATTTTCCCAAATGACCTTCACTCCCAAGGGAGAGCTGAAAAACTGGGTTCTGCTGTAATTAGGCTAGCTCATTGACAAAAAAAGAAGCACCCAAGGTAGAGAGGGGGAGGGGGAGGAGGGGAGGGGGGGTGTGGGATAAAAGACAGGGAGGTTGAGTGAAGGAGAGGATGAAGGTGGGGAGGGTGTGAGGAGGAGAGCTGATAATGAGAAGCAGGGTGACAGAATGAAAGAGTGCACAAGGAGGAGAGCATGTCAAGAATCGAGGGGGGTTGTTTGCCTGCGGCTGCCTCATGGTGTGATGTCGTTGAATCTTCTCACCATGTTTTATTACAAAGGGCTCTATGTTAGGGTCTGTGCTGTAAGCATGCCAACTAACTTATGTCGGCCCGATCAACTGAGGATGTCCGCTCGCTGCATCGTGTCACTGTTCATTTTTACATAATATTAGTTTAGTTCGCCCACAAGAAACACCAAAGAGGGGGCCTGAGTTAAATTAAAAGACAGTAATTGGAGCACAAGCATCTTCTCATATGGCACAATAACACCAGAGTTCATAATTGTGCATTTATCAGAGACAACAATGCAGAATTCATATTTTTTTAGCCCTCATGTGGTTCAAACATTGTTATTTTGGCTTTAAATTGCCAGTCCCTCTGACAGCTGAGAGCAACACTGAACACTTTCTATTGTTTGAATAAGTTTATCCTCACTTTGCTCTGTTTTCGCTAACGAGGTGACGGTCAAGTATATTTCTTCTAACAAGCTTTTGTTTCTGGGGAAGTAGAATACCATAAAAATTTCAAGAGTTTGATTATTTGCTGCACTATCCATGCTAGTATTTGATGAAAAATAACTGTCATCCAGAACTGTACCCTCCTAGGTTTTTGATAGAATGGGATTTTTCTTCCACTTGTTGTAACGTACCAACTCATATTTTATGTACTGTGTGTTCTTTTTATGTCAATTGTCAATTAATAATTTAATAATTTGAATATAATTTTTAAGGGTGTATTTGTAACTTCTGGCTAGAGACTATATATGTAAAAAAAATACTCTCGTTTACTCACAGCAATGTTTATTAATGTGCACGGTCCCTTTTAAATAAACCATTAAAATAAACATGCATGGAAATGTTAATGTAAATTATTTTTTTTCCCTCCTGATATTCCTTTTATTTGGCAATTTTCAAACTGTCAGATATAAAGAAAGAAAAACAGACCGATCATAATCATCCCCAGGGCTGCACCCATAATGTTTCAGCATTAACCGAGTAGGATCTATAATATGTAGTGACATGTCTTACGATGAATGTTTGTTGTCAGGTTGCTTTGTTGTTGAGTTATTTTAGGCTTCTCAGCTTTTCAATGCCTTTGTTGCAAACTGAGAGTCTCTCACTCTGCTGTGATTTAATCAGTGTGTGGGGTTTGTATGTGAGGATAATGTACCAGATAGAGCTCGTAGTGTAAGGTCAGGTGGGAACATGAAGTCATTAGTGGAGCCTTGATCAGACGAGTGCCACCTACACACTTTGTAATTATTATTTGATTTATACTATTGTAACTGCTAGTGTCAGGCGCTTTCTCATTAGTGATGCGTTGCATGATGCAGTTACTTATAGCAGTAGTGTAAGGGATTACAATTAGAATACATTTAGGTACATTTAGGGTTGTGTGACATCGATGTAGATACATATATATAACACATAATGTTATCACAATATTGATTATATTGTAAAATAATATTAATCTTTATAAAAAATCAACCAGGAAACTGTTTATCGAAAACATAACTAGACAGAAATGTTAGTTTTTGACTCATCCAGCAGATTAAATTCCTGACAAAGCAAAGTACTTCATCATATTGATGCACAACTCAGCAGTGGACACCTGTGCTGTTCAATGATTTGCAACATTGCTCACAATTGCATACTCTGTGCGAAAAGAGATAGCTTTCACAGTATAAACGTTGCAGAAAAATGATGGTTGACAAATTTATATTGTTTTTTTCCTAATTAAATTACTGTCACTAATCCCTGTAAAACTGTGTTAGATAGGAGCAGGATAGGAGGACTGGTATCCCTTTTGTCTCTATGTGTTCAGTGGACAGATTGTGACTGGTCTAGGACATTTTATCTTAGTGTTAGGAGACATGGCTGACCTTTGCTAAAGGAGGTCTACACAAACACAAATGGCTGTTTATTCAGATGGTGTGTATTAATAGCTGGGGCCACTGATAAGCCTAACTACGTTCAAGAGTCACTTACAGTGGAGTGTTTCATGCAGTTGCAGGGGCAAAGGCAGCTGTTGATGGTCAGTAAATATAGAAGATGTGACATATCGGGGGTTTTGAGTTGTTTGAAGTCACCTTTGGTATCATTAACTTGGTTAATTACTTCTAACATTGAGTAAAGACATGTATTTACTTAGCTTTACTTTCAATACGAAGAACTTAACATCTAACTAACTCTAACCCTAACTCAGCTTTTGCTGCTTTCTAACTAGCATTACTCATCACTTGCTACCAGCTAAACAAACCATTCACTACCACAGACTTCATCTGTTACTCAATGTAAAGTATTACCACAGCTAACTGTTTTCTGTTCCTAATTGTTATTGCTGCTGCTGACTTCTATGTACTTTATTTTCTAACTGGATTACCTTTGTTGTCATTGTGCCATCTTATTAATTTTGTTTATACTGTATTCGCATAAACAGAGTCCTGGTTATTTATTTGTGGCTACTTATCTCATTGATCAAAAAGAGGGTAGAAAGGAGAGAGAAAGAGATTGCAGAAAGGATATAAGGATATAAATAGGGCATCTATGAATATGAATGGCACACATTATACAGTACTCATGCTGGCATCTGAACCGACTATTAATTAAACACATACCTGTCATCTTCCTGCTGCTCCCCTGTCCCCCCTCCCTCTGTCTCTCTTTTTGTCCGACAGAGACAGTGATGGATACAAGGACAGCGACAGCTGAGCTTGGCTGGATATCGTTCCCTGCCAACGGAGTAAGAACAATGTTCAAGAGTATATTGAACGTGTGTAAAGGTGTATCTGTGAGTGACTCTTTGTGTGTGTGTGTGTGTGTGTGTGTGTGTGTGTGTGTGTGTGTGTGTGTGTGTTTACACCCTTGGGGAAAGCAGTTTAAGTACATTGTACAGTGCTCCATTAACAGGTCTGTCAAAATCATAATTACAGTGGCAAGGTGACACCAATTAACTGCTATTGATTCAGAATAGAACAGATTCCAATAGATCTGAAAAGTGTAGCACAGAAGAGATTACGATTGGCTAAATTTGTGAATAGAATAGAATAGAATAGTATAGAATAGAATAGTATAGTATAGAATAGAATAGAATAGTATAGAATAGAATAGAATAGTATGGAATAGAATAGAATAGTATAGCATATAATAGAATAGAATAGTCCTGGTGGGTTCCACCCACTTTTTGAACTCCTTTGACTTTTTAAGTACAGGCTTGGCTAACAACGTGTTACAGTGGTCTGGTTTGTTTGAGGTGAGGCTCTCTAATTGTGATGAATGGCTGTCCCTGCACAGCACATAACAGAGAAGTAGAGGATGGAAAAAAAGTTAATGAGGGAGGGGAGTGGGGGGGTGGGTTAGGAAAAGAGAGAGAGAGAGAGAGAGAGAGAGAGAGAGAGAGAGAGAGAGAGAGAGAGAGAGAGAGAGAGAGAGAGAGAGAGAGAGGGAATGAAACAAAATGTGAGGGAGGGAAAGAGAAAGTTAATTTGTGTCAGGGCTTGGTAAACCCATTAATCATTTTAGCCTCTACTTTCTCTTCTTCCCCTTCTTCCTCCCTTCTCATCCACACCCCCTGCCCCTTCCACACACACACAATCCCCAGTGGGAGGAGGTGAGTGGCTATGATGAGAACCTCAACACCATCAGGACGTACCAGGTGTGCAACGTGTTTGAGCCCAGTCAGAACAACTGGCTCCTCACCACTTACATCGACAGGCGGGCGGCTCAGCGTATCTACGTGGAGATCCGCTTCACTGTACGCGACTGTGCCTCCATTCCCAGTGTCCTGGGCTCCTGCAAAGAGACGTTCAACCTTTACTACCTGGAGACTGACAGGACCGTGTCAGAGGGCATCAAAGGGGTGGAGTACTGGGCAAATGCTCCCTTCCTTAAGGTAACTGCGCAGGAAATAGACCCTTTGAATAGCATTAATTAGCATTTTTAAGTAAAATGTTGATGTTATACTGAGAGCTGCAAACCCATGAGTCTCACTTGTTGCTACTATAGACAAGACCCTCCACAGGGCTCGAAATCAAACATCTGGGTAAGTTCAGAATAAGCTGTCCAAAATTGATCAAAAGTCCACAAGTGGATCATCCTAAAAGCTGAGTTTATTGAACATGGTCTACCAAGTTATGAGCTATTAAAATGTAAAACGTATCAATTGAATGCGATTCCCCAGTGCTCCCTGGGATTCATACTTTACTATTTCACTTCTTTCCCAAAGATGTAGTACAGTATACAAAGACTGAACCAATTTTCTGTCAGCATATTCAGAAGTTTCCCATCCAAGTCTTGGAAATCTCCTAGTTGCTACCTCTGGCACCATCATGGAGATTCATGTGGATACAGCAAATTACGGCTAAATTATCCTATAATAAATCTATATGGTATGTTGGCACAAGTGCATTTATCCATTATTTTACAGCAGCTTTAAATATTACCTAGCAAATCTAAAATTCCAGAAAGAATAGGAAAAGATGAGCCAAATATGTGTTTCTTTCTTTCTTTTCTCTATGCTATAGGTTGACACCATCGCAGCAGATGAGAGTTTCTCCCAGGTTGATTTCGGGGGAAGGCTGATGAAGGTGAACACAGAAGTTCGGAGTTTTGGGCCGCTGTCCAAAGGCAGAGGGTTCCACTTGGCCTTTCAGGATCTGGGCGCTTGCATGTCCCTTCTGGCTGTCAGGGTATTCTACAAAAAATGCCCCAGCGTTGTGCAGAACTTTGCGTTTTTCCCAGAGGTATGGATCATAACTAACTAAAAACTGTGTTGTTCTATCTATCAGATACTAGTGCAGCTGTTTCTGAAAACATATAAATGTGCAAATATAGGTTTTATTCTGATTCTGATTCTGTGCAGACACTGACTGGAGCAGAGTCCACCTCATTAGTCATCGCCAGAGGAAGTTGTATCCCCAATGCTGAGGAAGTGGACGTGCCCATAAAGCTCTACTGTAACGGAGACGGAGAGTGGATGGTACCCATCGGCAGCTGCAGCTGCAAGGCGGGTTATGAACCAGACAATGGCAACGTGTGTCGAGGTAAATCTTTGCATTAATGAGGCCTAGTAGTCCAAAATGCGCTCATAAAAAATGGAAGAAAATTGAACACACATGCAAATACTGCACTGCAGCACAACATATTAGAAGGGGTAACCTGAAGACTGAATTAATTCTGTTTTAATGACCTTGCTACCAACAGACATCGTACAGGAAAGTCATATTGTCTTGTAGCAAAATCTAACAAGCCAGTATAACAGAAAATCAATATCGAACAAAAAAATCAATATCCAGTAAACATGCTTCTAATATTCAACCACAGCGACCATGGTATTGACTCAGTGAGCATACAGCAAACACACAAGACCATACAAAACATATTAAAGCAGAAATAACAACTGTGATCAATATAGAAACAATCACGAACCAAGAAGATCAAACCAAACATGCTGGAATGAAATAAATAGCTTATCTTCATTTTCCCACCTTCCAAGTTCCTACAGTCCACTTAGCCTGCAAAGTATCTTAGTTTTGTCTTGTGTTTCATTTAATTAAATCCAATTTTCTTGTTAAAACCCAGTGTACTGATGAGTCCACAGGATGCAGGGAAAACATTAGATCAAAAATAGTTTGAAGTTATATTAAACATGTTCCATTACAGACTTGATGTTGTATTCCTACTATAACACACATGTTATTACCTGCTATCTTATGTACACACAGTACACAGTATATTGTATACATTACATGGTCAAAAGCTTGTTTTGATTGAACATTGTTTGCAGATCATCTTAACACCACCTTTTCCAGGGCATTTTAAGCCCATGCACACTGCAACTGCCTTATAGCACAAAAATATACAGCCGGTTCCTGCATCCCACTCTTCAAAATATACACTAACTGTACATAAACATACATAAACTGCTGCAAGAACGTATTGTTATTATTGTATGTTATTTACAATTTTACATTTATACAAGATATACATTCAAAGGGGGGAACAAATAAACAAAAGAAAAAAGTTAAGTACAAAATGGTACACTGATAATACCATACAACAACACATGACATAGAAGGCAGGGTGGAGGGGGGCTCGTAGTGCAGTGCTGTAATTATTTAGTTCATTATCACAGGGTCAACTTGACCTGTACTGGGGAAACAAGGTTACAAATTAATCTCGTATTGGGTTGCTCAGTATTAATCTATATTAATTGCAAATATGCTGAAATGCATTTCTAAACTTGAGCTCTAAGCCCCCAATTCATTCCATAGGTCAATATTATTCATAAAACGCTGAATCACAACAGAAGTTATCTCAGGGCACTTTCCACAATACAATTTAATTATTAAGAATGCATATTTAAGAATGACATTTAGTAACACGTATCACATCAGCTATTTGTTCCCTACCAATAATATTATATAGCAATAGAGAAAAATTAAAGTTTCTATTCCAATTTAACAAAATCATTCCCTCATC
The DNA here is from genome assembly GCF_963691925.1 of Scomber scombrus. Taxonomy (NCBI): domain Eukaryota; kingdom Metazoa; phylum Chordata; class Actinopteri; order Scombriformes; family Scombridae; genus Scomber; species Scomber scombrus. Next base: position 25,848,078 of record NC_084977.1, on the reverse strand, counting down.
TGCATAAAATGCCAGAATAGCAACTAGGCCTGTCTGTTTTGACCTTAGCTGTGCAGCCCTAGACCCTACCAAGCAATCAAAAAGACAAGGAGAGAGATTTATATTAATTATTACTGAAATTGAATTAAACACTTCTGTCCAGCAGGACTGCAGGGAAGTGCCACGGCATATGAATTGAAGTACCCACTCGTCCATAACCATACCAGCAGAGATCATAGGAGCTTGGGTCTATTTTTCTAGCTCTGGGAAGGATTTTTAATGTGCAGCATAAAACTAATGAATGTTGCAATATAGTATGTGATTACAGCATTTAAAAAAGACCAAATATCAAAATGTGGCTTTTACATGTGTTTTTATGTTATTTATTTTATATGACATGGAGATTATCTTTTGAATAACTGCTGTTCGTTATATTTAAATCCTGGCTTTCTTTACTACACATCCCCACTGCTTGACTGCTCTATGCTGAGTCGAATTGAAAATGTGTTGTTGCACAGGGAAGAAAAGTATGTCATTTTTTTTGCATTGCTTGCTGAATAATCACATGCATGTACTGTGTATGTATTTTCATATGGTTTTGCTCAAGGGTGCAGCCCACGATGTTCCAAATGTTAATATTAATAGAAGCAGACTTTTGTGAATATGGCACAGAAATAGCTCCTCTTCCCTCAATGTTCCATATATTTCTAACTCTTTTTGTTTCCATTTTTATCTGCCCTCTTTCCCCATTTCCTCTCCAAAGTAGTACCCGTAATTTCTTATTCTCCCTGGAGAGTCTCATCCATTTTGTGTAGGTGTGTGTGTGTGTGTGTGGGTGGGTGTTTGAGCATATGTGTGTGTGTGATGTATGTACATATGGTGCGATGATAAGTGAGGCCGCTTCATCCCATGTTAATTAGTTTAGCGTGTTCCAGCCAGATTAGTCTACTGCAAATTAGTCCTGAACTGACAGAGTGTAGGAGAGATATAACGGTATGAGAAATAAATAAGGAAGGAGGGAAGGAAGGATTGAAGGAAGCAATGAAGGAATGGAAGGAAATAATGAGAGAAAGATAGAAAGAAAAAAATTAAGAAATGGAAGCTGTCTTGAGGGAAGGACTGGGTAGAAAGTGAAAAAGAGGACATGCCAAGGACAGAAAGGTAAAAAAAAAAAGAAGATAAAACCTGGAGCACAGAGGAAACTGATGAATCGTTTTCTATCTGTATCTAGTGAAATACATTAGATGCACTGACGGAAATGTTAGCATAGTCTTTGGTGTCACTGTCACTGTCTCTTTTCTAT